>NW_024063164.1:1200000-1800000 GCF_006381635.1 Hibiscus syriacus | reverse complement strand
GGAGTTTCTCTCAAATCCAAAAAAGATGAGAGTGATTCCGATGAAGATGGCGATGATAAAGAAATAGCATTATTTGCCAAACGATTCAGAAAACTAATGAAGCCCAATAGAGGAAGAAAATTCAAAAGAAATAAAGGCTTCAAAATTGAATCGAAAGAGAAGGACCCTATCATTTGCTACGAATGCAAAAAAACAGGGGCATGTCAAATACAACTACCTGCAATTAAAGAAGAATGGTTAATCAAAGAAAAAGCAAAAGGCACACGTGGCTACATGGAACGATGTTGAACAATCCGATGAAGAGGAACAAGAAATAGCAAACTTGTGCTTGATGGCCATCAGGGAAAACTCTTAGGTAACCTCTAGCTCATTCGATTTTGAAGATTATTCTTTTGATTAGTTAGTAGAGGAATATACTGGGTTGACCTCGTATTATGAGAAATTATTTTCAAAATACAAGAAAGATATTTCAAAATTGAAAAATGATAATAATCTCATTTTCAAGACCAACAATGATCTTGAAAGTAAAATTAAAGATTTGCAAATCAAACTAGATGAGTTTGAAAATAAAAATTTTGATTTGCATAATTTACTTTCTAGAGTCAATGCTGATCATAAAAAAGATATTGGTGATCTTAAAGCTTCTTTCGATAAAGTTGGATCAAAATATTTTGAAAAAGGTGAAAATTCAAAATCCAACTATATTAGAAAAAGCTTTAAAGACTACAATCATAGGGGTCCCCAAAGAACCTCTAATGGTAAAATCATTAGAAGTATATGGGTTCCTAAAGAACTCATTACTACTAAAGATAAGGATATCCTACACAAATGGATACCTAATGGGACTAGAATTTTAAGGACTAATGAATATGTACCCAAAATAATTTAGGTACAAAAATAAAAAATTAATTCATGCTTGTAAGAGAAGGAGCATTGCTACAAAGCAAAAAATACAAGCTCAAATTCGTGGTTCCTTGATAGTGGATGCTCGAGACACATGACTGGAGACAAAAGCCGGTTTATAGAGCTTACGATAAAAATGGAGGAGTGGTAACCTTTGGTGACAACTCAAAAGGTTACATTGAAGGTATAGGTACTATAGGTAATACCTCTTGCATACAAATAGAAAAAGTATTATATGTAAATGGGTTAAAGCATAATCTATTGAGTGTTAGTCAATTATGCGATAAAGGATACAATGTCTTATTTGAAACAAATGGTTGTAAAATTATTGACATTGAATCTCATCGGATTATGCTTGATGGTCATAGAATAAGAAACATGTACATGGTGCATATAGATTCTATTATTATGAATAACATGTGCCTAGTTGCTAAGGATGAACATGATAGTTGGTTATGGCATAGGAGACTAGGACATACTAGCATGAGTGTTTTGCAAAGACTTATTCATGGAGACTTAGTAAGAGGATTACCAAAACTAAAATTTGAGTGGGCGGAAGCCACAAATATCGCTTTTTATGTTATAAATTGAGTAATGATTAGGCATATTTTAAAGAAAACTCCATATGAACTTTTCAAAAATAAAAAGCCTAACATTAATTTTTTTTCATCCTTTTGGATGTAAATGTTTTGTTTTAAACAACGGTAAAAATAATCTTGGAAAATTTGATGCTAAAAGTGATTAAGGAATTTTTCTGGGTTATTCCTTAAATTCTAAAGCTTATCGGGTATTTAATAAAAGAACTTTAGTGGTAGAAGAGTCTATACATATTGTTTTCGATGATAATCTCCTTCCAAGGAAGGATTCTTGTGTTGATGATGACGTAGGTATTGTAAACACACATGACGTTAGACATGACATTGGAGAACCATCATCAAAGGAAGAAGTAAAATATGAGGAAACTCATGATGCTCTCGAGAATACAACCATTGAAGAAAGGGAATTCACTTACCCAAGAGAGTACAACTATATCAAGGATGGTGAAATTATAGGTGATCCATCCAAAAGGGTAACAACTCGATCTTCTCTTAGAAATATATGTAATTATGTTGAATTTATCTCATGCATAGAGCCTAAAAATATCCAAGAAGCATTAAACGATGAAAACTGGATTATGGCTATGCAAGAAGAGTTAAATCAATTTGAGAGAAGTAAAGTATGGACATTAGTTGAAAGGCCTTGTAATAAATCTACTGTAGGTACTAGATGGGTATTTAAATTATATAATATGGATGTTAAAAGTTCATTTTTAAATGGTTTTATAAAAGAAGAAGTGTATGTGGAACAACCTCCTGGTTTTGAAGATTCAAAATTTCCAAATCATGTTTTTAAATTGACAAAAGCTTTATATGGATTAAAACAAGCTCCTATAGCTTGGTATGAAAGATTGTCAAACTTTTTAATCGAAAAAGGTTTTTCAAAAGGGAAGGTTTACACTACATTGTTTTTAAAGCGAAAAGGTAAAAATTTATTAGTAGTTCAAATTTATCTTGATGATATAATATTTGGTTCTACTAATGATGCTCTTTGCCAAGAATTTTCTAAGCTAATGCAGAGTGAATTCGAGATAAGCATGATGGGGGAGCTCTCAATTTTCTTGGGACTCCAAAACAAGCAAAGAAAAGATGGCATCTTCATCAATCAAGAAAAATGTGTCAAGGATGTGCTCAAAAAGTTTGGATTGGAAGATGGAAAACCCTAAGCGACTCCAATGAGCTCATCTACAAAGCTTGACAAATATGAAAGAGGTAAATGTGTAGATGTTAAATTATATAGGTCTATGATTGGCTCTTTGCTTTATCTAACCGCAAGTAGATCGGACATTATGTTTAGTGTTTGCTTATGTGCTAGATTTCAATCATGTCCTAAAGAATCACATCTAAAAGCCATTAAGAGGATATTTAGATACCTTAAGGACACTCCTAGTTTAGAGTTTAGGACTTTGGTATCCTAAAGACTCTAGCTTTAGCTTGCATGCCTTCTCTAATGTGGATTATGGTGGATGAAAAATAGATAGGAAAAGCACCTCTGGTACTTGCCAATTCCTAGGAAATATGGTGATTTTATGGTTTTCAAAGAAACAAAATTGTGTTGTTTTATCTATCACTGAAGCGGAATACATTTCAATGGGTAGTTGTTGCGCACAAGTTTTATGGATGAAACAATAACTTTTAGATTATGTAATTGAAGTTAGTACCATACCTATCAAGTGTGACAATACTAGTTCTATTTGTCTCACTAAAAATCCCATCCAACACTCTAGAACTAAGCACATTGAAATTAGACATCATTTCATTAGAGATCGTATCACTAAAGGTGTTATAGTTCTAGAATATGTTGATACTTTGCATCAATTAGCGGATATTTTAAAAAAACCTTTAGATAAAGAAAGATTTTGGACACTTAGGAGAGAATTAGGTTTAACCAACCTACATTGACTTAGTGTCTAAAATAATTTTAGCACTTTTAATTAGAAAAGAAAAATTCTTATAAAGATAACAATTTTGATTGCATTCTTTTCTAATAGTTAGGGGGATTTTATGATCTTTGATGAAAATTAATAATATGTTCAAAAAATTTTAAAGAAAGATTTGATTAATTAATTTTATATATGAGTTGCCAATACCACTAGAGCAAATTAATTTAGCATTATAAGTGTTTAAAACAGATTTTTGACATCTTTGTGCAAAGTGCATCGATACACCATCAAAGTGTACCGATGTATTCCTTGAATGTGTATCGATACACTCAAGAGTGTATCGATACACCCGTCGGGTTTTGGGTATTAAATCCCTAATATTCTTCATTCTCTCAAAACCTAAACTAAAACACTCCTCACGCCGTCGTCCCTTTCTCTCACCATACTCTCAAATCTTGCTCAAATCCAACATTTCAAGTTGGAATTCATTCGTTTTTCAACTCTCAATCTTGCTTGCATCAGCAAAATCGTGAAAATATCACTACATTCTCAGTCAATCCAAAATTTTCAAGGTAATTTTTCTAAAACACTATTTTATTAATTTTTGAACTGATGACTAGTTTTAATTAGTTCTAGGTTGAATTATATATCGGGCATTTGTTAGATTGTAGTCTAGAACTATAATCCTCAACTAATTTCTTCAAAAACAACATTATTTTTCAATTTTTTAAAAAATTAGAAATATAAAAAAAATATTTCGATTTTAAAATTATTGTTTTTGATTTAATTATGTTGTTTTCATGGAAACTATACGTATTATAATTTTTTAAACATTGTTTTCAAAATAGATTTCAAAAATTTCCCATTAGGATTAATTTTAGAGAAACTTGAATATTGAGGACTCGTATTGAGTTTTGGGATTGATTGTATTGCATACATGTGTTTTTAATATTGCAGGTAACCTTAATTCATTTCGATTCTAATCATGTCAAAATGCCCTAGGTAATCTTCTAGTCGGTCAAACCAACCACAAAATTGACCTCCTATTCTACCTCTCAATCCAAATCCAAACCGAAACGAACCGGATATGACCATTCTAAACTCTTGTTTTAACCAACCTGGTCGTAGAGAAAATCTCTACCATAGGTATTCTAATTTATTTGAGTCATATAAAATCCAGGAAGAACGTATCCCCTCAATCAAAGCCATGGTCCATATGAAATTCGAATATCTTCCTACCCTCCGATCTTGGAAATTTGATAAACTCTTTCAGCTCAAACCCATCGTTTGTCACCAACTAGATCGCATTTTCTATTCCAATGCGGTGTGTGTCCAAAACGAGTGTCAAACTGAAACCATAGGGATTTGATCTTATCTTTTAGGTCAATTCCTTTATATTGACTCCGACACAATCGCTAACACCTTTGGTTTAGATAACGAGGGTTTAGATAATGAAAACAAATTGTTGCTACAAATTAAAGGGCCAAGGCGAGTGCGAGTACCGTAAAGACTCATCACGAGTGTTTTCTTCATTTAATCATCTCATGGTGGTTTAGACCATCCAGAGGTAGATACTCCACTCTTAGAGCTCTAGATTTATGGTGGATACATTGTATCCAAAAGAATAAGAAAATAAATTTGCCACAAATCATTTTCGCTGAGCTTGTAGAAACCGTGAACAACGTTTCCTCTAAATATGTAGAAACTTTAGTTTACAGTTTCCTTCTTAGTAATTTGTTTATCAAATCCGGACTTAAGGTCTCGCTTGATGTAGCCATACCCCTTAAGAACCAAATAAATTTCACAACCTTGAAGAAATTGGGATGGTCTGAGGAAAAGTATCAATGGGTTCGATCCACCGATAAAACACCGGGTGCTAGCTCTTTATGAGCTCCTCTAGCATCGGTTGTGGGCGATGATCCAGAGCTTGAACAAATTATGCGCGATATCGATTATCACATACCCGTGGATGAGCCGACACAGTAAGAGAGTCCAATACATCCATACTTTGAATCGTTTATGGAGACATTCGACTTAAGGTTTACATCCATAGAGTCCCATTTAAATGCTATGGGGGCTCAACAATTGGAGATTCTATGGGATATGCGAGCGAACAACGAAACAACAAACGAATGAATCAATGCGCTCACACTCGAGATGGCTGCTCTTCGAGCACATTTTCATCCTCCCGATCCACCAATGGATGACTAGACCTACCCTTGCTTTGTTTTCTTAGGTTGATTTAAAACTTAATTGTTAAAACATTTTAGATGTTTGGATTGATATGTTTTGGATTTTATGGATGTTTGAACTTGAATGTTTATATAAATATATTTGGTTTTAATTTGGTTTAATTAATTTCAACTTAATTTATATATTTATTAATCTTTGCATCATTTACATTTTAGTTAGATTATGACCAATTACCATTACACATTGTTTATGAATATTGCTTTTGGACTAATGGCTAATCTTTTTCTTGATTGTGATCTTAGCAGCTTAAGCTTTAACTTTTTTAAATCAATTGGCTATTTTTCTAAAAGGGAGAATATATATTGTTTAAAAACGTTTTATAGAGTCTTTTTGATTTAACAAAAAGGAGGAGTAAGGGGGAGTAATTTTCAAAATTGAGTTCAAAAATGATTTTCAAAGAATAATTTTAAAATTACTACAATATTTTGTTATATAAAAATGGGGGAGATTGTTGAAATCATTTTGATGTTTTGATATAACAAATTAAGTGTTATTGAATTTTAAGATTTTATAATCATTTTTAAAGTATATTCGATTAAATTATTCGAATATCAAAATATTACTCCAAGTTTTTAAAAGGTCAATTTCAATCCTTACTAAAGTGTAAAATTGTATTTTAAACTTAAAATATTTTTGAAACAATTTTTACAAAGTATTTTGAACTATAATCAGGCCAAAAATTATTTTTACAAAAGGATGTACCGATACACTCTGGTATGTACCGATACACACCCTACTTCGAGTGTAATTTCGGAACCGATACACTCCCCAGTGTACCGATACACTCCTGGCTCTGTTGAAACATAGAATGTAATTAGTGTACCGATACACCTGGTATGTACCGATACACTCGGTCATATAATGGTCGAAATATTTGAATTTTACACGCAATTTACCGATACACCCTTGAGAATGTACCGATACATCTACGCTCCCAACAGAAATTTTTAAATGATAATTACACCAAACGACTCTATTGACTTCACCAATGATCCGCAACGTTCATAGTTAATCCAATGTGTATTTAAATAATCTGAGGAGCCATTGATCAACAACAAGAAACAAGAATTGAGAGTGAATCAAAGAGAAAGATTTAAACTTATTGTTTGAGCATTTTCAAGCCTATTTCCATTCAATATTCATTTTGCTTTCAAGAACACCATTAGTGCTCAATTGTATTCATTCTTGAGTGTTCTTTATTTGTTCTAGAATTGTGTAAACAATTTACCTTGTGAGGTTTTTCTGTAAGTTTGCGAGATTTGTATTTTTCTCTTTGGGAGAGAGTGTTCTCAAGAATTTGGGTTATAATTCTTGAGGGAATTGTAAGGTTACTCTTTGTCCTCAAAAGAAAGACAAATTAGTAAATTTGTGGAAAATCCTTAGTGTGGATAGCTAAGGTAGTGGACGTAGACTTTGGTTGAGAAATTCAAACCACTCTAAATCATTGTACATATCTTTTCTATTTTTTGCAAAAGATTCGACGAAAATTTTAATTGCCAATTCACCCCCTCTTGACTATTTTGTCGATTGATTAACTCAACAACGTCTTATAGCCTACTTCAGTGAGAAGTTAGTGGAGTTATGCTTAACTATCCCATTTGTGACAAGAATATGTATGTTCTCATTTGGACTATGGAAACATGGAAACACTTCCTTTGGCCTAAGGAGTTCATAATTCACACGGATCATGAGGCATTAAAGCACATCCGGGGATAGCATAAGCTCAACAAAAAACATGTCAAATGGGTGATGTTTCTTGAAATTTTCCCATATTTGATCAAGTACAAGAAAGGTAAAGAGAATATAGTTGTCGATGCCTTGTCACGGAGGTATATTCTTCTAAGTACCTTGGATTCTAAGTTGTTGGGATTTTCTTATCTTAAAGAATTATATGATTCTGATCCTAATTTTGGAGAGATTTATAAGACATGTAAGAAGGGAACATTTGAAAAATAATATAAGAATGATGGGTTCCTATTTAAGGAATGAAGGTTATGCATTCTACAAGGCTTTACACATGAGTTACTAGCCAAAGAAGCCCATGGAGGAGGCTTAATGGGACATTTTGAGATAGCTAAGACATTAAGCATACTTCAAGAGCATCTATATTGGCCCAAAATGAAACAAGATGTGGAGAGGTTATGTAAGCATCGCATCACTTGTAGGAAGGCCAAGTCAAAAGTTGTGCCATATGGACTTTACACACCACTACCTATTCCCAAAGCTCTGTGAATGGACATTTCTATGAATTTTCTACTTGGGCTACCTTATACAAAGAATAACAAGGATTCCATCTTTGTAATGGTGGATAGATTTTCTAAAATGACCCAATTTATTCCTTGTAACAAAACTAATAAAGCTTCACATGTTGCTAATCTTTTTTTCAGGTAGATCATGAGACTCCATGGCATTCCAAAGACCATTGTATTTGATAGGGACGTGAAGTTCCTAAGCCACTTCTGGCGAGTATTGTAGATTAAGATCGGTACAAGCTTGTTATTCTCCACCACTTGTCATCCTCAAATGGGTGGTCAAACATAAGTGGTGAACTGAGTCATGTCCATGTTGCTTCGGACCATTATTCGAAAGAATTCAAAAAACATGGGAAGAGAGCCTACCACATGAGGAGTTCTTATAGAATCACTTGATCTATACTACTATGGGACACACGTCCTTTGAGGTAGTGTATGGATTCAATCCATTAACTCCATTAGATTTATTACCTTTACCCGCTGAACAAATCGTGAAGAATGATGGATACAACAAGGTTGAGTTTGTTAAAAAAATTCCATCAACAAGTACGAGAGAACATTGAGAAGCAAACAAAGAAAATATAAGAAGGATCTTGAGTAAAGTTTATGCACTACTCTAAAGTAATTAAATATAGCTAATGGTATTAACAAATAATTATGACGAGGCAAATGAAAATGTGTATATATGGTGGAATGATAGTAATGTGAATGAGTAACAAAAGGAAATGTCATGCAAAATGAAATTGGTAAAGATAGAAAATAAATGAAATAACTTGATAATCCTTACATGGGAAACTACTTCGGAAATGAGTGATTGGGAATGATTTAAGGATACTAAAACTTACATCTCTAGCATATTTAATCTATCTAAGCTTCACTTGCTCGACGGAGTTTGCTGAAAGTGATCCCGCTATCTCTAATCAAAGAAACCTAATAGAATAGAATGTCACGGCATCGTCTCTCAGTCTCGACTATGGCAGCCTATGCTATTGATAAAAACTACTCCTTTTAGTCATTGAAATGCTATCTTAGTCTCTCTCAAGCACCAAAGGATTAGGATATAGTACTACTATGTCGGGTTTAAGCTTAAGTAAACTACTACATCCCATTGCTCATGTGGATCTTACTTGTTTTTCTCTCGAATACTCCAAGCATTAACGACTAAGTTTCTCTCGAAAACCTAGCCTTCATCTAAGCAATGGACACTCTCATGCCTCCTACAAACAGAGAAGATGAAGCCTTCATAAGAAAAACAAGTAAATGTGAAATATAAACTTTAATCTACCATTAAAACAAAATCAAGCATCCATAAAATCAACCCCACCAAATAAGGTTAGTTCATGGTGGGGCTTGAATATTCCATGAAATAAAAAATGAAAATCATTCGTTCCAAACAACCCAACTAAAATGAATGAAAGAAAACATCAAAGGGATAGAGGAAAAAACCTTCGACGCAAGCTGTCGGAGCTCCCCTTGGCTACCACGAATCGCCATAGCTCGCTAGCTCCTCTCATACGCCTAGTTCGCACTCCCTCAAGCTTCACCAATAGAGGAATACCCAGAAAAATGGAGAAAGAAAAACAAAAACGGTGGAGAAGATGATTATTTTCTAGCTTGGTAACCTACTATATTTCTCTCTCTTGTGTGGTGTCCTTTTATAATAAAAATAGTTAAGGGTATTCTTGAGAATTTTGCACTCAAAATACCCAACATACCCCCAAATTCATTCCTTGGGTGTGAAGCTTATCTCTACTGGTGGCAGTGGACCTCTTCAGGTGGTTATAAGCAGCAGACACGTGCTTTAACAGCTGTCCTATTGTGAAAATACAACACCTTAATTAAATAAAATAACACAACCACCACAAATGCAATTATATACAGCTACATACATCTAAAATGACCTATATGGACCCTTAAACAAACAATAACTTAAGTGAAAAAGGATATCCATTGCTTTTCCTCAAGTAATGGATAGCAATTAACACAATCAAAATGTCAATGCAATTTTCAACAATAGGACAGCAAGAAAAAAACTGAATTTCAACCATCAGAAACATTGGTTTCAACATGCTAGACATATCAAGAATTCAAGTACTTTTCCCTAGGTCAAGATTCTTTATGGTTGTATGTGTGCGTGATTGAATCTAATCTATACTTAATAAATTTAGGCAATTTCAAATTGAGTTCCCTAATTTTGCCATGACATTTACTCATTCATTAAGTGTATTTATAATCCCTTTTCACTTAATGCACATTTTTTTTTCTTCTCTCTTTTTTAACGATGCTATGAAAGGAGTCAGCTCATCACACCTAGCATCCCACACTCTATGTGAAAGGGAGCATACCTGTCACCCCCCCCCAAGTTAGTCAGGTAGAGTCATCCCGTGACTACTTTCATTCACTTGTATGCAAGTGGCTGCCATTTATTAAAGAGAGTTCCAGGAAATCCATGAAAAAGATGAGTATCCCTCTACAGCTATGTTGAAGCATTTATTCATGGTTAAAAAAATTCAGACATAAGGGAGTTCTTAAATAGTGATTTACCATTTAAGCATAATATCATATTTTAATGCCAAGGCTAACCAAAGTTCTTTCATAAAAACTTCCTAAGTTCCTTAAGTATAGAGAACATACAAAATGTGTAAGAATAATTCACTAAGTATCAATCCCTAGAGTCAGTTATATCATTCTCAATAGTCATTTACATTCAATTTCTAGTCTAACAAGTTCAACATCATCAAGTATCATCAAAACATTTCATCTAACTATCCTACCATTTACTGATGTCATTGCATAGCGTTATGCTAATACTATCAAGAACATATTCTACGAAGAACACTACCTCCCCTAAACTTGAGAGAATCATTATCCTCAATACTGAATAAAAACTAAGCTAAAACTAGACTACATGATATGCAATTTAATGCAATGCAAGGTACCTTGTCTTCCTAAGATGGTGGTGGAGTCACACTGGCAGTGCTAGTAGTACTACGCCTGGTGAACTTCCCCAATGGGGTGGGGCTCGCATCAGGGTAAGAATTGAGTTCAGTAGGTGGTGTGTTAGGGCCTTCAGTGTTCTTGGATGCTGGGGTCTCTACACACCCAACAGATATCTTTAGACATCATCTAGTCCTGTGGGCAAAGGTTGTAGTGGTGCTTTTGTTTGGTTGGGTATCTCACTTGAGGTATCATCAACATTATGGGTCTCCTTGACTTTTTGGGCTCAGTTTGGGAATGGGGATGAGACTTAGGTACTTGCTCAGGCACCATACCATGTTGATTGGGTTAGCATCCTCTAGCTTGGGTTTACTATCTTGCTGAGTGACATTTGGAAATATTGTGGCATCCTCATATGTTGGCAAGATCACGTTCAGGGTGACTAGAAGATTATGAGCAAAATGTGGGAGCATCTCCTTATTAACAGGTGTCACGACTGCTGTTAACTTCCTAAAAAGGCTACTTTTAAAGCCTTTTTCACTTAAGTTATTGTTTGTTTAAAAGCTCATTTTAGTCATTTTAGGATCATGTAGTTGCATATAGTTGCATTTGTGGTGGTTGTGCTATTTTATTTCTTAATGGTGCTGTTTGAGGGAAATGTACAGTTTGTCTATGGTGTGCAGGGAATAGCAAGAAAAATGATTCTTTGGGAAGTAATGCCACGGCATCACACGTTGCTAAAGCAGATTGAAATGCCTTGGCATTTTCGGCGCAGAAAAAGACAAAAAGATATTTCTGCATCAGGACAGCTGGCACTGGACAGCTGTCTCTGCACGTGAAGGACTGTTGTAACCGCCTGCCAGAGCTGCCAAAGGACCACCGCCACTTGGAGGATAAGGATCATGCACAACATATGATTCTAGGGGTATGAGGGGTATTTTGCACCCAACAAACTCATCATTACCCCTAGATATTTTTTTATTATATATGACACCTCATGGGAGAGAGAGACAGGGGGCAGAGAGCACACGCATAGAGAAAAAAATCACATTTTTATTTTCTCTTTTCTTTTCTTCTTCCTTGGGATATTCCTCCATTGATAAAGCTCCAAGGAGTGGCAAGCTAAGCACCGGAAGGAGATAGCGAGCTAAGTGGTTCGTGGTGGCCGAGAGGAGACCTCCGGTGGTGCGTCGAAGGCTTCTTCTCACTTCCCTTTTTGCTGCTATTTTTATATTATTTTGTGGGTTGTTGGAACGAATATTTTCATGACTTTAAGTTTGGATATTTCGAACCCCACCATTAACTAACTTATTTGGTGGTGGTTGATTTAATGGTTGTTTAAACTTTATTTTTAATGGTATATTTAAGTTTATTTTGGTTCTTTATTTGCTTTGCTTATAAATGCTTCACCATCTAGGCTTGTAAGAAGCATGGAAATGTCCATCTCTTAGATGAAGGTTAGGTATTCGGAAGAATCCTAAACTAAAAATACTTGTAAGTATTCGGAAGAAACGCAAGATAAGATCCTCATAAGCAATGGGTTATGGTATTTTCAAGGGGCTTTGAACCGGCCTAGGAATATTATAACTTAATCCCTTAGATCTCGGAAGAGACTAGGATAGGATTTCAACGACTAAGAAGGGTGTCTTTATCAATAGGGTAGGCTGTCCAACATCGTTGAGTGAGAGCAGATGCCTTGGCATCCTATTCTGTTAGGTTCTTTTGAACACCTTAGGAAAGCCCTGTCGAGTAAGTAAAGATAAGATAGCTTAAATATACTTGGGAAATAAGTTTAGCAACCTTAGACCAATCCTTACCATTCATTTCATTGGAAGCTTGTTACGTGAGGATTATTTTCTTCTTATTTTATTTATCTTTTTATTTACTGTCTTTACCATTTTTCATTGCCTTGACATTTCACCATACTCAATATTAAACATCCATCATTGCCACTGCATTTCCATTTGCTACACCATCACACCATCAATCCGCATCCACCAGCATACACATATCCATTGCTGTGACCTTTGTATATATCAAGACTAACTATACTTAGATAATTTAGTGCGTTGCTTTGGTTAGACTTTCATAATTTCACCCAATCCCTGTGGAGACGATACTCACTCATCATTATATTACTTGAGCGATTGTGTATACTTGCACATTATTTGTGTATATTTTATAGTACTCACAACACGTGAACAAGTTTTTGGCGCCGTTGTCGGGGATTGGCAGCCTGAAGTTATTTAGTTTTGCCAGAGCATTTTCTTTTGTTTTGCATTTTTATTTTTTGTATAGTTTACTTGATATTTTTGTTTTATTTTTCAGGTTTATTTAGTGTATGCCTAGAAGAAATTCTGAATAGCCTTTGGAACCAATAGAACCTGAGATTGAAAGACTCTTTAGAAGAAGAAGATGTGCTCAAGGAAATATGTATCAGATTGGAAACCAAGGCATTGGTCAAGATGACGGAAATCAGAATGTCGCGGCATTAAACAATGCTGAACCTGCTATCAGGCCTCGTGTTATTCGAGATCATTTAAATCCGATGCTGGATGATCTGAATCCTGGGATTGTGGCAACCGAAATTCAAGCTGCACATTTCGAGCTGAAACCAGTCATGTTCAACATGTTGAATTCCATTAGGCAGTTTGGGGTATGCCAACTGAAGATGCCAGGCAGCACATTCACAATTTTCTGGAAGTTTGTGATTCTTTCCGCCAAGAAGGAGTGCATGAGGATTTTCTGAAATTAAAGCTATTTCCGTATTCATTGCGTGACCGAGCAAGAGCTTGGTTGAGTGGTGTACCAGCCGGTTCGATGGAATCATGGGCCGATCTTTGCAAGAGTTTCTTATTGAGGTACAACCCACCAAACATGAATACGCAGCTAAGGAATGAAATATCATCTTTTCGCCAGGGCGACGACGAATCCATGTATGAGTGTTGGGATCGCTACAAGAGTTTGCTTTGAAAGTGTTCAAATCATGGTTTTCATGATTAGACTCAAGTAGTCATGTTCTATAATGGAGTCAATGCACCCACGAGGATGTTACTGGATGCCTCGGTAAATGGGACATTGCTGGACAAATCACCTACGGAGGCGTTTGCTATCTTGGACAGAATTACTAACAATGATTATCAATTTCCTTCCTCAAGACATGGGAGTGGGAGGAGAGCACCTGGAGCATTCGAGTTAGAAGCCAAAGATTCGGTGTCCGCTCAACTCTCCGCTATTACTAATATGTTGAAGAACTTACAATGTTCCACTGATGTGAAGGAAGTGAAAACAACTAATCTGGCATGTCTGTTATGCCAAGGCAATCATCACGAGAGCGAATGCCCAACCAACCATGAGTCCATCAACTTTGTTGGTAATTATAATCAAGGCAGCAACAATCCTTACTCAAACACTTATAATGCTGGATGGCGTCAGCATCCTAATTTCTCATGGGGAAATCAAGGAGCCCATAATGCTAATCAACCTACTAGGCAGCAGAATCACAATGAGCCTCAAAGTTACCAAAATTCTATGCCATGGCATAATGCTAACAAAGGAGCTTCATCTTCAGCGAGCATAAGTTCCTTAGAAGCTACAATTCAAGAATTCATATCTACTACGAAGACAATGCTGCAAGACCATTCTACTTCAATTAAGAATCAAGGAGCTTTACTTCATAGTCAAGGCGCCTTACTTCAAAGCCATAGCTCGTCTCTGAGAGCTTTGGAAGGTCAAGTTGGTCAGATTGCTACGGCATTGCAAGAGCATCAGCAAGGATGTTTGCCAAGTGATACTGAAGTCACTAAAGGGCCTGGAAAAGAGAACTGCAATGTGTTAACTCTTAGGAGTGGAACACAAATCAATCGACAAGTCAAGGATAGTGGGCCACAACAAGATGATTCTAATCCCACTACTGAAGCTGAATTACAAGATTATAGAGTTTTTGAGAAGGACAAGGAGGAGGATTCTGCCAAGGTACCAGATTCTGATGCCAAGGCAAAAGAAAATTCTATTCCTACAGCTAAGGAAGCTAGACCTCCCCCACCCTTCCCGCAAAGATTGAAGAAGAACAATGATGAAGTTCAGTTCAAGAAGTTCGTAGACATTCTTGATCAGCTCCATATCAATATACCTCTCTTAGAAGCTGTTGAACAGATGTCGATGTATGCCAAATTTCTGAAGGACATCTGTACCAAGAAGAGGAAAGTAGAGACTGTTGCCATGGCAACAGAATTTTGTTCTTCATTGAGTAAGTTACCGCCAAAGAGAAATGATCCGGGCAGCTTCATTATTCCTTATTCAATTGGAGCTAATTTTGTTAGAAAGGCTTTATGTGATCTTGGTTCAAGTGTCAACTTAATGCCGAAATCGGCTTGGCATAGGAGATGCAAGACCCACCTCAGTTATTTTACAACTTGCCGACAAATCCCATGTTAAACCTGAAGTGAGAGTCGAGGATGTCATAGTAAGGGTGGACAAGTTTGTGTTTCCAGTCGACTTCTTAATTCTGGACTGCGAAGTTGATGCCAAGGCACCAATCATTCTGGGAAGACCTTTCCTAGCCACTGGACGTATCTTGATAGACTGTGAAAAAGGTGAACTCACCATGAGAGTGGCTGATCAGTGTTGACTATCAATGTTTTTAGAACACTCAAATATGTTGATGACACTGAAGAATGCCAAGGCATTTCTGAATTGAACTCAGTGATTGAAGAAGAGACTGAACATGTTTGCCATAACAACTTCATTCAGCTAGCAGAAAATGAATATTGGGTGGATGATGAAAGCTTAGTGGAGTCCGACGACTTTCCAATTTTGGAGGAGCAATCTAGCTTAGTACAAGTTAGATCAGGTATGAATTTTGAACCTCTGAATTTTGATGAATTCATTTCTCCTAAGCCTTCAGTATTGCATGCACCCAATCTAGAGCTTAAGACTTTTCCAGGGCATCTTAAATATGTTTACTTAGATAGGGATGAGACTTTACCGGTGATTATTTCCGCTAACCTTACTGCTAACCAAGAGCAAAGTTTGTTAAGTGTTTTGATACAGCATAAGAAAGCAATTGGTTGGACTATGGCCGATTTGAAAGGCATTAGTCCCATGATCTGCATGCACAAGATTCTGCTAGAAGATTGCCACGGTAATTCAATTGAACCACAAAGAAGACTCAACCCTGTTATGAAGCAAGTGGTGATGAAAGAAATTCTGAAATGGCTTGATGTTGGAGTGATCTACCCTATCTCCAATAGCTCATGGGTGAGCCTTGTCCAATGTGTTCCGAAGAAATGAGGCACGACGGTGGTTACGAATGAGGATAATGAGCTATTACCCACTCACACTGTGACCGGATGGAGGATATGTATGGACTATAGAAAACTCAAAAAAGCTACGAAGAAGGACCACTTTCCTCTACCTTTCATCGACCAAATGTTGGATCGATTGGCCGGCAAAGCATTCTATTGCTTTTTGGATGGGTACTCGGGGTACAATCAAATTGCCATCGCACCAGAGGACCAGGAGAAGACTACATTTACTTGTCCCTATGGCACTTTTGCCTTTAGGAGGATGCCTTTTGGACTCTGTAATGCCCCGACAACGTTTCAGCACTGTATGCAAGCTATTTTTCAGATATGGTTGAGGATTTTCTGGAGATTTTCATGGATGACTTTTCTGTTTGTGGGGACGACTTTGAACGATGCCTCGGTAATTTAGCAAAAGTTCTCAAGAGATGCGAGGAGGCTGAGTTGGTCTTAAACTGGGAAAAATGTCACTTCATGGTGACTGAAGGCATTGTATTAGGCCACAAAATTTCACACAAGGGTATTGAGGTAGACAAGGCAAAAATTGAAGTGATTGAAAAATTGCCACCACCAACTTCGGTCAAGGGAATAAGAAGTTTTCTTGGACATGCTGGATTTTATAGAAGATTTATCAAAGACTTCTCCAAGATTTCCAAGCCCTTGTGCACATTGCTTCAACAAAACCAACCCTTTGTGTTTGACGAATTATGCCTCGGCGCATTTACTGAGCTGAAACGACAACTAATCTCGGCACCCATTGCAGTCCCTCCTGACTGGACATCACCATTTGAGCTGATGTGTGATGCAAGCGATTATGCCGTAGGAGCTGTTTTGGGGCAACGCCGAGGTAAAATCTTTCATGTTATTTATTACTCTAGCCACACTTTAAATGAAGCACAATTGAACTACACCACTACTGAGAAAGAATTACTTGCCGTAGTATTTGCTTTTGATAAATTTAGACCTTACCTAATAGGCACTAAAGTTATTGTTCTCACTGATCATTCGGCTATAAAATACTTAGTGAACAAAAAGGATGCCAAGCCTAGACTTATTAGGTGGATCTTACTTTTGCAAGAATTTGACTTAGAGGTGGTAGATAGAAAAGGAACTGAAAATCAAGTTGATGATCACTTATCTAGGCTAGAGAACAATTTTGAATGCCATGACACTGTAGATATCCAAGAGGAATTTCCTGATGAGAAAATTTTATATGCCGCGGCAATCCCGTGGTACGCTAACCTTGTTAATTTTCTTGTTAATGGAATTGTGCCTTTTGATTTGAATAGTCAGGCTAAAAAGAAGTTCAAGCACGATGCAAGGCACTATTTTTGGGATAAGCCATATCTGTTCAAACATTGTGCCGATCAGCTCATTAGACGATGTGTACCTGAAGAGGAGCAAAGTGATATTTTGTATCATTGTCATTCGGCCCCAAGTGGAGGCCATTTTGGTGGAGCAAGGACTGCTGCTAAGGTCCTGCAATCAGGCTTTTACTGGCCAACTTTGTTTAGAGATGCCCAAGTATTTTACAAAGGATGTGATCGATGCCAACGGACTGGAAACATCTCCAGACGACATGAGATGCCGCTGCAAAATATTTTGGAGATAGAGCTGTTTGATGTGTGGGGCATCGACTTCATGGGACCATTCCCATCTTCTGAAGGAAAATTATATATATTGCTTGCTGTGGATTATGTGTCAAAGTGGGTGGAAGCAATAGCAACATCAAGGAATGACTCCAAGACTGTACTCAAGTTTTTGCATAAGTATATTTTCACTCGGTTTGGAGTACCTCGTGCTATCATCAGTGATGAAGGAACCTATTTTGATAACAAGTTGATTGCCAAGGCATTGCTGAGATATGAAGTTCGACACAAGATTGCCACGGCATATCATCCGCAGACAAATGGCCAAGCTGAGATATATAATCGAGAGATCAAGCAGATTTTAGAGAAAGTGGTGACCCCAAAGCGAAAGGATTGGTCGTCAAAGTTGGATGAAGCACTTTGGGCGTACAGAACAGCATTCAAAACTCCTTTGGGGATGTCACCCTTCAAGTTAGTATATGGTAAAGCTTGTCATCTCCCGGTTGAGCTTGAGCATAAAGCTTATTGGGCTATCAAGCGATTGAATTTCGAAGCTCAACTAGCTGGGGAGCAGAGATTATTAGAACTTAATGAAATGGAAGAGTTTAGAGCACAAGCATATGAGAATGCTCGGATATACAAGGAGAAAACCAAGAAGTGGCATGACCAAAAACTGATGCCACGGCATTTTCATGTGGGGCAACAAGTCTTGCTTTACAACTCCAGACTTAAACTCTTTCCTGGGAAGCTAAAATCTCGATGGTCAGGGCCATTTTAGGTGCATTATGTCTATCCCCATGGAGCTGTTGACATCAAGAGAATAGACAATGGGAAGATCTTCAAGGTCAATGGCCAGCGTCTGAAAGCCTACAATGGAATTCCACCACCGCACAACAAGGACGTATTATGGCTTCACGATACTGAAGCGTGCCCAGAGGAGAACCAAAATTCGATGCCTCGGCATGGAATTTGTGTCTGTGCATAAATAAAATTTAACATTCAAGTTTTTTTTTCTTTAATTTATTTTATTTTATTTTGTAATTAATTTTTGATCTGATTTGTAGGAACCACATTGCTGCAAACCGTACAAGGAACGGTTACCAAAGGGAGGAAAGGACAAAGTATTAATTGGAGAGATATTCTTTTGATTTGTTTCTTTTTATTTAATTTAATTTCTGACATTTACTTTTCTCTTTCCATAGTTTTTGTCCCATCATCATCATTGCTTTTTGGCAGTTTTTCCTTCCCCATACACGCACAACCCCCACCCACTAACTTCTCTCTTAACCGTCCTATCACCCCTTTTCCTTCTTAATTTTTTAACTTTTTCTTTTATCTTTCATTATTCATTTTTCTCTTTCATTTTAACTTTTACCTTTTCTCTTTCTTTCATTCATCTTCTTTCTTTGTTATTTCTCCATAGCTGAAATACATCCAAGTTTTTAAATATTTCAAAAGCTTCTTCCTTTTTCATTTTTCTTACTTCAAAAACACTGAAAATGGTGCACTCAAGACCGGCTCCAACCGACACGACCGCTTGGCAACAGTTTGAGAACGATGAGGCCAAGGCTCGGTTCCAAAACTTCAAGAACCGAAAACTCTTTTTTGAGTTGGGATTTATTTTTACCGAGGAAATCGATGGTGGTTTTGGACCCGAAGTTATGGACATCGTGATGCCACTCAAGTGGCAGAAGTTTGCACGTCATCCTGGTTCGGTGAACGCCTCATTAGTTAAGGAGTTCTATACGAATATTTCCAAGCCCAATCAATACTCCATCTTCGTTCGAGGTAAGCAAATTCGTTTTACATCCACTGCTATTAATCGTTATTTTCATTTGCAGGATGTTGTGGATAACCATGCCACGTTCGAAGAGGAAGCCGATAGCAACACATACGATGGGGTCTTAGAGGACCTTTGTTTCGAAAACACTGAGTGGAATGGTCGCCAGACGAGCCGATACTCGGTCAACCGGGAACGTCTTCAGCCGCGTGCCAAATTATGAAATCACTTCCTCAAGCATAAACTCATGCCCACCTCCCACAACACTACGGTATCACTTTCACGCTTATTGCTTTTACATTCTATAATGGTATCTCATCCGATCGATGTGGGTCGTATCATTGTTCAGCAAGTTCACGACTGTTTGGGTAAAAAGGCAAGTGCTTTGGTGTTTCCTAATTTAATTACCGCTTTATGTCGTAAGATAAAGGTTGAGGAAAATGCTTTTGATGAAATTTTACCTGGATTATCGGGCATCACTAGGGCTAGACTTCCACTGTTGTTGGGAATTGAAAATCCCAAGTCTAACGACTCTGTTCATGAGCAATCTGCAGGTGCTACAGAATCGAATCCCGAGGCAAGGTTACTTGCTCTCGAGGAAGCTGTGACACAGATTCAAGCTCAAATGCATGCTTTACACGGTGACATCCGTAACTTCTTTGGATATGTGGAGCATAGAGATGCTGTGGTGGAATCATTCTTTCAAGAAATCATTCCCCACGGACAACGGAATTTTCCTGGATTCCCAGACGAAATTCTGCCGGTATTCAATGCCGAGGCATCTCCAGAGCCTGAGCACGATGCACCTGATCCTCTTGTTGATGACCCTACTCCTGATACACACCGTTCCGAGACTCCTGAATATCCACCCACTGTCCCTGTCGAAGAAACACCCAGCCCCATCCCAGCACCCAATCCTTCTCATGCACAACGTAGTGGTCGCCGCACCAAGACCACGGCTGGACGCATTGCGCACTATTACTCCACTTCTTCCGAGTCCAGCCCATGACCTATCCGAAAGCGCACCCGACGAGGAGCTGCTAGCACCTCCAAAGCACCACCACCACGTAAACATTGAGGTACCTCTCTTGCATCAATTTTCATTTAGTTGTATTTCATTGCATGACATATAGTTTATAGTTAGTTTAGTTCTCTTTAAAGCATTGAGGACAATGCTTCCCTTGAGTTTGGGGGAGGTATTGTTCTTGGTAGGTCATATGCATGATAGCATTAGCATAGTATTATGCCATGGCATCAGTAAATGGTAGGACAGTTAGATGAAATGTTTTGAGGATACCCGATGATGATAATTTTGTTAGGCTAGAATCTGAATGTAAATAACTGTTGAGAATGATAGAACTCACTCTAGGGCTTGATGCTTTATGAAAAATATTTACACGATTTGTATGTTTTCTATACTTAGAAAATTTAGGAAATTTTTATGAAGGAACTTTAGTTAGTCTTGGCATTGAAATATAGTATGGTGTTTAAAAGAAAAATCAAAAACAAACTCCCTTAGAAATGAAACTGTGAATAAATGCTTAAGCATAGCTGTAGAGGGACACTCCTCTTTGCCGTGGCATTTCCTGGAACTTTCTTTAATAAATGGAAGCCTTGTGCATATGAGTGAATGAAAGAAGTCACGGGATGACTCTACTTAACTAGCTCGGGGATGGAAGATATGCTCCCTTTCATCTAGAGTATGGGATAGTAGGTGTGATGAGCTGACTCCCTTCGTAACAGTTTAAAAAAAATCAAAGAAAAGGGAGTAAAAATGTGCTTAATGATAAGTAAATGCCTTGGAAAAACTAAGAGACTTGATTAGAAATTGTCTAAATTCGCTAAGTATAGATTGGATACAATCACGCATACACACTACCACAAAGGATTTTGACCTAGGGAAAAGTACTTGAATTCTTGATAAGTCTAGCATGTTGAAGCCTCTCGTTCTGAGGGTTGAAATTCAATTTTTTCCTACTGTCTTACTATCGAACTTTGCCATGACATTATGCTTATGTAACTGCTATCCATTGCTTGAGGACAAGCAATAGCTTAAGTTTGGGGGTGTGTTAACTTCCTAAAAAGGCTACTTTTAAATCCTTTTTCACTTAAGTTATTGTTTGTTTAAAAGCTCATTTTAGTCATTTTAGGATCATGTAGTTGCATATAGTTATATTTGTGGTGGTTGTGCTATTTTATTCTTAATGGTGCTGTTTGAGGGAAAGGTGCAGTTTGTCTATGGTGTGCAGGGAATAGCAAGAAAAAGGATTCTTTGGGAAGTAATGCCACGGCATCACACGTTGCTAAAGCAGATTGAAATGCCTTGGCATTTTCGGCGCAGAAAAAGACAAAAAGATATTTCTGCATCAGGACAGCTGGCACTGGACAGCTGTCTCTGTACGTGAAGGACTGTTGTAACCGCCTGCCAGAGCTGCCAAAGGACCACCGCCACTTAGAGGATAAGGATCATGCACAACATGTGATTCTAGGGGTATGAGGCGTATTTTGCACCCAACAAACTCATCATTACCCCTAGATATTTTTTATTATATATGACACCTCATGGGAGAGAGAGACAGGGGGCATAGAGCACACGCATAGAGAAAAAAATCACATTTTTATTTTCTCTTTTCTTTTATTCTTCCTTGGGATATTCCTCCGTTGATAAAGCTCCAAGGAGTGGCAAGCTAGGCGCCGAAAGGAGCTAGCGAGCTAGGTGGTTCATGGTGGCCGAGAGGAGATCTTCGGTGGCGCGTCGAAGTCTTCTTCTCACTTCCTTTTTTGCTGCTATTTTTATATTATTTTGTGGGTTGTTGGAACGAATATTTTCATGACTTTGTGTTTGGATATTTCGAACCCCACCATGAACTAACTTATTTGGTGGTGGTTGATTTAATGGTTGTTTAAACTTTATTTTTAATGGTATATTTAAGTTTATTTTGGTTCTTTATTTGCTTTGCTTATGAATGCTTCACCATCTAGGCTTGTAAGAGGCATTAAAATGTCCATCTCTTAGATGAAGGTTAGGTATTCGGAAGAATCCTAAACTAAAAATACTTGTAAGTATTCGGAAGAAACGCAAGATAAGATCCTCATAAGCAATGGGTTATGGTATTTTCAAGGGGCTTTGAACCGGCCTAGGAATATTATAACTTAATCCCTTAGATCTCGGAAGAGACTAGGATAGGATTTCAACGACTAAGAAGGGTGTCTTTATCAATAGGGTAGGCTGTCCAACATCGTTGAGTGAGAGCAGATGCCTTGGCATTCTATTCTGTTAGGTTCTTTTAAACACCTTAGGAAAGCCTTGTCGAGTAAGTAAAGACAAGATAGCTTAAATATACTTGGGAATAAGTTTAGCAACCTTAGACCAATCCTTACCATTCATTTTATTGGAAGCTTGTCACGTGAGGATTATTTTCTTCTTATTTTATTTATCATTTTATTTACTGTCTTTACCATTTTTCATTGCCTTGACATTTCACCATACTCAATATTAAACATCCATCATTGCCACTGCATTTTCATTTGCTACACCATCACACCATTAATCCGCATCCACCAGCATACACATATCCATTGACGTGACCTTTGTATATATCAAGACTAACTATACTTAGATAATTTAGTGCGTTGCTTTGGTTAGACTTTCGTAATTTCACCCAATCCCTGTGGAGACGATACTCACTCATCATTATATTACTTGAGCGATTGTGTATACTTGCACATTATTTGTGTATATTTTATAGTACTCACAACACGCGAACAACTGCGTCTTGTTACTTGATAGAGGCAAAGAAAGTCTTTCCATCATTAGTTAGAGCCTCCATTTGTTCCCTCGTCTTCTTTATTGATTCCTCGATTGCATCTAGCTTTGTTGTGGCATATTGGTTTATAGTAGCATGTGAAGTTCCCTCATCCTTGTCCTTGGCATTTTCCTTCTTTAATGTCAGTATCACGGGCATCTTTTAATTAGTATTTCCTTTCAACCTAGGTGAGATTTCATCATATTCATTCTTCAAAAAACCCTTCGTCCTAAGTGGTTGCAGCATCCATGAGGGCTTTAACCTTGGCAAACATGTGTGGGACTTTGTTCTACTAAAATGAAATAATATTAAAATTAAAAATAAAGAAAAAGAAAGAAACACTCACGAAAAAACAAAACTTCTAAAACATAAATTAGAGAGGGTTTAAGGGATGCAAACTCCAAAACATCATGAATTGTTATGACATTTTTGTCGCGTTCGATTGGAGCACCAATATAAACCAAAATGCTCTACACATATAACAGCGCCATCTTTAGTGTAAGCCGATAGAACCCAAATTGTATGACCTTTGCAGTAGTCCTCTCTCCTCTTAAGTGTTCTCTACATAAAGCTAATTGGTAGGGGAATAAGATCTCTTTTCGTTCCCTTTTTCCGTGGCATCTTTTACTTGCTTGGGCAGCAAAGTCTTTGAAGAAGTAGGGGTCATTCCAGTGACAGTAGTGAACATCCTGCTGTAACCTGTTCTTACCCTGGCTATTCAAGTACGGAAGCAAAACGCCACTAACAAGAAAATTGACAATGCCAATATACCAAGACAATGCCATGGAAAATAATAATTTCTCATCAGGGAATTTTTTTTCTTAATCTCTATTTTATTCCTTTGTTCTTTCACAATTTCTAGCCTAGAAAAATGGGCAGCTAGTTGGGGTATAGGATGAGTAAATTCAATGAAATCCAAAAGTTTAAATTTTATACATGGTCTAGCTTAGCTATGAGTAAGCTAGACTGACTCATCTCCTTTGAAATATCCTTAAGCTCATCTTTTCTTCTTATCGAGCTTCAAGTAATCACCAGTGCCTGAAAAATTGATGTGGCAAAATTCTGCAGATTCATTGTAGTCATCAACTCCTACTAGTGGGGGGTTTTCTTTTACCGTGGAATTATTTTGCTTGACATCATTGGGTTTACTCATTGAACCTTCAGTTTTGTTCTCCAACGAAGGTGAGTCCTCTTGCAATTGAGATTCTTCATGCACAATCTCGTAGATAGGTTCTTCGAGTGTTCCTCCCAAACTTAGCATCTTCGTAGATCTGGGTGCTCTTTCCTATAGTGAATGTACTAAATTCCTCATTGCCTTCAGCCTTAATGACTTCAGTATCACTAGGAAATCTGTATGGTTGGTATTCTTGTAATGCCATAGCAAATTGACCCACTTGCATTTCCAAAGCTCTCAATGACAAATTATAACTTTGCAACCATGCCCTTTGTCTTTGTAATAATTCTTTTTGACTCTTAATAGATGTGTCGTGATCTTGTAATAGAGCCTTTGTAGTTGCCATAAAGTCTTGCATAGTGGCCTCTAGAAAACTTGTATTAAGTAAAGATGTTATCCTCTTCTTAAAAGTATGTCATGGCATATTCGTTTGAAAGGTTGGAGGCTCATCCATATACTGCTGCTGAGCGAGATAACAGACATTACAAGCTCCTTGGTTTTCCTATGAGAAATTGGGATGCTGACTCTATCCTTGGTTTCAGGTGTTGGAGTAAGGGTAGTTATTGCCTCCATTGAAGCTTCTCACATAGTTGATGGACTTTGGATTGTTTAGGCATTCACATTCATGGTTGTCACATCATAATAGACGTGTCGAGCTAGCACGCTTTAATTCTTTCATCTCATTAGAACGTTATAAATTCTTTAACATATTGGTGATGGTAGAGATTTGGGTCGACACTGAATCTTCAGCTTCTAACTTGAATATCCCATATGCCTTCCTTCTAGTTCCAAACCCTGAAGAGGGAAATTGGTAATCATGGTTAGCAATTCGATCAAGAATGTCAAAATCCTCTTCCAGTGATTTGTCAAGAAAAGTGCCATTTTTTTAGGCATCTAACATCATCCTCGTGGGTGCATTGGCTTCATTGTAGAACATCACGACTTGAGTCCAATCATGGAATCCATGGTTGGTACATTTGTGAAGCATTTCTTTGTAGTGGTCTCAACACTCATACATTGACTCGTCATAAGCTTGATGAAAAGATGCTATGGCATTCCAAAGATAGATGTTTATATTGGGTGGATTATGTCGTAGCAAAAAAAATTCACAAGTCAGGCCAATACCTTTTCAAGCCAGAAGGTAATCCATTGAGCTATGCCCTGGCGTGATCTTACAAAGAATATGGAAATAACTTCAATTTCAATACAACTTCATGCACACCTTGTTATCGAAAGGAGTCACATACCTCTAAAAATGATCGAACATGTTGCCTTGCATCCTTATGAGGAGCACCACCAAACTATCCAATCAAGTCAAACATAACAGGTATGAGCTCGAAGTGGGTTGCCTGAATCTTGGGAGCTACAATAGCATGTTTTAGGTCGTCCAAAAATTCAACATGATGTCGACTACTTTTGGCTTTCTATATGATTCCATTTGATATTCTCTCCATGGTTTGACTCGTGTGTGGAGAGAATGAGTGTTGAAAAACCATGTCAACTGGTTTGTTAAAATAATTCCTTAAGTATCCTAAGTATGGTCCATGAATTAATAATTCTCGGGAGGAGATTTATGGACTGCAGAACCTTCATGGTAGTGCATCGTCTATTGTGTTTTGCTTTCCTCAGTCTTTTATGCACTTAAAGGAGTTGTGTTTAGTATGGATGACAACTTCAAGAGTCTTACCTTGTAAAAATAAAAAGAGGTATGTTACAATATCTTTAAAATGAGTAATAAAATAATTACCTTTAGACTCTCGTAAATCGTGACTCTTCATTGATATAGCATAATGATTAGGGCTTTCAGGTGGTAACCTGTCAAGAGCATCACCTAACACCATTCGACAACTCTTGGTGTTGGAAAATGGTGTGGGCCAGTCTCGTGTTGCTTTTACTTTTTCATCATTTACATGGATGCCCTGTGCATAAACTATAAAGACTGCGAAGTTGTTCAAATCGTGTTCCATCATTAAGATTGTGTCACGACTAAGGCTTTCCTAGATATAACCTTTTTGTAACAAATCTAACTCTTTGGTTTCTTTAAGATTGTATGTTTGACGAGGTATGATGGAACCTTGAATTATATTGGTTTGGTGTTATTTTCCTCTTTCCAGTGCTAATCTAACACTTCTCAAAAATCCTGTAAAAGAGAAGAAAACACACTAGGAAAATCCTTGTTAATGATAGAAATCAAAATAATTGATTCCCTAAATCGAACAAGGATGCAAGGCTATTTGTAAATAAGGTTCTCTCTCAATTCTTTTGTGCTCGCAAATAGATTTTATTCACTCTTTTCTTCTCACAGTTAGGTTCACTCACCTCCCATGGGTCATTATTCTTTTGGCTTTTGTAACTAGTGACCTCTTTTGCTTTTGCCTCTTTCTCAGTTTTTTCTTTTTTTTTCCCTACCTCCTCACGAATTCTCATTTGATCTTTAAGGGATGGAAGTGTGTTATTCTTTGATGGCCGTTGTTTCTCCTTGTCCGGTTTGTCATCTGTCGGCTTTTTTAGAGAAGACTGAGTAGAAGATGAGGAAGGATTTACAAGATTACCTTGGTAAGAGGATGAAGTACCTTGGTAATGTTCTTTGAATCGGAATCTCCTTTGGATTTGTTCTTCGATTTTTATAGCCTTCTCTAGGATATCTTCAAAGTTTTCGTACCCATGGAGGTCAAGAAGATCATTGATGTTTGAATTCAACACAATGACGAATCTTGACACGGTGTCCTCTTCTTCTTCGGTTATGTTAGCCCTATTGAGTAAGGATTGCATCTCTTTGTAATAGTCTTCAATTGAACTTCTACCTTGTCGAAGTCGGTGTAGTCGTAGTTTAACTTCTCATGTATAATGTGTCGGTAGGAATCGGTTCATCATGGTTTGTTTGAGGTCGATCCAAGAAGTGATTTCTTGAATTTGGAAGTTCTCAATCTTTTTCCTTGTTTGCATCCACCAAGTGTGAGCATATCCTTCGAATTTCATGGTGATGAGGGGAACTTGTTCAGTTTTAGGGGCAGTCATGGTATGCGAACATGAGATCAACTTTTCCTTCCTAATCGATGTACTTGTCCGGATTGTTGTCTCCTTTGAAAGATGGGATTGTAAACTTTGGTTTTGTAAAGAGTTCGAGTGCTTGGAAACATGATTGTGCTTATCTGTGTACCAAAAGTTTAGCATTGTTTGGTCTTGGATTCTGGTTTGGTAGATCCAGTTATGGTTCTTGTCGTTCTCTCAGGGTATTGTTAAGTTGATCAAATCTTGTTTCAAATTGAGTTGTAAGTCATTCAAGTGCGGCTAAGATAGCCGTAATTGTCTTGTTGTTATTGTCGCCCATCCTGAAATCATAACACTCAAAAGAAAATTTTAAAGTAAAATAAAAATAAAAGAAAAAAAATCAACAAAGCAAGAAACCTTACAAGTCACTCCAAGAAAGTAACACAGCGAGAGGCAAGTAAGATGATCTTGTACTCTTTAAAACTCACTTTACCAAGTAATCTTTCGTAGTTCGTATCAGAGTTTGATTACTAGCCTCTCATGATTAACATCGACGAGGGCTTGATCTCATTGTTTGATGGTTAAATCTGCAATGAAAAAAGTCTCACATCTCTTTCGAGATTAAAATCATCTTGTGATATACAACGACTTACAATCGCTTAATGAAAGAGAAAATAGAGAGATAGAGAAAGCGGCGCAATAAGAAATATATGGGATATGAGTCTTTAGGTTGAAAATTTTCTATTTATACATAGGTTTTTAGCTCACCTAATAATAACGTTTTTAAAATTTATCCTTTACATAGTTTCAAAATGATAGAGGGTCTCTCTGAAGGCACAACTTATATTAAACTATTTTTTCCTTATTTTTACCATACAAAGAAAATGATATAATTGAAAAAATGTCCATAAACTTTTTTTCTTTTTTTAAAAAAAATCTAATTTCAACTTGGATTCAATTTAATCCCTAAATTTTCACTAATTCATTTTAATTAAGTCACCATATTAAATTCTATTAAATCACATAAACTTTACAATTTTTTCAATTAAGTCTCAAACTTCAAAATTTTAGGCATTACACACCTAAATGAACTAAGACAATGTAGATATTTGACAACAGTTACGTATTTATTTTATGGTATGTTGCTTCCATATATGTTTAAATAGAATGAACTAATTTAATTTAAGAAAAAGATAATAAATTATAACAGCTCAAAGAGATTTAGTTGATTTCTCTCTTTTTCACTAACCAACAAAGATGCATAGATTTATCAACAAATAGGATGTTGTAGTAAGTATAAAATATTTTGAATCCTAATGGAATAAGGAAGAAACCCCAACACTTACCCTAGGTTAGGCATTTGATATGGAGAAGAAAGATGAAAAATGAAGGAAGAAAGGAAGAAGAGAAGACCAAGTGGGAGAACCCACGCCCAAACTAGGTATAAAACTCCAAAAATCAGCTTTGTTTTTCTTCAATTGTCTAATTGAACTTTTAGTCCTTCTCATTTTGTCTCATATTTAAAATTTTCCTTTTATGGCTAAATGATACCAAGAACTCATCATCAACAGAATCACAACTGACAAAAGATTTGAATTGAGATTCATGAAACAAGTTATTCCACAAGTCATATTGTCGTCATCTTATTTTAGTTTCTTTAAATATTTAAGTGTTTTTATATTTATAGAAATAAAACCATTATGTTTTTAAATATTTGTTTAAATTTAATTATTTTGCAATAAAACTATGTTATTTTTTTGTTTAAATCAGTATAAATAATTTTATTTTAAAATATATTATCATTAAAATATGACAATTCTTTGTTTTGTCACTATATTGGAGACAATTGTGAAAAGTGACATTATGCATAATCATCATTCATAATATTATTAGGAAACGATATATTACATTACTAAAAATGTGGTAATATCTCTTTCGTCACATATAGGTGGATTTTAATGCACTATTCGTGGCAATATAAATTATCAATAACAAAACCTTATATAATTAGTGACTTAACAAGTTGTCATGGAATATAAATCATAAAGTGGTGTTATACATAAGCATCATTCATAATATTATTAGGTAACATTTATATTATGTCACTAAAAGTGTGACAATATCTCTTTCGCCACATATAAGATTATTTTAATGTGTTATTTGTGACGATATAAATTATCAATAAAGAAATTTTATATAATTTAGTAACGTAACTAGTTGTCATCAATAATCAATTATAAAGTGACGTTATATATAAACATCATTAAAACTACTATTAGGTGGCGATAGACTGTGTCACTAACAATGTGATAATTTTTTGTTCGTCACGTATACAATGAAATTATTGTGTTATTGGTGACCATATTATTTATCAATGACGAAACGGTACATCATTTGGTGACAAAATTAATTGTCACTGAATACAAATTAAAAGGTGATGTTATCCATTATCGTCATTATATGTTTAACAACACATTAAGCAAACAAATAAATCATCACTTTTGACATTTAGTGACACACCTAAGGTGACAATCGCTGTGACATCAACTTTTATGTCACAAAATAAAATTAGTGATGTAAATGTAAGTTTTGGTAACAATAACCTATATGCCACTAATAAGAAAATTTGTTGTAGTACTTTTTGGGAGAGTGTATATTCAAGGTTTTGGGGTATAAAGCTTGAATTGTTTGTAAGGTTACACCTTACCCTTAGACGTAAACAAATCTAATGGATTTGAGAAATCCTTAGTGTGGATGCTAAGGTAGTGAATGTATACTTGGTTGAGAAGTCGAAATACTCCAAAATAATTATGTTAAGTTTTATTTTTCAATTGCTTACTCCAAACTTTTTGAAAAGTCAATTCACCCCCTCTTAGCATAATTCCATTTATCAATAATGCTAACAATTGATATCAGAGCTTGACTCATTCAAAGGTCTAACAACCTCTTGAGACGATCCTTTAAGAGTTCTTGCAACTTCTACATCAACCACAAAAGATGGCTTCAACTTCTAGTTCCTACTTTGTTGAAGGCTCTTAATCCATCTCCAAATCTTCTTATTTCAGTGGTGCAAACTACTCTTATTGGAAGAATATAATCATATTGTTCATTCAAGCTACTGATTATTCGGTTTGGGATGTCATCATTGATGGTTCACCCACTCCTCCAAGGAACAAGTAGAAATGGATCAATGAAGATAGGAAGCTAGCCTAACTCGATGACAAACCCATGCATATCATCTATTTTGCAATTGGACCAGATGAATATAGTAGAGTTTCATCATGTTCAAATGCTAAAGAAGTTTGGGATAAGTTGGAAGTGGCTCATGGAGAAATAATCCAAGTGAAGAAGTGTAAAGTTGGCATTCTTACACTCAACTATGAGAACTTCAAGATGAATATCGATGAAGGCATAAAGACGATGTCTGATCGATTTACTATCATCATCAATGGGCTCAAGAATTTTGGGAAAGAATATCCAAATGAAGAAGTAATGAGATCCTTACCCATGTCTTGGGAATGAAAGAGAACCGCCATTGAAGAAGCAAATGATTTGGAAATACTTACTCTTGATGAACTCATTGGATCCTTGCTTACTCGTAATATAAGACTTCAAAGAAAAGAAGAAGAAGAAGAATAGGTAAAGAATGAGAATGAGAAAAATTGTGTTGCCATTGCTTTTAAGTCCACCAATGAAGATGAAGAAAACTCTAGTGAAGGGGTTGATGAAGATGAAGAGATGGCCTAGCTTTTCATGAAATTCAAGCAATTCATGTCATCAAAAAGGAAATATGTGAAGCATGAATCAAAGAAGGAAAAATATTCCATCGTATGCTACAATTGCAGAAAACCCATGTGAAGTATGATTGTACCCAATTGAAGAAGAAATGATCAAGCACGCGAAATAAAAAGGCTTTTGTTGCTACTTGGAGTGATGAGGACATCAACGATGATGAAGATAATGAAGATGATGAAGTAGTCAACCTTTTCCTTATGGCCATCTAAGAAGATTCAAAGGTATCTTCTAACTCAAATGAATCAAATTCATATTCTTTTGATGAGTTACAAGATACTTATGATGATTTAATATTGGAATTTGAAACCATGAATTCAAAATGTAAGAAAATAATTTCTAAATTTAAAATCGAAAATAATTCTCTTTTGAAAACTACATTGGATTTTGAAAGCAAATATGAGTTTTTGAAAAAGGATTTGGAGCTTTTAAAATTGAAAAATGAAAAGTTTGAAAAAGAAATCTTTTATTTGAAAATTAAGCTCTATAGCTTAATAAAAGAAAATGAAACTATTTCTAACAAAACATCAAAATCAATAGTGACAAAATGTTCACATTGTCATTATCATGGTCATAATTCTAATACTTGTCCTATAAAGAAAAGAAAATATTATAAAATAAGACAAGTATGAGTTCCCAAGGGAACTAAAGACATTGAAACTAACAATCAAGGACCCAAAGAAATTTGGGTACCAAAAATCAAGTGTCTCTTGTAGGTGTGTTGGAGCAATGATGAGCAATGTTGAGTTATTTGGACACTTGAAAAAAGGGAACTCAACAAATCAACCTTGATTCAAGTGGTCAAATGTTTTAGTTTCATGAAATTTCATGTTGTTTATATGATTTTATATGTTTTTATGCATGATTTTTTGTCCCCGCAGAGTGCTTAATTGCAATTAGTTGGGGTTGATTGCATTTTGTTTGGCCTAATATGTTTATGTTTGATGTTTTTGGCCTTAAAGTGCATTTAGTGGTATATTTTGCACTTACCTAGAAATTCTCGATTAACTGAAATTTAAAATTACTCTTAAATTATATTTCCAATTTCATTTTTAATTCATTTTAACCTTTTCTTCCTTTTTAATTAGCTTCAATCCGTTTGCCTTTTTTATTATTATTTAATTTGATTTGTATTTCAATTTTTGTTATGATTTGTTTATTTTTGGATTTTTTTCTTCAATCCGTTCATTTGCATTTTTAAATTTACTTTAATTTTCTTTTTTTTTATTTAACATAATAAAGAATTTTCTTTTTATTTTGAAATAATTTTTTATCACTTGTATTCTGGTCACTTAAGTTTTAAAAAAATATTTAATAATTAAATTTTATATATTAAATATTTTTGTCACTCCACTGTTAACTTTATAACAATGTTATGATATGCCCTAATAAAATATTTTTGGTCACTCCATATTCATGGCCTCAAGAAAAGAATTATGGGATTATGAGCGGTCTAAGGCCTGCAACTTTACACTTGTTGTCCAGTTTCTGATAATCTGGTTGTCAATCACACCGCATGGAATAGAACTCCACTACTAAATTGTTATAGATAATTCTTTTTCACCATTCATCAAGCCACTCAAGAATGTTTAGCTTTGCTATTTATCGAGGTGAGGAAGCAACACCAACAGGGAAATCCTCGAAATGTATTTTCAACTATACAACTACATGAGAAGCTAAATCGTAGGGAACAGGAAAAGTCCGATCTTTGATTCCTTTCAGTCAACACCATCAACCCACATATGGCTTCTTTTGGGGAAACTATGCGCTTGTCTTCCGTCAGGTCTGAGGGCGATAATGTTGAGATGGCGGTATCATACAAAGAGGGACACGTTAGCCAAAAGAAGGGTATGGAGTAAGAAATCAAAAGCCTTCTTGTTGACCTATGACAACCTCAATGCTCTTATGGCAAGGCAACAGCAATAACACGATCTCTCAAAAAAGAAAACAAGATGACTAAACCCTATCCAAGATGCCCCACCAGTCAAATAAGGCACTATAGAGCCAGGAATCAAAGTACTCTTTTACTCACTCCGTAAGTATGAACCAGGCAAAGAAGCATCGGACAAGGTCAGATAGAATAAAGACTATAAACGCAGCCCTCAGACAAACTTCTAACCAGAGCATTGCGTCTTTTTGTTAGACTAGTAGTAGCGATCCAAGAAATTCATTACAATGGCCTCAAAAAGCCTTCTTCATTGCTACTGCAGATATAGCAGTAAATGAATATGCATACTTCATCGTCCAAGGGGAGAAGAAATACCAACATCAAATTCAAAGATTGATTTCTCAGGACACCAAACTTCAAGCAACCACACTTAATAAGTTAAAGAAAGAAAATATATATTTGGAAACTAAAAAGTTGAAAAGTCAAAGTGAGAATAGTTTAATCTAAAACGCCATGTCATCAATTTGTTAGTAAATTGACCGAGGAGTGACCAAGAATATTGAATGTTTAAATTCAGTCATTAAATTAAAAAGTTTTAAACTTGAATAATTAAAGTACGAGTGAAAAGAAAATTGAGTAACGATTTCTTTAATTTACCGTTTACCTTTTTATTTATGTTTGTAAAATTTCTATTTTTTATTTTACTTCGAGTTCCTTTTTAATTTGCACATTTATGCTCGTCTTATTTTTTATAGTATTAATTCTGCTATATGAATTGTATTATATTTTTTTATATTGGCACCTATGACGTTTTACTTGATTTTGCATATTAATCATAACTTTGATTGCAAAAATGATCATTTTCCCCCTTAACTCCTAATGATTGCATAATGACATAATGACAACTTAACTCCTAATGATTGCAAAAATGATCATTTTCCCCTTATTCTTTTTTTGGAACATTTTACCCTCAACTTTTCAATTTTTGGTTAAAACAAACAATGTTGGATGAAAATCGTTAGTTGACTAACTATTAACTCATTTTAATGATGATGCATTTTCATGTGTCTAATTGATAACATAACATATGTCACATCATCAATTGAACTCATGTGAAAATTTCACATCAACAACATGAGTTGACTATTAGTCAACTAACAGTTTCCATCCAACAGAGTGTTTTAACAACAAATTGAAATGTTAGGGGGTAAAGTGCTCAAAAAAAGAATAGGGTCCCAAAGTGACCATTTGTGCAAATAGTAGGAGATATTTTTTCATTATGCCTTTATTTTTCAGTAACAAATGATCAAAGGTTAGTTTTTTTGGATATTTTCTTTAATATTTGGTTCTAACTTTAATTTTTGCTATTTAGACAACTTATAACCATGTTCGTACCAATTGCGGGTAATATCCTTCCTCACATATAATCGACTCTCGAATAATTTCAAGTGAATTTCTGGTAAAAAGGTAATTTTATGTTTTTGACCTTACCTAGCGCAAAAGGTCGGTGATGGCTCTGAAAAGGTAAATTGTTCACTTTAAGTCGAGATATGATCTTGAGCTTCTAAATGACTTTTCTAATAGCTTTACAACTCCGCTGGGACATGAAGAGAGTCAAGCTATAATTAATTATCAATTACCTTTTTAAGTGAAAATTGTAAGTTTGGCCCTTAATTTATTTTCTTTATCCTTTTTACTTTTCTTTAAAATTAGTTTTATATATATAAATATTTGTACTAATGTTTTCAACTCGTGATTTTAGATTTTTCGGATTTTCTCAAAGTTTGTTCTTTTGCTTTGTGTGTTGGGGTTGAAGGTTTGCAGGCTTGTCCTCACACAAGTCATGAAGCATGGCATGAAATAAGCTCTATACTTGAGCTTCAGCTTGTTTAAGTGGGGGTGAAAGTGATGCCTTCGAGAGAATTTATTTTCTATGCAAGCTTAGCAAGTAACCTTCGGAGTTTATATACACTATGTCTTCGTCAAAATTTATTCTTCGTCAAGACATAGGAGAATGTATAATCTTGAGTTTAATTTGATCCATATAAGTCAGTGATGAGTGAGGATTGAGGGTCTGATCAACACAAGGGGCACTAGCAAAGATAACTCAGGCACCATTTTCTTTTAGAATGAAACCATCATGTCATAAACCTTAGAGCCAACCCTAAAGCTATACTGAAACTTTAGTGATGCCTAAATAAGAATACACAAAGGAGAAACATCATTCACATTTTCCCTTTTATTTATTCATTAAAGGCATGTGAATTAGAGATGTATGTGATTAGAGTTTTATTGTTCTTCCAAAAGCATGTTTGAGTAGGATTGTAAGCATGTTGGATAGATACCATGTTTGAGTTGGTACTGTTAAATTTAATTTTTTTTCATCAATTACTTTATTTGTACTAAATCATTTCCTTTTGTTGTTGTTTCCTTGTTTCTATTTTTTTCCTCGCATTGCATCATCATGAAATATAGGTATAGGTCCGCAATTAATTACGAAATTGGAAATTTTTTTCATAAATGAGTTTTCATAATTAGATAGAAAATAATACAATTATGATATGGTACCTTGTTGGGGCCAAAAGTCTACAAGCCACGATCCTCATTTTGAGCACATTCCTCTACATATCTAGAATTATATGGTAAGTTGTTAGAGGCACGAGAGGTGGCTCCATAGTAAATCAAACCTATGCAACCTCCTTACCCAAAGTGGTAAGATGCCAATGCTGCTCAATGTGAATATCATGTTGGGATTTAAGGACATTATATCGAGAATTGTATCGTCTTCAAACACTAAGTTCAAATTTAGTAGAACATGGAGTATTAAAGTTCGAAATGAAGAATCAACTTATTCTAGCAACCGATTATCCAATCAAGATAGAGCCCAAAGATTTTGAGAGAGAAAAAATCAATGAAGGTACCCAAGATGAAGAGTATCTATCAAAGTACGAGGATCAAGTGTGCCAGTCAAAGAGTTAAAGAGATAACATGTGTAGGAATCTCGAATACTACAAGATGACTTCTATCAGAACGGTCCTCTAGATGGTCTGAGATCAAATCTTGAATTAAGTGAATAATTTTATCCTTTGGAGTCGCCACATGTAACGCCCTGAGTTCCAAGTCAATGGCATTGGCTTGACCCAAGTGAGCCATAGACTGATTTAATAAGATGGGTCATGAAGATACTAATTTTTTACCCATATTGATTTATTTATTATTATTATAATTATAATAATATTATTATTATTATTATTATTATAAATATTATTATTATTATTATATTATTATTATTAAATATATTAAATATATATATAAATAATAAAAAAAATACAAGCCCAATTTTCCGGCCCAAACCAAACTGAAACCCAAAACATTTAGGGTTTCAGTTAGGGTTTTCTAACCCTAGCCCCATGCGCAGCCGCCTCTGCCTCCAGCCGCCTCAGCCAATGGTCCAGCTTCCAGCCGCCTCTGCTGCCAGTGCCACGCCTCCATCGAAGCCTCCAGAAGACCCAGATGGTCACACACGTTGCTACTCTAGCAGTGAGTCACCACATAGTTCGGTGACTCATCCGCTCTTCGGACCGGTCTGAGACGAGTGCCGGTGATGGCTATAAAACCATCACCCCATCTGCGAACAAGAGAAGAACACAGAGACGGAGAGAGATAGAAAACAGAAAGCAACATCCCACAACTAGCAAAAAACCAAAACAGAAAGGAAAAAGAAAAGAAAGGAGCTTACCGAGGAAGCCACCGGACCCCTTCAAACGTCACCAAAACCTTCGGAAACCGAAGGTACTTCTTTAGATTCGCTCCGATCAGGAGCCTTTTAGGAGAAAAGAGCACCGGAACCGTCCTTAGGACGGTCCGATCTACCTAATAATGTAAAAATAAAATTTTCCGGCCACCGGATACGGTGGCCGGCGGTGAAGGTCACGGCGGTAGACGGTTGCCGTCCGGTGACCGGCTTCCCTCCGATGAGGGAAGCTAGAGAGAAGGTAGAGAGAAATTTGTTCTCTCTGTTAGAGAGAGAACAGAAATGAAGAAATGAGAAGCTGGCCCGTAGGGCCAGCCGGTTTCGGGTATTAATACCCTCTCCCAAACGACGTCGTTTTGGGGAGGGTATTTCTGTAATTTCATAAAGGGTAAACCTCGTCCGAAGCCATTCCAACTTGTAATTTGTACATTTTAGTCACTAAATCAAGTTTATAATCCTTTCAATTCGGTTCTTTAACTTTAATTTTATTTATTTTAGTCCTTTATATTAAAATAATATATTTAGGGTAAATAACATATTTAGTCCGTTAATTTTAAGAATTAATATTTTAATCCCGAGTTTATAATTTTAATTTATTTTAATCTGATATTCGAATTTTAGATAAGTTTTATTTTAGTCACCAAATTAATAAAATAAGAAAATAGCATGTTTAATTCCTATAATTTTGATTAATTATGAATTAGGTTTTAATTTTAATTTTACTATAATTTAGTCACTAATTTTAAATGTTTTCATTTATTTTACTGCGTTTAAATATATCGTTCTAATTGTATTTTTATTATTTTAATTTTACTTGTTTATATATTTAAATATTTTTATTATTATTATGTAGTCATAAATATATACAATAAATAATATTTTTTAAAATAAATTATTTTAATATTTATTTTTCAATATCTAAGAAAAGGGCAGTCTTAATACAACTGGATGTCCTACTCTGGCATTTTAAAATTAAATATTATAAAAAAAAATTATTTAATTTTATATTTATCAAAGAAAAGAGCTGTCTTAAGGCACCTAGAAGTCCTTTTCTGATATTTTTAAATAAATTAATATTTTTTATAATTTTAAAATAATAGGATTATAAATTAAATATACTTTGAATTTTTTAAATTTTAATAATAGAGACAATTTATTATTAAAAAGTACCAATTTTGGGCATTGTAGGGGTGCTAATCCTTCCCTAAATGTAACCGACCACGAATCCCTTTTTATTATTAAAAAGAACGAATTTTTGGTTATAAACGCAGATCAGTTCTTTTTTTTAATTGATGTTTTCTTAAAACTCTTTTAAAAAATAATTTTTAGGTATTCGATCTACCTGACCCAAAAGGCCGATGGCGACTCCCAAATTATTTTTAAAAAAAACCATTTATTCACATTAATTTTTCCGCCAAATAAATATTTCGTGCCCGGGCGAAAACCGGTTACGACAGCTTGGCGACCTGCTGGGGAATGGTCAAACTTTTAAAAATCAATTATAAATTGTCTCTATTAATTATAAATTAAAATTTCATATATTTAATTTATAATTCTTTTATATATATATATATAAATATTTTTTTATATAGTATTTATATATTATTTATATTTCATTTTATTGCAAGTATTTTATTTTATTATTTATTTTTCTGTCAGAGGTATGAACATTTCTCCTCACACACAACACTTGCATTGCATAACATAAAGCTCTATAATTGAGTTTGTCCCTTTTAAGTGGGAGTGAAAGCGACGTCTTCGTGAGAATTTATTCTCCGTGTCAGACCTAGCAAGTAACTTTCGGGGTTCATATGCTCTATGTCTTCGTGAGAATTTATTCTCCGTGTCAGGCATAGAGAAATGTATCCCCTCGAATTGAACTCGATCCATTTTAGTCTGTGATGGACTAGGATTGAGGGTTAGTAGCCCAAGGGGGCACTAACAAAGACAATTCGGGTACCTTTATTCTTAGATCTGAAACCTTACATATAATAAACCCTAGAAACTCTTCCGATCTGAAGTCATGCTGAAATTTTGTCCAAAATAGGTGTACACACAGGAGAAATGAATTCTAACTTTCCTGTTAATTTATTTATTTTCTTTACTGATTAAATTACATGTATATTTAAATTATTTAAATTATGAAAAAGCATGTTTAAATAATAATATTTAGGTAAATGTTATTTCTTTATTATGTAAACTAATTCATTTCTTTTTGTGTGTTCTTTATCTTTTATGTTTGCATAGCATCATACAGGATAAAAGGCATTGATCCTTGTGTTAATTGTCTCATTGGAAAGCCTTCATCCATGGATAAAAAGTGTTCAAATCAAGTAATTCTAAACTCAGAAGTAAGACAGTGGGCTGAGGACTTACAAAGACAAGAAGGAGACAGTCTGCAGGATGATTATGTATCTGACTTGGCCAGTTATGCTCCAGTTTCACTAAAAAGAAATGATATGCAAGATTTGCGAAGTATTTGGGAAAGTTGGGATTCAAACAAAAAATTGCAGTTTTATCAGACTTACGGAGACATCCCATATTTGCTCTATGTCGAAGTTGATGATGACTTACTCAGAGCCCTAATTCAATTCTGGAATCCAGGGTACAATTGCTTCACTCTCAATAAGGAGGACTTGGTCCCTACTATTGAAGAGTACACAACTTTGTTACATATCGAAGGGGCTTTGGAGAATCGAATCTATTCAAAGTCAATTAAAACTCAACCCTTTCGAGTTAAATTAGCAAAGATTGCCGGGGTAAGAGAAGAATGGGTGACATCCCGTACAAAACAAAAAGGCGAAAGCGAAGGCATTGCTTGGACCAACATTAAAGAACTTATTCAGAGTCATCCATACACTAAAGTACGATTCGATCTATTTGCTCTGGGTATATATGGTATGGTCATCTTCCCAAAAGTATTGGGATATGTTAAAGCTGCAGTGGTAGATTTGTTTGAACAGCTACCGAAAAAGATTAATCCTGCTTCTGCAATTCTAGCAGACACCTTCAGATCGTTAAATGCTTGTAGAAAGTTAGGAGGTGGACGATTCTCAGGGTGTACCCAGTTGTTATATGTTTGGGTCCGTAGTCATTTCTGGAGGACAGAAAAGATTTCATACCGACGCTTTAATATGGATTACTCACCATTAAAAGAATTTCTGGAGCAGGAATGGCCGAAAGAAATTAAGAAAGATATGTGGATTAATGCCTTTCGAAATCTGCAAAGCAATGACATTGTTTGGCGAGCCCCGTGGCAAATCCAAAGGGAATTCTTTTACAAATGTGGAGATTACAATTGGATAATGCTGCTCGGATTATGGGGAGGAATTGGATATGCACCACTTCTAGTCATAAGACAGTATGAAGGTTGTCAATTTGTACCTGTCACCGCTGGATTACATTCATCTGAGTTCGCATTCCACAGCAAAAATTATAAAAGAAATATCATGGAAGCCGTTACAGCTTGGAAAACAACTTTTTGTATCCGAGCTAAAGCTGCAAAAGAAATGCTAACTCCTGATTATGAGGAATGGAGATATGTCAGGAAAAATGAAAATATTCCTCTACCAGATCAAAATGAGGATATCTCTATGGAAGATCGCATTAAAGTGGTTCCATCCGAGATTGAAATCCTGAGAGTTGAGTTTGAAGCAGAAAGAGAAGGCTGGTCAAGATAATTAGAGCAAATGAGACGAGATAAAGCCATGTTGGGTGTTGATATTGACTTTCATTCATCACAATGTGCAATGTTGAGGGAAAACAAAGAAAAAGTTGATGGTGAATTTAGAGCATTAAAGAAAAATTACCAAGAGTTATATAAATCCCGTAAAGTATCAGGACCAAGCCAATCAACAGTACAGATAAGCAAAGAATTGAACATCGAGAAAAGTCGAGTTGAAGATCTGAAAGGAAAGAATAGCCGTCTACTCAAAAGCCTTGAGAAAGGAAAGCAAAAAATGGAAGATTTTGAGGTCGACAGAAGAGAGCGAATTATAAAACACAAGGCTGAACACCGCGAGATCATAAATGAAATGCAAAGAGAAAGGGATCGAGCCAAAGATTTATAAAAGATGAAGAATGACATCTTTGATAAATTTGAAGGTGAGAAAAATATCATGTTCAAGGGATTTGAATCTGAAATGAACCAGCTGATTGCTGAACTTGAAGTCAGAGGCCAAAAGATGGAAGAAAACAATATTGAAAAAGAAAAATGGGAGCTAGAAAGAAAGAATTTCAACACCAAACTTGAGATAGAGCAAGAAGTGGCTAGTAATTGGATGCAAAGATGCAGAAACAAGAATGTTCAAATCCAGAAGCTTAATCAAAGAACACAAGAAGCACGAACAAAACATGAAGAAGATCTGGATCAGTCTAGAAACAAAAACTCAAAGTTTAACGCTTACATTTTGCAACTTGAAGAATCATTATTTCAAGAAAAGGTTCGTCTAGGACCTAATGATCTCAAAGAAAGTAATGAGGAAAGTGCTTCACTGCGAAGACGCATTAGAGATCTGGAAAAAATTCTGCACAATTGTCAAGTCAGAATCACTGAGTTAGAGCAAACTCTTGAAGGAACGAATGAACAATGGCAAAAGTCAACTGATTTCTATGTTGAAAGAAGTGAAGAAAGAAGTAATATGGGGTTCGAGGCCATGGTACAAATGAGCGAAGTTGCTAGATATGTTGGGGAACTAGCTGTTGAAGCCAAAATAATTGAGCATCACGTTGATCCAGTTTCTAAGTGCGGAAAGAAGGTGTCATGGTTAATGAAAGAAATTATAGAGCTTAATAGGAAAGCTATGCCTTATCTGTAGTTATGAATTATTATAAAGAAACTTTTGTATGCCGATGAAAGTTGTTCTATGACAGTTAACTTTTTGGGATCAATACCTTTTTGCATACATGCATTTTGCATACATTCATTATTCATTTCATGATTTTCTTTATGTATAGTTTTTATTATTAAGATAAAATTCATTAATTAAAATTTGGAAAAAATAATATTAAAAGATTTTTCAATCGCAGTTATTCTGGCCAAAAGAGAAATACAATATCACTACGGTACTAGACAAGCTACTAAGAGAATTATGGAGGATAAAATACAACGTATTGAGGAACAGCATAATAAAGAACAAGCAGAAATGAGAATGAAGCTGGAGAAAATTGAAGCCAATATTGCAAATTCACAAGACAGCATGATGCAGAAAATAGAGGACATGTTTAAGAGACAGGCTGTCATTGGAAAAATACATGAAAATCCTGTATCTTTCGACCAAGAATCTATGTATCCTCTAGGTTTGCCACCAGAACCAATTTATCATTCTGGTACTACACCTATACAAATCAATGCTCGTACATCTGCATTACAAGAAGCCAAACCACATGAAAATCAACAAGTGGATCCTGCATCTTCAAGCAAAAATCCGCTTATATCAGATGTGAAAATAGAGGATCTTAATACTGAGCATTTAATCCCAGATTTGAATGAGCTGAATGAGAAACAAAAAGTAAATGAAGAATTGACCAGACAGATCAAGAGCTTAGAAGAACGAATGAAATCCGTGGAAATAACTGAATCATTCTATGGGTTTGACGCTAGTGAGTTGAGTTTGGTTCCAGACTTAATCCTCCCCATCAAGTTCAAAGCTCCCGAATTTGATAAATATGACGGTACTACATGCCCTTCATCCCACATTACTATGTTTTGTCGAAGAATGGCAGGATATGTGAAGGACGAGAAATTGTTAATTCACTGCTTTCAGGATAGTTTGACAGGACCAGCCTTAAAATGGTATACTCAATTGACCAAAGCCAACATTAGATCCTGGAAAGATCTGGCTAAAGCATTCCTAGAGCAATACCGCCATGTAACAGACATGGTCCCTGATAGATGGACTCTCCAAAATTTGGAGAAAAAGAATAATGAAACGTTCAGACAGTATGCCCAGAGATGGCGTGACACAGCAGCCCAAGTTCAACCACCTTTGTCAGAAAAAGAGGCCACAGTAATATTTGTCCATACATTGAAAGCTCCTTATTTAAATCATCTAATGGGGAATGCAACCAGAACTTTTGCAGATTTGGTCATTTCTGGAGAACTCATTGAAAATGTCTTGAAAAGTGGCAAAATTGAATCAAATGAGGGGTCTAGTTCCAAAAGACCTATGTACCGAAAAAAAGAGAATGAAGTTAACAATGCAAACTCTTACAACAAGGATTCATCAAAAAGTGTTACAATAACCCAGCCAAGGGTTAAGAAAGAGGAAACAAACACTAATCGAGCAGAGTCCAGAGGATCTCGAAAGGAAAATGAAAGGTTGTCTTTTACACCTTTACCAGTACCATATGCTGAGATCTATGATTCGCTGTTAAAAGCAGATGTCATAAGGCCCTATCCTTTGGTTCCCATGCAACCACCATTCCCTCCTTGGTATGATACAAAGGCACACTGTGTTTACCATGAAGGAATTACGGGTCATTCTATTGAAAACTGTTTGGCATTCAAAAGGGTGGTTCAAAATTTGATCAACACTGGGAAGTTGGAATTCAATACACCATCTGCATCAAATCATCCATTGCCAAATCATGGAGATAAAAACGTGAATGCAATTCAGGAAGAGAACATAAAGAAAGCAAAAAATGACATTTCTGAAATTAAATCTCCTTTTGTTTGGATATTCCAATAACTCTCTTTAGCCGGTATAATTCCACAACAATTCAGGCCAAAGCAGAATGAAGGCAAGAATTATTATGAATATCATCAAGAGAAGGGGCATAAAATTCAACTATGTCCTGAGTTTAGGGATTTGGTGCAAAAATTGATGAACAACAGAGAAATAGAATTCTTTGAAGAAGAACCAGGGAAAAAAGAAGATGATGTTTGCTCATCAGAGGATTCTAAACCTAATCAAAGAATAAATGATCCTGTGATCATTAATGTGAAATCATCTACGGCGATTCCTGCACCAATAAAGCCGAAAGTAGTTATCACCACTCCTCTACCATTTCCATACAAAGATACCCGTAGGGTATCTTGGAATTATACTACCAATGTTTCAATGGTAGGAGGATCTGTTTCTCTAGAAAAAACAGAAGAGAAAATACAGAGTTTGGATACAACATCGACGTCTGAAGCAGTAAGCGAAGTCGGTTTCTTTACAAGAAGTGGGAGATGTTACTCTCCCGAAACATCCAATGCTTCGGAACAAGTGAAAGCAAAAGGAAAAGCCATGGCAATACCTCATAAGGTATTTGATGATGAATCCCCTCCAGCATTCAATGAGCCTGTGACAGAAAAACAAGCTCAAGAATTTTTGAAATTCCTGAAACATAGTGAGTATAGTGTAGTTGAACAACTACACAAACAACAAGCGAGAATTTCTATTCTTGATCTATTGATGAATTCAGAAGCACATAGAAATGCTTTGATGAAAATTCTCAATCAAACATTTATCCCTGAAGATATATCCCTCAATAAACTTGACAGAATTGTGGGACATATAGCCGCTGACAATTACATAACGTTCACGGATGATGAAATACCAGAAGGCGGAATGGGGTCAGTAAAAGCTTTGAACATCACGACACATTGTCATGGTCATGTGTTGCCAGGAGTATTGATTGACAATGGATCCGCTCTCAACTTGATGCCTCTAGTCACACTTCAAAGAATGCCTGTGGATCAATCACACATGAAGAGTTATCAGAATGTAGTGCGAGCATTTGATGGTACTCAAAAAGAAGTGCTTGGGAAAATGGAAATACCGTTGTTAATTGGACCAGTCGTGTACAATATTGACTTTGTGGTGATGGACATCCACCCTACGTATAATTGTTTATTAGGGAGGCCATGGATTCATTCAGCAGGAGCCGTTCCTTCTTCATTACATCAGAAATTGAAATTTGTTGTTGATGGACAACTAATATGCGTAGGAGCTGAAGAAGAAATCATTGCGTCTATAACAAGTGATGTTCCATATATTAAAACCAATGATGATGCACTTGAATGCTCTTTCCGAGCTCTTGAATTTGTCAATGCAACCTTTATTGCAGAAGGAAGCAAAATTCCATATCCCAGATTATCTGATTATACCAGGATGACGGTACGACAAACTTTAGGCATCGGAGCTAAAGCTGGGAAAGGTTTAGGAAAGAATCTTCAAGGGATTTCGGTTCCTATAAATATACAGATGAAGAAAGATCGTTTCGGGCTTGGATTTAAGCCCAATTTTCAGCAAAAGAACAAAGAGATGAAAAGAAGATGTGAAGACAGAAAGGCAAGATTGAAAGGGAAAGAAATCCTTTGGGAACACATGTTTTTCCCACAGTTGAAGACCACATTCAGATCAGGAGGAACAATTAATGTCGAACAGCAACTTGTTGAAGCCTTTAAAGAAAAAAATTGACGAAAGATCAAAACATAGTTGAAGAAGCTATGAATGGATTATTTATCAACATGATCATGAATGACAACAAGACTGGCAAATACTTGGATAGGATTCGCCCATGTTTTCCTGGAGAAACACTCAACAATTGGACCACTGAAGATCTTCCTATAGTTTTTAATATTAACGCAGAGTAATATTCAGAACTAATCTTTATGTTTAGCTCAAAAATATGAAAACTTTTTGTTGTCTTGTAAAGGAAATTATGTTAAATATAAGAAATTTTCTTTAAAATTTTCAGATGGCAATCATTCTTTACATTTTCTTACATTTTTACATTTATTTATTTCATAAATTTACTATATTCTTTCGGAAATATGTCCGACTTAAATTTGCAGGTGTCACCATGTTAATAGCATGTTTATTCCTAAATTTAATCAAGAGATAAATTTAGAGCAACCTATATGTCTGGAAGAAATCAATGGGTGTGAGGATGAACTGGAATGTGATGTTCCTACTGAACTATTAAGATTGGTAGAAAAAGAAGACAAACAAATTCTACCCCACAAAGAAGAGATTGAGACTGTGAATTTGGGAACAGATGAAGAAATAAAAGAGGTGAAAATTGGTACTACTCTGACAATCCAGATAAAACAAGAATTGATAAATCTCCTTCAAGAGTTCAAAGATATCTTTGCCTGGTCTTATCAAGATATGCCTGGTTTAAGCACAGATATAGTGATACACAAGCTTCCAATCAATCCAGAATATAAACCGATCCAACAAAAGCTCAGACGAATGAGGCCAGAAATGTTGTTGCAGATCAAAGAGGAAGTGATGAAACAAATCAATGCAGGTTTCCTACAAGCATCTAAATAACCAGAATGGGTAGCCAACATTGTTCCCGTACCAAAGAAAAATGGGAAAGTTCGAATGTGTGTGGATTACAGAGATCTCAACAAAGCTAGTCCGAAAGATAGCTTTCCATTACCCCACATAGACACATTGGTGGACAATACTGCAGGGCACGCATGGTTTTCATTTATGGATGGCTTTTCAGGATATAATCAGATAAAAATGAATCCTGAAGACATGGAAAAAACAACATTTGTAACCATGTGGGGCACATTCTGTTATAAAGTGATGCCATTTGGATTGAAAAATGCAGGTGCAACGTATCAAAGAGCCATGGTAACTTTGTTTCATGACATGATGCACAAAGAGATTGAAGTATACGTGGATGACATGATTGCCAAATCCCGAACTGAAGAAGAACATATTCAAAATTTGAGAAAGCTTTTCCAGAGATTGAGAAAGTATCAATTAAAGCTCAACCCCGCTAAATGCACTTTCGGGGTAACTTCTGGAAAACTTTTGGGATTTGTGGTCAGCAAAAGAGGAATTGAGATTGATCTAGATAAAGTAAAAGCAATTCAAGATCTTCCACTACCCAATACAAAAAAAGAAGTTCGAGGCTTTTTGGGAAGATTAAATTATATATCTCGGTTCATTTCTCAATTAACTGACAAATGTGATCCAGTGTTCAAATTACTTCGAAAGAATAATCCTGAAGTCTGGAATGAAGAATGTCAAGAAACTTTGGATATTATTAAGAAATATTTATCCAATGCCCCAATTTTAGTATCACCAATGCCTGATAGACCATTAATTCTCTACTTGACGGTCTTCGAAAATTCGATGGGATGTGTACTAGGACAGCATGATGAATCTGGAAGGAAAGAAAAAGCTATTTATTATCTGAGTAAGAAATTTACTGATTGTGAAATTCGATATCCACCAATACAAAAATTATGTCGTGCCTTGGTGTGGACTACTCGAAGACTCAGACAATATATGTTATACCATACTACTTGGTTGATATCAAAACTTGATCCTTTGAAATTCTTAATGGAATCACCAACTTTGACAGGCAGAATGGCTAGATGGCAGATGTTATTATCTGAGTTTGATATTGTATATGTCAACCAAAAAGCAATAAAAGGAAGTGTAATAGCTGATTTTTTGGCCAGTCGTGTATCAAATAATTATCAGCCTTTGAACTTCAATTTTCCCGATGAAGATTTGTTGTGCATATCCATGAATGAAGAAGTCAGAACAAATGATGCATCTACATTTTGGAAGCTTTACTTTGACGGAGCATCCAATGCTTTGGGACGAGGAATCGGGGCAGTGTTAATTTCTCCAGAAAATGTTTATTATCCCTTTACAAGTAGACTGGATTTCTTTTGCACCAATAACATGGCAGAATATGAAGCTTGTGTCATGGGATTGAAAGCAGCTATAGAAAGAAAAATCAAATGTCTCAAAATATATGGAGATTCATCGTTAGTGGTGTATCAATTGAGAGGAGAATGGGAAACAAAAGATCCCAAATTATTAGAATATCAAAATTTTACCCTCGAATTAGTGAAAGAATTTGAGAGAGTTACCTTCAATTATCTCCCTCGAGAAGAAAATCAAATGGCAGATGCTTTGGCTACATTAGCTGCTATGTTTCAGGCAACTAAAAAAGTTGATATGATGCCAATCAAAATACAAGTATATGAAATTCCTGCACATTGTTATAGTGTGGAAGAAGAGGTAGATGGTAAACCATGGTATCATGATATTCTGCAATATATCAAAAATCAAAGTTATCCACCAAATGCGTCGGAAATTGATAAAAGAACCTTGAGAAGAATGGCTGCTGGATATTTTCTTGATGGTGAGATTATGTATAGAAGAAGCAATGATCAAATGCTATTGAGATGTTTAAATACCAGCGAAGCTAGAAACGTCATTGAAGAAGTACACAGTGGAATATGTGGAACACATGCAAATGGTCTTTCCATGGCCAGGAAAATAATGAGATATGGATACTATTGGGCTACCATGCACACAGATTGCATTGATTATGCAAGGAAATGTCATAAATGCCAGATATATGCAGACAAGATTCATGTACCCCCATCTCCTTTACATATAATGACAGCACCCTGGCCATTTTCTATGTGGGGAATAGATGTCATTGGAGCAATCACACTGAAAGCATCGAATAGACATTGTTTCATCCTTGTGGCAATTGATTATTTTACCAAATGGGTTGAAGCTGTTTCATATGCCAATATTAAGAGGTCCACAGTCTGCAAATTCATAAAGAAAGAGATAGTTTGCCGGTACGGCCTACCAGAAAGGATCATTACAGACAATGCTCTGAACCTGAACAACAAAATGATGACCGAACTTTGTGCACAGTTTAAGATCAAACATGCAAACTCAGTGGCATATCGTCCAAAGATGAATGGTGCAGTTGAAGCAGCAAACAAGAACATCAAGAGAATCATTACAAAGACCACTGAAACTTACAAAGATTGGCACGAGAAGTTACCTTTTGCTCTATACGTATACCGAACTACTGTTCGAACATCTACTGGGGCAACGCCTTTTTCTTTAGTCTATGGGATGGAAGCAGTCTTACCAATTGAAGTTGAGATTCCATCGCTTCGAATATTGAGAGAAATAAAATTGGATGAATCTGAATGGATCCAAGCTAGATTTGATCAATTGAACCTTATTGAGGAGAAAAGATTGAAAGCTATTTGCCATGGACAATGTATCAAAAACGGATGATGAAGTCTCATGATAAGAAAGTACATCCAAGAGAATTCCAAGAGGGTGATCTAGTACTAAAAAAGATCTTGCCTATACATAAAGATTTCCGCAGGAAATGGATGCCTAATTGGGAAGGGTCATACGTTGTGAACAAGGCCTTTTCCGGAGGAGCATTGATTTTGGCAGAAATGGATGGAAAAATTCTGAGAAAGCCAATAAATTCGGATTCTGTCAAAAAATATTATGCTTGAAAAAAAAGAAAAGAAAAGAGAAAAGAAAAAAGAAAAAGAAAAAGGGGGTCAAGGTGAAAACCCGCAAAGGGCATCTTGTAACCAAAGGAAGGATTTGAGTTGAAAACCTTAAAAGGCGGCTCAAATGCAGGTTGATATTAGGCATCTGGCAATTGAACCCTCTTAAGGTCTTGACAGTTTGAGGAGAAACTTCACATCTACAAGCATTTTGACAACGTTTGAGATCTTCCAGACAAAAGTTTACATTATTACTCTAAATTGTGTCAACTTGATTAATTTAGAAATACTTATGCTCATAATTTGTTGAGACATTTGAATTTTTATCATTTTTATGCTTGCCATAACTTTGAATACAATTCTATCTATTTCAAGTTCAATTTATTTTCGAAAATTCAATTTATTCTTCTATGAATTAACATAATAAGTTAAAGATTTTTGAATATCACTTTATGTTAATACTTTTAAATACATGGAATACAAAATAAGCAAATCATCACCATCTTAAAGCCATGAACAATAAGGTTGTTATGCTGGATACAACCGACAACAAGGTCGAATTCGACAAATCTACTCATCAATTGCTCCAACCGATCACCATTCAGTTCTTGCACATCTATTTTCAAAGATATACTAAGACAGTAGAAGGCGATCTTTGCAGCACTGATTCCAGCAAAAAGAAACAAGACAATGATATCACTGGGAAACATGTCTCTATACAGATCCTTGTATATGGTTTTTAAGGAAACCTAGAAGCATTTCCACCTCATCAGGTTCAAGTGGAGCAACTTTATTCCTTCTAACCCATACTAGATTCCATTTTCAGCACTCATCAAGAACATACTTCTGGACACTCGAAGGTGGCTCATTGTCATAAGCTTCAAGAGCCTTACAGATCCTTTCTGTCAATTTGGCACTTCCTGTACATGTTTATAAACAGTTCAACTTTGTTCTTGGATCCCATGAAAGCCATCATTTCTTTGTCAATGGAAAAGCATCAGCACATGGAAGAAGCAGAATAAGAGAAAATCTGTTCTTAATTGGCAGAATTATGAATATAGCCCTTTTCAGTGTAGTAGCATGGAAATGCTTCGAATCTACAAATTCTGGCTCTACATCGAATAAGTAATGTGATATCCTAGTCCAAACATTAACTGGAACAAATGTAATGTGCTCATAGCATCTTCTGTAAGTGTTCTTTGAGTTATCTGATCTGGTTTGGTAAAACCAGTTATTGAATTTGAAAGATGAATGTGCTCATAGCATCTTCTGTAAGTATTCTTTGAGTTATCTGATCTGGTTTGGTAAAAACCAATCATTGAATTTTAAAGATGAATGTGCTCATAGCATCTTCTGGAAGTGTTCTTTGAGTTATCTGATCTGGTTTGGTAAAACCAGTTATTGAATTTGAAAGATGAATGTGCTCATAGCATCTTCTAGAAGTGTTCTTTGAGTTATCTGATCTGGTTTGGTAAAAACCAATCATTGAATTTGAAAGATGAATGTGCTCATAGCATCTTCTGGAAGTGTTCTTTGAGTTATCTGATCTGGTTTGGTAAAACCAGTTATTGAATTTGGAAGAGGAATGTGCTCATAGCATCTTCTGGAAGTGTTCTTTGAGTTATCTGATCTGGTTTGGTAAAACCAGTTATTGAATTTGAAAGATGAATTTGCTAATAGCATCTTCTGGAAGTGTTCTTTGAGTTATCTGATCTGGTTTGGTATGAACCACAGAACCAGTTATTGAATTTGGAAGAGGAATGTGCTCATAGCATCTTCTGGAAGTGTTCTTTGAGTTATCTGATTTGGTTTGGTAGGAACTACAGAACCAATCATTGGAATTAAAAGATGAACTGCATGATCGTCTTCATTAAGAAGCTTCTTTTCAAGCTTCTTCTGTTTATTCTTTTCCCAAAAATAATAGCCCAAGTTTAGCTTTTGCTTATAATTGGGATCATTGCATAATGGCTTCCCATCTTTTACCGGAAGAAATGTGTCAGTAACTTTAGCCATTTGAGCAGTACATATAAAATTTGTCAACTCTGCAATTGATGAATCTAAACCACATCTCTCCATGGTTATTGAAGTCTCAGCCTCTGAGAATACCATTTTTGTCAAGTATAACAGTTTATTCTCCTCATCAGAATCAGAATTCAAGATTTCACGGTATTAAAAGAACTATCGATATCTGTGAAATCATCTTGAAAGAACATTTCATAATCCGATGAGTTGTTATCAGAATCAACATGTCACATAAAGGCAAGCTTTTCAAGAGCCTATACTATTGAGTTTTATTCTCAAGAAGTTTTGTATCTACATCTACATTTGTCAAAGATGATAGTTTCTCTGTTTGAAGAAGAAAGATCTATTGGGTTTTTACAATTGAAGAAATACTCAATTCACCAATCTGAAATCAAATAAACTTAACATTCATGCATCATATTTAGGTGTTTGCAAAAATAGGTGCATTTTCATTCATTTTCATCCATGTTGAATTTTAACAGGAATTTCAAGGATTTTAGCAAAGATTTTAAATCCATAACAATGGATCAACATTTCCAGAGAAAGTTCATAATGAGAAGAACTCATCTGAAGAAGGAAGAAGAAGTTCATAATGAGAAGAATTTGTTCAACCTTTTGCCTGAATTCATCATTCGATGGATCAGCTTTTCCAGAGAAAGTTCATAATAAGAAGAACTCATCTGAAGAAGGAAGAAGAAATTCATAATGAGAAGAATTTGTTCAAACTTTTGCTCAAATCCATCATTTGATGGATCGGCTTTTCCGGAGAAAGTTCATAATGAGAAGAACTCATCTGAAGAAGGAAGAAGAAGTTCATAATGAGAAGAGCTTGTTCAACTTTTTGTTTAAATTTATCAATTGATAGATTAACATTGCCAGATAGAGTTCATAATGAGAAGAATTCGTCATCTGAAGAAGGAAGAATAAGTTCATAATGAGAAGAGCTTGTTCAACCTTTTGTTTAAATTTATCAATTGATAGATTAACATTGTCAGATAGAGTTCATAATGAGAAGAATTCGTTATCTGAAGAAGGAAGAATAAGTTCATAATGAGAAGAGCTTGTTCAACCTTTTGTTTAAATTCATCATTTGATGGATCAACATTGCCAGGTAGAGTTCATAATGAGAAGAATTCATCTGAAGAAAAAGAAGTTCATAATGAGAAGAACTCATCTGAAGAAGAAGAAGTTCACAATGAGAAGAGCTTGTTCAACCTTTTGCATAATTCTATCACAGAAGTAGATAGATTAGCATCAGCTTTTCCAGAAAGAGTTCATAATGAGAAGAATTCATCTGAAGAAGGAAGAAGAAGTTCATAATAAGAAGAATTTGTTCAACTTTTGCAAATCCATCACTTGATGGATCAACTTTTACAGAGAAAGTTCATAATGAGAAGAACTCATCTGAAGAAGAGGAAGTTCATAATAAGAAGAGCTTATTCAACCTTTTGAATGACTCTGTCACAGAAGGAAAGAGGTCAACATCATCCCCAATGGAAAGTTCATAATAAGAAGAACTCATCTGGAGAAAGAGAAGAATTTATTCAACATCTCCATCATAATCAAGTGAAGCCAAATGGATAAAAAAAAATTATTATCTTTTCATCTTTGCCCTATTCCTGTTAACACAAGAATGAGCAAAGAGGGACAGCTGAAGATACTAATTTTTTACCCATATTGATTTATTTATTATTATTATAATATAATTATTATTATTATTATTATTATTATAAATATTATTATTATTATTATTATTATTATTAAATATATTAAATATATATATAAATAATAATAAAAAAAATACAAGCCCAATTTTCCGGCCCAAACCAAACTGAAACCCAAAACATTTAGGGTTTCAGTTAGGGTTTTCTAACCCTAGCCCCATGCGCAGCCGCCTCTACCTCCAGCCGCCTCAGCCAACGGTCCAGCTTCCAGCCGCCTCTGCTGCCAGTGCCACGCCTCCATCGAAGCCTCCAGAAGACCCAGATGGTCACACACGTTGCTACTCTAGCAGTGAGTCACCACATAGTTCGGTGACTCACCGAAATCCGCTCTTCGGACCGGTCTGAGACGAGTGCCGGTGATGGCTATAAAACCATCACCCCATCTGCGAACAAGAGAAGAACACAGAGACGGAGAGAGATAGAAAACAGAAAGCAACATCCCACAACCAGCAAAAAACCAAAACAGAAAGGAAAAAGAAAAGAAAGGAGCTTACCGAGGAAGCCACCGGACCCCTTCAAACGTCACCAAAACCTTCGGAAACCGAAGGTACTTCTTTAGATTCGCTCCGATCAGGAGCCTTTTAGGAGAAAAGAGCACAGGAACCGTCCTTAGGACGGTCCGATCTACCTAATAATGTAAAAATAAAATTTTCTGGCCACCGGATACGGTGGCCGGCGGTGAGGGTCACGGCGACAGACGGTTGCCGTCCGGTGACCGGCTTCCCTCCGATGAGGGAAGCTAGAGAGAAGGTAGAGAGAAATTTGTTCTCTCTGTTAGAGAGAGAACAGAAATGAAGAAATGAGAAGCTGGCCCGTAGGGCCAGCCGGTTTCGGGTATTAATACCCTCTCCCAAACGACGTCGTTTTGGGGAGGGTATTTCTGTAATTTTATAAAGGGTAAACCTCGTCCGAAGCCATTCCAACTTGTAATTTGTACATTTTAGTCACTAAATCAAGTTTATAATCCTTTTAATTCAGTTCTTTAACTTTAATTTTATTTATTTTAGTCCTTTATATTAAAATAATATATTTAGGGTAAATAACATATTTAGTCCGTTAATTTTAAGAATTAATATTTTAATCCCGAGTTTATAATTTTAATTTATTTTAATCTGATATTCGAATTTTAGATAAGTTTTATTTTAGTCACTAAATTAATAAAATAAGAAAATAGCATGTTTAATTCCTATAATTTTGATTAATTATGAATTAGGTTTTTAATTTTAATTTTACTATAATTTAGTCACTAATTTTAAATGTTTTCATTTATTTTACTGCGTTTAAATATATCATTCTAATTGTATTTTTATTATTTTAATTTTACTTGTTTATATATTTAAATATTTTTATTATTATTATGTAGTCATAAATATATACAATAAATAATATTTTTTAAAATAAATTATTTTAATATTTATTTTTCAATATCTAAGAAAAGGGCAGTCTTAATACAACTGGATGTCCTACTCTGGTATTTTAAAATTAAATATTATAAAAAAATTTATTTAATTTTATATTTATCAAAGAAAAGAGCTGTCTTAAGGCACCTAGAAGTCCTTTTCTGATATTTTTAAATAAATTAATATTTTTTATAATTTTAAAATAATAGGATTATAAATTAAATATACTTTGAATTTTTTAAATTTTAATAATAGAGACAATTTATTATTAAAAAGTACCAATTTTGGGCATTGTAGGGGTGCTAATCCTTCCCTAAATGTAACCGACCACGAATCTCTTTTTATTATTAAAAAGAACGAATTTTTGGTTATAAACGCAGATCAATTCATTTTTTTTAATTGATGTTTTCTTAAAACTCTTTTAAAAAATAATTTTTAGGTATTCGACCTACCTGACCCAAAAGGCCGATGGCGACTCCCAAATTATTTTAAAAAAAAAAACCATTTATTCACATCAATTTTTCCGCCAAATAAATATTTCGTGCCCGGGCGAAAACCGGTTACGACAGGTCAAGTTTGGGTTCATTTGAGTTAGAATTGAGCCCAATAGCCATAAAAATAGGATTTTTGAATAAAGTGGGAAATTGGGAGGAGCAAGGAAATAAGTAACTCGTGAGGGTTTTAAAGGCTGAATTCCATTAAATGGAATGAGGTAAGCGGCTGAAAAAGATGAGACAAAGTTGCACCTTCTTATTTTCTTCACCCCTTTGTCTTCTTCTCCTCTTTATCTCCCTCATTTTCTCTCAAACTTGAAGGCACTAAAGATGAGAGTTTTATTGTCTGTCACCCCTAGTCCGAAGTTGCAAGGTAAGTGGCATAATCATCGTCTCAAGAGCTTTCATTCGAGCTTTCATTCGAGCTTTTGGCCATGGTGACCATGAGCGGAGGTTTAGAAACCTTGTGTAACCAACTCATTTTGGACGAATTTTAGCATGTATAAAGCTTCCGTAACTTCCTTTCAAGTTATTAAAGGAGTTATTAACTCATTTCTTGTTGTATGATTAGTGAAGGAAGCAGGAGAAAACTCCAAAGACAAGAACAAAGAGAAGCTTGTACTCAGGTGAGATTGAAGTTGTTTCCAGTAGCTTAGGATCAAGTTAACACACTTATATCTCATCTATACTACTTGTAGATCATCTTATGTGTTTATATTGCTTGTATGAGTACATGAAGCATATGGGTGTATTTTTGCTTGGAAATGATTTTGGAAAAATTTAAGGTTTTTCATGCACGAAAACGACATATTATGATCCTCTTTAATTCCCACTGTAATCACCAATTTTCATCCGCCCTATATATATTATTATTATTAATTACAAAAATAATAATAATACAAAAGAAAAAGAAAAATTCAAACAAGGAAAAAGGTACAAAATCCCCCAAAATCCTAGGCACTTAATGCCCGATTACTGTTGTCACGGGTAGTTATGTTGTACAACAGCCTAATATAAAGTTAACGAAAAGTGTTGTCGGATATGTTAGTTTTTTTAACATTTCCGATAGAGCGCTATATAAAATATTATTTTTTCTACAAAAAAATGTTAATTTTGCTACTTAAAATAAATATTTTCGATATTAACATTTCCGATAGAAAAAATTAACATTTTAGGTAGTGTTCGATATTAGTATTTTCGGTAAAAAAAAATATTTTAGGTATCGTTCTATTAAAAGTATTAAAAAATATTAACATTTTCGATAACATCTTTTATTAACCTTATATAAGATTCGCGTTATTTATGGTCCGGGTAAAATATTAAAAAAATGAACCCTCTTACTTTATTTTGTGAGATTTACATTTCCACTTTTCTAATTTCCAGTTTTTTTTTTAATTTTCTACACTTTTAAATTCCAGCACCTTATTTTTCTGCAATTCTGATTTGGTCCTTTTGTGCTCTGTTATTATTATTATTATTATTATTATTATTATTATTATTATTATTATTATTATTATTATTATTATTATTATTATTTGTGCACTATATTTTTCTTAATTTCATGTTAGTCATTTAATCCTTCTAGATTCCAACATTTAACTTTTTCATTTTTTATTTAGTGCCCTTTACTTTCAATTTATTTACATTTTGATTTTTTGCCTTTGTTTACATTTTGATCTTTTTGCCTTTTTTTACATTTTGATCTTTTTGCCTTTGTTTACATTTTGATCTTTTTGCCTTTGTTTACATTTATGTACCGGTATTTCTGTTTTATTTAATTTTGGTCTGTAATTTTGCGTTATTACATTTTAGTCACTTCTTTGCATGTATACGTTACTATGTACTATAATATTAACAAATATATACGTATATATGTTATATCCAATGTACAGTTTTTATAATTCTCCATTAAATGTCATGCGTGCATTATTCATGCACTCACATAACTACATACATTATTAATATCATTATTTTATGTGATTAAATTATTATTTAGAATTCATATATATGTTATATGCGTATGTAGTATGTATTGTATATGATTTGTATTATAGCAAAATGTTAACTTATTAATAATATGTGTGTATTTTAATAAATGTTTTTAGATCTCAATTTATGTTTGTATCTTTACATTCTAGCCCTAAAATATCTCGATTATAGAGAAAATCCTATAGATTTATTTATCTATTAGTTTAGGTTTTAAATTTAGTTTAATTAGATGAACTTTTAATTTGGTTCTCACTTTTACATGAGGGTTCGAATTAATCATTTGATTCAATAATTGGTTAAAATTGGTTAGGTTAATATTTAAAGCCTCCATTTTTTTTAATTTCACTATAATCCTTTAATTTAAGAGAAATTTTATTTGGTCCTCACTTTCATGCTCGAGGTTCCATTTTGACTATCCAACTTAATAATTTATTAAAAATGATTTTGATTATTATTAGATCCTACTTTTTTAGGTTTAATCCCCTAGGTTCTTTAAACCTCATAATTTGACATTTTAAGTTAGAGAGAAGCTTTAATTAATTCATTTAGTATAATTAGGTTCAATATCTGATTGTTTGAGTTTATTTTGTTTTAAAAAATAAGGCAATGTTCATTTATTAGGTGGTTAATAGTGTACCTCCCGCTTTTGCTTGGGTGTGACCGCTATTGATTCTCGAAGTAAATTAACATCATTTTCAAAACTCCACTCATGATTTCTAAATTATTAAGGCAATGTCCATTTATCGTGATTGATAGTGAAGCGTCGCTTTTGCTTGGGTGATCATTATTAGTCTTGGTAAATCGACATCATTTTTAAAATATGCATACGTAGTGGATTTTAAATGAAATAAAATTTCGAACTTAAATTTTCTAATTTTAAAATATAGGGTAATCAACTATGTATCAATTTTTGGGGTGTTAATTCTTCCTCACTCGTAACTGACTCTCGAATCTAATTTCTAATTTCGCATACCAAAACTTTGTATTTTTTATAAAATAAAATTTTTTATTGAACTTACCTGATATTAGGTGTTCCAATCTCACCTTAAAAATGATTGGTGGCGACTCCCCATCTTTTCATAACTTATATTTATTTTCCAAAATGTCATATCGATCTTCCCTCCGAAAATCGATTACGACACCCATAAACATTAAATAACACCCGAGGGCCTTAGGATGGCTTTGGGGACGCATAAGAGTGAAATCCTCGTGAGAAACATAGTGTTTTGGGTTGGAATATCAATATTGGATAAACAATATCAGTATTGTTCTTAAGGAAGCCAAAGAATAAAGGTTTTGGGTAGATAGTATCGATACTATATTCATAGAGTATCGATATTGTTCTTCAAGTATCAATATTGAAGGTATAGTACCGATACTAGGGTCTAAGTTCAAATTTCAATGAGCAAAATTGGTACTGATACTCTAGGATAATATTACTACCATGAGGCAGTACCAATACTCTGAATGTGGATTATCGATACTAAAGGTTTTTGTCAAATTCTAGTAGCTAGATTTTGTACGATACTTCAAGTTGTAGGGATGTAAAAAATTGACCCGACATGAAAAACTTATTGAAACTGAGTTGATTCAAAACTGTTTATGACCCGAGCTGGTGATAATCCTACAATATCCTAATTTTTTTCTGAATCATTCAAACTAGATTGAAGGAGATCGAAGGCCAATTTGGAGTTAGGGGATTTGGTGGAAAATCGTTCGTGAAATTTTTACAAAGCATTGAGAAATTTGACCATGAACTCAAGTCTTTGCTTAATTACGATCTTGGGGGGGTCAGGTGATAATAATGTGGAACCCGAATTCATAGTCAATTAAAGCTTTGAATGCCATATACAAATAGTAAATCCAAATTAAAATGTACATTTACAGTTCATTATACAAAAGTCAACCCATTTACATTTGACCCAAATTTCTTTACATAACCCATCATCAATTAAACAGGGCCTAAATTGACCCAAACCTAAGCTAACACAAAGAAACCCTAGGGTCCCTAAGTCCCCCTACCGCTGCCTCTCTAGCGACCCACGTGAGAAGCCTCATCACTAACAGTGGTCCCGAACTCAACAGATGAGCTGCTTCCGTATCCCTCCAAGTCAAGCACCATCAATATTTCTCTTTTTCATGAAATATTTTATTAAGGAGAAGTTTTGCCAAAATAATTTTTTAAATATTTTATTATATAAAAAATGGGGAGATTGTTGAACTATGTTTCATAATATTTTGATATAACAAATTAAGGAAAAATGTTTTTGGACTTGATTGAATTTGTTCAAAGTTTTCAAAAACAATTCAAAGTCCATTAAACTATAATTTGAGCACAAAACAGTTTTTCCGAGTACGTAATATCGATATTATTCTTACAGTATCGATACTACATGAACAATATTGATATTTTTCATGTAGTACCAATAATGTTAATTTGGTACCGATACCAAAGGTAAGAGAAGTATCGATACTCTTTAGGTAGTATCGATATTACCAGTTTTTTTTTCAAATTGCTCAAATTTCAAAATGCAAAATAGGTATCGATATCAAATGGGGTACCGATATTATTGTATCGTAGTACTGATACTCATTAAAATAGTACCGATACTCCCTGTCCTGGATAATTTTATTTTGAAGAAAATTAATCCCCAACGACTCCAAAACATCCCCAACAACTAGAAATGGCCACAAACTCATTCCAACAAATAAAAAAAAGTTGAGGACACTTGAAAAAGGTTAGAGAACACCTATCCAAGCAATCAAGAGACAAGTTTTTCATTCTTATTTTCCTTTCTCTTGTAAATATTAGTGTTTTAGTGAGTTTAAATTTTGTAAACACCTTCCTTTAAGAGGTTTTCTTGTTTACATTTCTTATCTTTTTGTAAAGGAGAGTAGTTATAGCTTAACCTTTGAAAAATTAGGGATTTGTAAAGGTTATCTCTTTATCATGCAAAAACAAAGAACAAATTAGTTAATTTGTTAGAAAATCATAAGTGAGGAGCTTGGGTAATGGATGTAGACTTGGTTGAGAAGTCGAACCACTATAAATCTTTGTGCAAGTTGTTTCATCTTTCTACTCCTTACTCCCAAAACTTAAAAAACCAATTCATCCCCTCTTGCCAAATTATTCAGTTGTTCAATTGAGCTTCATCGAAATCCTAACAAGTAATGATTCAGGATTCGTGGACGGAAAGATATTGAGTCAATATGACATTATCAGTGAAGGCAACATGTTAAAGTTGAATGCACAACAAAATTGATTGATTTAGGATGAATTTTGCATCCTTAATGCGTTGTCAAAACCTTCGAGGTCTCCTAAAAAAAGCTACACTCGAGTTATTTTATGGCATGCCAGTTCAAAGGAGTCCACTTCATTGATATCTAGGGCACCCATTTTCTCTTTGTTGCTTTTCTTTCAAATGTTTGTCATATACTTGCAAAGAACTCTTTTCACTTATATAAATAAAATGAACATTTTCTCTGAGAGTCAAATTTTCTTAGCATCTTGTATGAAATTAAGTGCGAGTAATTTATTCACTTTGAAAAGAGATCATCATGTATTATTGTACAAAATGTTTCTGAAAAGTGCAGGTACTCAGAGGTTGATAGGGGTTTTGATACGAAACTCATAGGAAGGGCTCATATGCCATTTTTTATGACACCTTGTCCAACTTTTGAAAGGGAATGGGTTTTTGACGGAAACACGCTCATATTAGTGGTTTTCATTACCCGGAGAGATTTTTTATCGGGGTTCATAAAGAAACAATGGCTTCGTAAACTGCAATCATTAAATCCACGTACAAGACATCAGAAGTTCTGAAAATAAGAGAAGATCATGATTGACAGAAAAAGATTGACACTTCTCTCTAAAACTAATAACACATTTACACATACATCTTAAGATACCTAAGGACATTACATTCATAGTATTGCACGTATGTGTACAATTTTGCAAATTGTTTAGTCAATTTCATGGCAAAGGATATTGAACTCAAATGACACCCGGGATTGACTTAACTCGCAATGGAGGAGTCACCCACAACATAGCTTAACTCAATGATGAGGAGCTATATTCCAATCAATTTGGTCTACAAAAGGTCAATACATTTTTTGGGTCAATTTCAACTTCACGACAATGGATATTGGACTCGAAAACAAACCATGATCGACTTAACTCGCAATGGAGTCATCCGCAACAAAGCTTAACTCATCAGGAAGGAGCTATTTTCCAACCAAGGTCTTCAAGTTAAATTCCAACATCACGAAAAATGATATTGGATTAGAATAAGACCCATAATCGACTGCAATTTAGCTTAACTCAACAACGAGGAGTCATTTTCTAGCCCAGATTTCGAGTTAGATTTCAACTTCACGACAAAGGATATCAAGCTCTAGTCATCCAAGATCGACTTAACGCACAATCGAAAAGTCATCCAACGCATAGCTTAACTCAGCAACGAGGATCTATTTTCCAAACAAGGTCTTCAACTCAAATTTCAACTTCACGAAGGATATTGGACTAGAAGAAGACCCAAAATCGACTGCAATTTAACTTAACTCAACAATGAAGAGCTACTTCCCAGTCGACATTTCGAGTTAGATTTCAACTTCACAATGAAGGATATCATGTTCGAGTCATCCAAGATTGAGTTAACTTGCAATGGAGGAGTCGTCTACAACATAGATTAACTTAACACCGAGGATCTATTTATAACCAAATTAACCCGTAGAGGGTTCAAGTCTTTAAGTCAAATTTTAACTACAAAAACGGAGGATATTCGATGGAGGAGTCATCTACAACTTTGAGCCATATTTCAACTTCACGAAGAAGAATATTGGGCTCAAAGAATATCCATCATTGAATTAACTCGCAATGGAGGAGTCATCCACAACAATAGCTTAACTCAACAATGATAAGCTATTTTCTAACTGATTTAACTCACAGGGTGTTTACAAGTCTTCGATTCGATTTTCAACTTCACAACGAATGATGTTGGACTCAAAAAGCATCCAAGACCGAAGAATCATCCACGATATAACTTAGAGTCACCCGAAGTTTGGTCTGATTTTCAAGGGGAAGCTAAATGCCTAAAAAATTTATGTATTTTTCGTCTTTATTATATTAATTATGTTATTAATATTATTTACTATTATTTGTATTATTACTAATATTATTACAATATATATATATTGGTTGTCTTCCTGGCTCCAAGGCTTCGCCTTGACTAATCCAGACCAACAAACGTCGTACACCTGTCTTTGGTGGGTGAGTATTCCAGCAGGGATTTTCTGCATACACAAGGTGTAACATCCTCAATACCGGGTTAGTGAATAAATTGTAAAATTTTAGAATCTGGTGATTTAAAAGTGGAATAGTTGAATAATTCAATGATTTATTTGGAAATATTTCCTGAAAATTGTTAGTAATTATCAAATAAATTAAAGGGAAAAATGGTCATTTGACAAGAAAGATATTTTTCCCCTCGATAAGAATAAATCACGTGGGGGGAGGGTTATCTGGAAAACTCTCTTCTTCTTCTTGCTTTCTTCTTACTCAGGCGTGAGCTACCAAAGGCAAAGGTGAGTTTCTTTGTTAGCTAATTATTTGTTGATTTTAAGAGTGGGTTTTGATCCTTAGGTGATACTTAAGCTTAAGGAAAACTTAAGTTGTCCTAAAATCAAAAGATGAAGAAGTTATGAAAGATTAAAGAGAATTGGTTTTTAAGTGAATTTATGGAAAAGAGTTGATAAGTTGAATTTGAAACTAAATTTGACTTGTCATCAACTTAATTAAGAGATATGAAGTGATAGAATTGGATTTAGAGCATCTTGAAAATTTGGTATGATTATTTATTTTCATATGAAATATGGAATTTTGACGTTAAGGACTTATTGAATGAGTATAAATTAGTTTAAGTATATGTACTTGAGTTAAGAATAGAAAAGGGTATGAAACATGAATAATTTAAGCTAAAAAGAATGAATTTTCGAGCTTAAAATACAAATTTGGGCTAGTGTGCATCGGTACACATTCAACATGTACCGATGCATCAAGGATAAATTTCCAGAAATTATTCAGTGTGTATCGATGCACATGAAGTGTATCGATGCATCCCTTAAAATAAAAACATCGAATGTCATGAGTGCATCGATACACTATAGTGTGTACCGATACACTACAAAGGGAAAATGGAAATAGATCTTTATTTTAGTTTAAGAAAAGAAAGATTAGAGTATGTCAAGTGGAATACTGATATGTATACTATATGTGAGATTATGTAGATATAGAACGCAATTTTGTTCTGGAATCAAAGTAAGCAAGGCTAAGGTGAGTGCAAATTGAATTGTACTTATGTTATTGAATAAACATTAGCTTGCGATGAGCCAGTGACGGAGTTACTATGTTAAGAAGTGACTCCTAAAATGTTATTTGATTTATGATTCTTATGTGTGCATGAGTACATGAAAATGGGTATATGTTATTATATGTGACATGACCTACATGATTAGATGTATATGTGATATGTGATACTGAACTATATGAATATATTAATTATAATATAAGCTATGTGGTATTGATATAAGTGATTATAGGAATATGTAATATAAGATAGGTGAATCCAGTAATAGTAAATACATGGAAATAATATATAATTAATGTGATATAAGTTATTATGTAAAATTGTGAGATAAGTTATATGGTATTGATATACAAACTATATGAAAGTATGTATATAAGTACATGTATAAGTTTATATGTTATTTTATGTGCTATGTGATGTATATATGAACATATGTGAACAAGATATGACATACGTACATGAACAAATGAGAAATGATATAAGCCATATAAAACGATCTACGTGATTACATGTAATATAATACGTGATTACATGCAGTTGTGATATTTGTTATATGACATGAACCTATGTGACTACGTGAGAAAGAATATAAGTTATGTGACTATGTGAATATATGTCTATGAGAAGACATAGTCATGTAACATGTGAATATACTTGAATAATACATGTTATATGATATGAGATATATGTTTACACATACATGTGGTATGTGACAGAAGAGAAGGAACATGTGATTATAAGAGAAACAATATGAATACAAGAATGTTATACAATGATCTATGAGATCATATAAGAATGATACAAGTGATATGAATTTTTATAAATGATAATGCCCATGTTATGTGATATGAGAGCTAGTGGTATAGTTGGCATGCCAAGAGTCGAGGGTTACCTATGTTCTTCGGGAAATATGGACTGTTTACCTATGTTCTTCGGGACATATGGACTGTTTACCTATGTTCTTCGGGACATATGGACTGTTTACCTATGTTCTTCGGGACCTATGGACTGGTCCTTCGGGACATTTATACGAGTGTGGTGACAGTATATGTGTGTACAACCTCAGTGTACTACATACCTTGAGTTCTCAATAATGTACATGGGCTAATAAAGAGATAATAATAAATACACTGTATGTGATGTATATGCTTTGTTATATGAAATATGTTACAAGATTTATATGTGATAATGTGTGTATTGTTGAATGAAATGTATTACATGATAATGATATTGATAATGATAGAGATTATGATAATTATGGTATATGTTCATGTATGCATTTTGATATATGAAATGTTTTATGGTTTCTACTATATGTTTTTATATGCCTCACTAAGTCTATGACTTAGCGTTTAATTGTTTCACACGTAGGTTCCGAGAAGAGGAAGAATGATAAAAGTTAAGCAAGACGGTCAGTTCTCCTTTCCAAATATCATATCAGAAAAGAGTTTAATAGTATGTAGTTTGTAATACTTATAGTGGTTGGCATGTAAATAAGGATTTGAATCCGATATGCTCTAATCGGTTTTGTAAAACCATATGATTGAGTTTTGTAATAGTTTAAACGTATTTACGTAAATGGTAACTTTATAGTGATGAAAGGTAAAGTTTTTATGAGTTTTATATATGTTTTACCGAAGTTACTGTAGCAGTGCATCGGTACACAATTTATGTTCGATGTTTTTGTGCATCGGTACACTGTTCACGGTTATGTAGCAGTGCATCGATAAATTGTTAATGGTACTGTTCATGGCACTATTTACACAGTATCAATACTATTCATACAATATAGTACTATTCATAAAAACGTTTCTTTCCTTAAATTTGTTATAACGAACTTAATTCAACCATATATTATTGTATTTTCTTAATATAACTCCAAATGTTCTATTATTTTGTAAGTATATTGTTTTAAAAAGTTAATGTGACATCTCGGACTTATATTCGAGTCGGGTACGGGTTGAGGGTATTACATAAGGACTCGAAATCAAGACTTTGCTTAAGTAATATCAAGCTGCTTACTACTTGATGTTGGTTATATCATTATATATTATTATTATTTTGTATTATTTTTTCCTTATCATTATTATTAATTATTTTTATTTAGTATTATTTATTAGTATTTGTATTATCTATTATTATTATATTATTATTATTTCTTATTATTAATTTCGTATATTACTTATATTATTATTATCATCATTTATTATTATATATCACACTGTTATTATTATTTTTATAATATCGGTATGGATGATTTCCACATACCCAACTTCAAACAGCCCAACATTACAAAGGTGGAGACCCAAACAAATTCCAACCAGGCCCGAGGCTGAGAACACTAAACAATCAAGAAAACCCTAGCATACTGAGACATCTTCAGCCGTCACCGTTCCAAGTGCTCACCAATATTCACGCATCAAATGATGGTCTTTCCAAATATTCCATTTGAATCATTTTGATAAGTAAATCCCCACAAAGGCGGAAAAAAATCACAAATATCCCGGATTTCAATGTAAACAAATCTTAGTTTTAATGTAAACAGAGAGGTTTTCATGTATAAAATAGGTGCAAAAATAGACGAGGGGGAATTGGAATACAAGGGAGAAATGGAGAAAAACCATTTGTAATCTCAAAAAATCAAGAAATAAAGAATCCTTTTTTTTTCCTCTCTTCGCTTTACTGGGCATGCATGTTCATTATTTTTGTTTCAAATTATTGATCTGCAAAAAGAAGAAAGAAAATAGTGAGAGAATCGGAACGAAACAAAAATAACAAAATTTGAGCCTTACCCCTTCAGCTGACAACATCATTGACAGCGTTCGGGAGTTCCATTCGCAAATCCGAACGGTGAAATGGTAGAGGAGAAGTCAAGACGGTCCAACGATAGATAACGGTAAATCAGAGAAAGGAAAGCCGATAGATCTATTTATGGTAATCGATAGATAAGTGATGAATGGTGTAATTTATCCTATTGTAAAGAGCCAACTGCCTCCCTTTTGATTATTAACTCCTCATACATTTATGGCAACCGATAGATCTATTTATTCAAAGTTTCATATTATTATATTGTTAAATCTAATACCAAGGTTATAAGTGTTTTATATTAATGTTTATAATTAAATTAAGAAAAAATGTTATCATATACATCAAAATTTGGGTCAGTTCTAAAAATAAAACAAAAATAATAAAATTATTGGATTATATATATATATATATTATGACTAATGATATTTATATATTAATTTTTTATTTTATATTAAATAAAAAATAGAACCGGTTAGATTATAGAAAATATTTTTTATTTTAAAAAATAGAAGATGTTAAAAATAAAACGGTTTGGCATCTAATTTTGGGTCTAACCTCAAAAATTTTAATTTTTCGTTTTCTACTTCTTTTGTAAAAATAGATTTCTTTTGGTTACCCTTTCGGATTTTAAGAGTCCGCCTCGATTAATCTGGATCGATTTGAGTTGTATTCTTAATTTTAGTGGTTGAGTCTCTCAGCAAGAATTTTTTGCATACACAAACTCGAATTCGAGACATGCTTAAATAATATCAAACTGTTCACTATTTAAACCAATCTTATACAATAGATATCATAAATGAAATAACTAAACCAATTGTAGTGCCAAAAATACAACAATCCCTCCAACTCTACCAACTATCTTCTTCTTTTCTATTCCGTCGGAGCTAATTAATGTATCTATTTTGCACCATTGTACTGTTAGTTATCTATTCCTCAAATCAGTACCTTTAAATTGGCGTACACTTGCATTGATTGCTTGAGTTAAAGCGTGTTGGGAGTTGGCCTGGTGGGTCAGAGCCCTTTAATTCAAGGGCAGGAACCCATAATGTAAAAGCCAACTGCCCCACTTGAGAGTAACTCCCAAAACATTTATGGTAACTGGTATATCTTTTGATTCGAATATTCATATTGTAATTTTGTTTAAATTAAATAACAAAGTTATAGGTATTTTATATTAATGTTCATAATAAAGTTTTGACTTAATGTAAAATAAGTATCCAAACTATACCTAAGTCAATTTTATGAGTTTAAAGAATTTTAAGTTAAAAATAGATGCTTAACATTTCTAAAGTTACACTGTCAGGTATTTGTACCGCTAACATTATTAAATTTGATCGTTAAGTAACACGTGTCATGCATATAAAATTTTATATAATTTTAATTTTTTAAATTTTTATAAACCTAACATGTGTCACTTAATGGCAAAATTTAACGACAGACATCTAAAAGTGTAACGTCGGAAATATTAGACACAATTTTTTTTACGAAAAATTCTTTAGGCACCTAAAATTAACTTTAAGAGGTCGTGGGATCGAGTCGCATTTCATAATTTGGAGGTCTCCTACGGAAGCTGCTCTCAACCTAGTGTTGGGGGTAGCCTACTATCTTATCTCCCCCTTACCCCATTACATATGGGAACAAGGGACAACCATTTCATTTTCGCATCACGCCTAATTTTTAAAAAAATATTGTATAATTTACATAAAGTGTTGGGTCAATTCTAAAAATACAACGTTAAATCAAAATCATTGGATTATATATAATTTTATTTATAATTAATGCAATTTGCATCTTTAATCTTTTCATTTTATATTAAAACATATTCTTATGTCAAATGTATATATATAACTGATCCTTTCAAATGATTAAATCAATATAAAAGATCTTGAATATATTTTCTTCTTCATTAGTATTTTTTATATGTGTTTAGAATGTATTTTTTTTTCAAATTAATGTAAAAATTACATTCTAAACGTTTTTAAACATTTCATTTGAGGGATCAATCCTTATCTTATACCAAACTCCAAACAAAAAAATGCATTCTAAACATTTTAAGAACACTTCAAAACACATCGACACTAACTCATCAAGTGGACTCAATGATAAAAAATAAAATGTTGTTATTCTTAGAAATCTTGGATTTGAGCGGTTGCGTGTGCATACATTATCAATTAATTAAACTTTTTTAATAGATATCATCTTATAATCACTCATACTACAAAAATATATATATATTTGTCTAATATAAAGTCCTTTTCATGTAAAATGTTTTTTTGTACACAATTAGGAGTGAGCATACAATCAAGTCGAGTTTATAAAATTCGAGTTGAAACAAGTTGATTTGAATTGTTAATTTTATATATAAATTTAATTAAAATTATTTATAATATTATGATATGTATTAGTTCCAATTTTTTACTTTCCATAATGATATATATATATTTCTTTATATTCTTTTCACATTATAAGTAATTTAATATATCAAATGCAATATAAAATTATAAAATATATTAAAAATATTATATTTTAAAGAAATTATATTGAGAGTAACATATTAATGAGAGTATAAATAAGTAAAAAAATTGATGGGAAGAAAGATTTTGTACACAATTATAACTAAAAGATCAAATTAAGTAACATAAAAAATTAAGAGATTAAATAGTATATATTTTTTAAAAATATTCTCTTAAATAAATATATAAAAATAAAAAAATTATTTCAAAAAAAAATCATATTCTCAATTAAACGTATGAACCAAACTCATTATATATATATATATATTTCAATTCCTTCTGATTTTCTTTTCGGGTTTAATACAATCTGGTACTTGACGTGGCACAAAATTAGCCATAAAAGTCATCGAATCTCCAATGAAATTAATTTCAGCACAAAAATCGAAATTTATCACTTCATTAACTTAAGGTATCAATCCTTACCTTATTCTCAAATCCAAACTCACAAAAATACATTTCAAATATTTTAAGCAAACTTTAAAAATGTTGACAGCGTCCGTAGGACGTGGATGTGTTATATTAGTTAATGATAAGGTTGTAAATGAAAGAGTCGAGTTTGAGTAGTGTTGGGTTTGATTCGATTTGAAAATTTGTGAGTTTATAATTTTCAAGCTCGACTCTAACTCGAAATAAAGAATTGAAGTTTAATTCGGCTCAAAAGCTCTCTTGCTTAAATTTTTTAAGTTTCACTCGAAATAAAAAATTAAAACTCGACTCAAATTTGAACTCGAAACTTTAAATGCATGAAAGCCTTATATAATATTTTTTTTAAAAAGAATAACATACTAATGGTAATATTGTTATTAATTTAATTTCTAAAATCTAAAATTTTAATAAATTATATTTTCGAGTAGTTCACGAGCTTTTTGAGTCGAGTATTAAGTAGTTCGCTTCAGCTGATTAAAATTCGAGTCGAGTTTAAACTCGAGTCAAGTCAAGTCTCATTTACAACCTAGTTACTAGGGTTTTAACTCTGGTTATTTTGTTGATGTAACATGTCAGTCAAAAATAATTAAATTTTAATTTAACTCTTACATTTAGACAAAATATTAATTTGACTTAAAGTTTACATAACATACTAATTTAATTCTAAAATTTCATATAAAATATTAATTTAACTCTTAAAATCTAAATAAATTACACATTGCTAACCGTCATTCATCACTGTATTTGGTCAATGCCAGCTACGGTTAAACCTCAGAATTTCTAATTCACCGGTTTAAACCTCTCAAACTTAGATCCAATGTACATTTCACTGAAAAAAATAAAAGATTGACAATAAAAAAATTAATTTTTTAATTATTATAAAAATTAAAAACTGATTGAATTTATTAAAAAATCTGAATGAGGGAACATGAAGACGTCAAGAAAGTAGTGAAGGCGTTAAAAAATCATATTCTCAAATTAATGTATGAATCAAACTCATCCCAACATTTGCCTCTGATTTGTTTTCTGGTTTTATAAAAGAAAGCTGATTCGTGACGTGGCACAAAATTAGCCATACAATTCATCAAATCTCCAATGAAATTAATCTCAGCACAAAAATCGAAATCTATCCCTTCATAATCCATAACCCAATCCTCACAGTCTATTCTCCTAATCCAACGGTCGTTTCCCACTCATATCCCCAAACCATATCCACCCTTCTACTACAAAATCAAATACTCTCGTACTTCAGTTAGTTCGGAGTTGCTGGCATTCTAAAAAAAATGAGCTCCATTGCTTTCAAACCCTTCACCGAGCTCCGCCGTAGCTCCGCCGTGCCCTGCACCAATCCCACCACCACTCTTTCCAAACCCGTCGTCAAATTCCACGTGTCAGCCGCCAGAACGTCTCCAAAACTAAGCAACCGCAACCTCAGGGTAGCCATCATAGGGGGTGGCCCGGCAGGAGGCTCGGCCGCCGAAACTCTCGCAAAGGGCGGCATCGAGACGTTCCTAATCGAACGCAAACTCGACAACTGCAAACCCTGCGGTGGAGCCATCCCGCTTTGCATGGTGGGTGAGTTCGACCTGCCGTTGGATATCGTCGACCGGCGAGTCACCAAAATGAAGATGATTTCTCCGTCCAACATCGCCGTCGACATTGGGCAGACGCTGAAACCTCATGAGTACATTGGGATGGTGAGAAGGGAAGTATTGGACGCTTACATGAGAGAAAGAGCTAAGGAGAATGGGGCTAACATCATAAATGGGCTGTTCTTGAAGATGGATATGCCTAAAAGTTGGGATGAGCCTTATGTTTTGCATTACACCGAGTACGATGGGAAGATGGGAGCTACGGGATCTAAATCTACTTTGGAAGTGGATGCTGTGATCGGAGCTGATGGGGCCAACTCTCGTGTTGCTAAAGCCATTAATGCTGGAGATTATGAGTATGCCATTGCATTTCAGGTATATACAGATTTTTTACCCTTTTTCGAGTTATTTGTTGTTCAATTGCCAATTTTCGCAGAGAATCCATGGATGAAAGAGTAGAATTTAGTATCATAATTGAACAGGGGTGGAACTTGACGACAGAGTTTAAAGCAAACTTAAAATTTTAAATTAAAAAAAATTGAAGGGCTCAGTTTACAATATTTTTTTCAAAAAAATGGGAGTACATTAATTTTTTTAAATTTTTGAGAGGCTTAATGAGATTTTTTTTAAAAAAAATGAGAGGGATTTAATTAAAAATATTTAAGAAAATTAAAAATTAATATAAATTTTTAAAAATTTTGTGGGGTTAAATTAAATATTTTAAAAACTCTAAAGATCTAAACTATAATTTTTAAAATTTTTGAGAGATCATGCCCCTACTAGTCTCCATTATATTGAACACCCTTTCACATAAATTTCATATAACATGGGTGACTGGACCTGCAATATCTAACATTACCAACTTGTTAATCGGTCCATGAGGTTACAAGTAAACATGTGGTATAGTCGGTTTGATCCCTAAAATGTGAGATAACAAATCTTATACTTAGTGAAAGCTTTTCCTCCCTTTTGATTTGTAACACTTCTTATTGTTGGAATGTTTATCATATTCATATAGAGTATTTATTTGTTTAGTTTGAAAAAGGTTTTGACAAATCTCAAAATAGTTCGTGTGCATGGTGAAGTCTGAATGAGTTGTTAGAAAATTGCTGTTTTACTTGAAATGTAGTATTTAAATCTATGATTAACCTCAAAATCCTTCATTGTGGGGCTTCTTTTTGCAGGGTTGTTTGTTTTGCATTAGATCACTAGTATATGGAGTTTTCTTTTTCTCTTTTTAATAAATCTGTGCTGAATACAAGGTAATATTTTATTCAATGACTTTCGACCCTTTGACAATGAACGCTTATAGCCTTGGTATATGTGGTGCTCAAATCCAGGACCTCAAGGGATAACAATAAATCTCTTAACCACCGAGATCACTTGGTCCGTGCTAATATACGGAGTTAAATATATGGCTCAGTGAAGAACATGTGTTTAGTCCACTTCCAATCATTTTTATCTAATGTTCAAATTTTCCTACATTCGTGAAATCTCATTGTGATTGCAGGAGAGAATCAAAATCCCTGATGACAAAATGGTGTACTACGAGAATCTTGCTGAAATGTACGTCGGAGATGATGTCTCGCCAGATTTCTACGGTTGGGTTTTCCCCAAATGTGACCATGTTGCAGTCGGAACCGGCACGGTGACTCACAAGAGTGACATCAAGAAGTTCCAGCTAGCCACTAGAAACAGAGCAAAGGACAAGATCCTTGGGGGTAAGATTATACGAGTCGAGGCACACCCAATCCCCGAGCATCCTCGTCCGCGCAGGTTATCCGGGAGAGTAGCTTTAGTAGGAGATGCTGCTGGATATGTAACAAAATGCTCGGGTGAAGGCATCTACTTTGCAGCCAAGAGCGGGAGAATGTGCGCGGAGGCCATCGTCGAGGGGTCGCAAAATGGGAAGAAGATGGTGGATGAAGGGGACTTGAGGAAGTACTTGGAGAAGTGGGACAAGAAATACTGGCCAACATACAAGGTATTGGATGTCTTGCAGAAGGTGTTCTACAGATCGAATCCGGCTAGGGAAGCTTTCGTGGAGATGTGCGCTGACGAGTACGTGCAGAAGATGACGTTTGACAGTTACTTGTACAAGACGGTGGCGCCCGGAAACCCATTGGAGGATCTCAAGTTGGCAGTGAATACCATTGGGAGCTTGGTGAGAGCCAATGCACTTAGGAAGGAAATTGAAAGGTTAAATGTATGAGATGAATATCACTAGTTTCGGATATTTCTGTCAAGTTAAACCTTATGAGAATGATGTTTAATTCTTGCTCAAGGAAGATTATATTATGTTTGTATTTAGAAGATAAAATTGCACTTTAATTTATAATTATGCTCGAAATACATTGTATGCCAATGCCATGAAAATTTAATGACAATTTCTTCTCCAAATAATTCTTCCTTTTTACCTTTCGTTTTCTTTCTTTTTTATGCAAGTTATTAACCATCCAATTAGGGGCGACGTGAACAAAAGGGTAAAGTTAAATTATAGAGTTTTGAAATGTCAAAAATATAATTTCATCATAGTTTTAACATAAAAATATAGGGTAAACTATATGTTTAGTACCTAAACTTTCAGTTTTGGTCTATTTTAGTACCTAAACTCTTAATTTTTTCAAAACTTTACCTAATATTTAGTTTTTGTTTCATTTTAGTATTCCCATTAAAAACTTAACGTTAAGTTTTGAAACAAGCTGAAAGTTTAGATACTAAAGCGGACCAAAACTGATAGTTTAGGTACTAAACGCATTAAGTTTTTTAATGACGGGTACTAAAATGAAACAAAAACTAAAAGTTAGGCACGGTTTAGAAAAAAATGGAAATTTTGGTACTAAAACAAACTAAAAATGATATTTTAAGTATTAAATGCATAATTTACCCAAAAAATAATAAGACAAAACTGAAATCCATCAAATTTTGAAGACTAAACGATAATTTTAGTAATTTTTTAATAGTTTAGGTGATTTTAAGGTAGTATTGTTAAAAAAAATTAATTATTGATAATATACAAATTACATACGCAGTTGCTCAAACTCAATACCTCTCTACCTCTATATCTGTTTACATGTTGCCATTTTTTGTATATAAAAAAGTAAGGGTAAACTACAATTTTAGTAACCCAAATATCGCTTTTGTTCAATTTTAATAATTCAACTATTTTTTATTTCAAAATCATATTTAACATTACGTTTTGGTTTTATTTTGGCTAGCTACCGTTAAAAAATTAACGGTGATGTTGACGTGTCACCATAAGATAATATCATATTATCATTGAAATTTAAAAAAAAATATCACATCAACATTTCTGCTATTTTTTTAAAAGTGAGACTTAAATGAAATAAAAAAGTAACGATATAATTTAAAAATAATAATAATTGAATGACCAAAATAGAAAAAATGATAATTAGAGTACTAAGGGTATAGTTTACTATAAAAATAAACATTCATGAGAGTATATTATAATTGTTTTCTATATATATTATTATATATGTTTTGTTAATAATATTCATGACTAATTAGATCTTTTTACTCATTACATGTTATAATTATTTTGACTCCAAGTAACTGGGAATTTATAATTTTTTTAAAAAACAAAGGGCATAGATGGTTCAAAGTTCTTCGAAATTAGTATCAAGTTAGTTGATGATTTAATTTATAATTTTTTTATGATAAAAATATTGAGGATCATTATTTGATATATTATTAATACAAATAATAATAAATCCACGTTTAGAAGTTAAATATTTTATTTTTTATTTTCTTAAATATATTTAAAAAATATTTAGTATTATTATCAACGAATTTGGTTCAAGTGACAAGCAGCTTGATATCACTTAAACATGTCTTATGTTTGAGTTTTTATATATGCATTCCTTGCTAGGTGTGTGACTTGTGTTAGTCCGGATTAGTTAAGGCGAAACATTGGGAACTAGAAGGACAACAAAAAATATATTTACTATTATTTAAATTTAATTTATATAATTATTTTTTATTGTATATGTATCAAATAATAAATAAAATATTAATATAATTTAGATGGCTTTAATAAGAAAATGCAACTTGATGGCCCCTCAGCCGTTTGGTTGAAAAATTGTAAAACTTTGCGTTGTTGAAAGAATATTCCTTAAAAGGATTCGGATACTAGATTAGAAACTAGGGTGAATTATAAGTTTATTATTTAAACTGTTATTTTAATTTTTTTAGTAATCCAAATTTATTTTTTTAAATTATATATGACGTTTAGTTTAGGTTTCATTTTAATACTTTGTTGTTAAAAATTTAACGATGATGTTGACGTGTCACCATAAAATAATGTCACGTCATTATTGAAAAATAAAAAAATACGACATCAGTAATTATGTTATGTATTTAAAAGGGATGTATCAAATTAAAACTTAAATTAAAAATTAAATATGATTTAAAAAAATTAAATAACAAAACAAACATAATAATTTAAATACTAAGATAAATAAACAAAATATACTTAACTGATACAAACAATCTCAGAGTCAATAAAATAAGACTATTGTCAATTGTCAATTATCATACATCAATACATAAGATATTATCATTTTATCAATTCAAACATACAAAATCATATTTTTTTTATTGAGAGTATTATTATTGATCTCTTTTTAATTACATTTATATTATGAGATTCACTTATTAATTTAAATATATTTAGTTTATAACTTATTTAGTAATTTTAGGAACACACAAATCAACACCTATATATGGGGATGGACACATACCCGACCTGACTTTATATGATCAGATTTTTTTTAAATATGTGTTTGGGTCTGGTCGGGTCTGGTTGAATTCAAATTTAAGGTGAAAATACTTGACCCGAAAAAATATTATTTTATCTTATATATCTAAGGATAATTGCAATAATACCCTCTATATATATTATTTTTCAATTAAATCCCTATTTTTATTGAATAAGAATAATATTTTTGGGTAAACTACACATAGCATCACTCAACTTTCTTCTCACCCCTATTTTGATTAGTCAAGTTTAAAAGTAATAACTCAACTTTATACATTAATTTTTTTTCACTCACCTGTTAGTTTATTAGAAGTGTGATGACATGACATTTTAACTCAAACTTTTCTCCGTTAATTTAGGCGATTTTACCCAAAAATTACTCTCACAGGTTTTAATTACCTGTCAGACACCGTTTTAAAAACTTTTACCGATCTAACACTCTTTGCAGAAAGGCACGGATCTTACTCTGACGTGGCGTAAACTCGGATAAAGCACGATGATGATCAACGACTTTCTAGGATAGGTGCTAGATTTGTAATATTTTTTGAAATAGTGCCTGATAGATAATTAATTTATGTTAAGGTGATTTTTGTGTAAAAACACCACAAAAAGGAAGTAGATTTGTTTTTTTTTTGAAAAAAAAATAAAATTTAATTAGCCCATCATTTTCATTTCCTATCTTATGAAAAATTAAGTCCTATGATCATAAAGAAAATCACGTGCCTTTCACACTTATGATTTTCTTCAAATAATTATTTTTTTCTTTTTAATAAATTTTTTCATTAAATCCTAGAAATAAGATTTTTCTTCAATAATAAAAATAATAATAATGAAAAATAGTGTCAATAAACTTTGTCCCGTCTCTTGATTTTTTCATTATTTAACCAATAAACTAGTGATGTTTACCCTAGATAAGACCAACGTTGACCTTGATAATTGAGTTTTTCATCATTTATTTTTCAAAAAATTATTATTATTTATTATTATTATTATTATATTTTTAATTCGTTTTATTTTGATAATTGAGTCATTAATTTGTATTCTTTTACTGGCATCACACATTAATAAAAATTTAATGAGTTAATGCTAGTGAACGTTTAAATGTGCGTCATCCCCTTAAGCAGCGTATCCCCTTAAACCAATAGTAGTTTATAAGAATTCACTAATTATACATTCAATCAACATATCATAAACATATTAAAATATAGATTTATAAGAATTTTATACTCGATATATATATATATATATTATCTCAACATATCTAAGAATAACTTTGAATCTAAATTAAATTTAAAAACGTATTCAACACAAAAATGTTGGTTAAATAATGACAAAATCAATAGACGAAACAAAGTTTATTGACACTATTTTTCATTATTATTATTATTATTGAAGAAAAAATATTTTATTATCTTATTTCCAGGATTTACTGAAAAATTTTATTAAGAAAAGAAAAAAAAAATTATTTGAAGAAAATGACAAGTGTGAAAGGTACATGATTTTCTTTATGGTCATAGGACTTTATTTTTCAGAAGATAAGAAATAAAAATGATTGACTAATTAAATTTTATCTTTTTTCCAACAAACAGAACACAACTACTTCCTTAATATTTCATGGTGTTTTTACACAAAAATCACCTTAACATAAATTAAATACTTGTCTGGCACTGTTTCAAAAACTTTTACAAATCTAGCACCCGTCCCAGAAAGACGTCGATTATCATCCACACTTTATCCGATTTGGCGTCATATCCCGTGCCTTTCTGCAAATGATGCTAAATCAATAAATTTTTTTGAAACGGTGCCTGACAGGTAATAAAACCCGTCAGATGATTTTTGGGTAAAAACACTGTTAATTTATCCATGTCAACTATTTTATCATCCTTGATGTTCACTGCTCTCACCTTTTCCTTGCACTTTTCCTTACTGCAACTCTCCCCAAGACTTCTTTATATCTCCAATTCTCCATCACTTTGTCTGCACTTATTTTTGCCTTCCTTTTCCCTGCTCTATACCATTGAGAATAAAGAAGTAGACATAAATGATGCAATGTTTCCTACCTCAAATTTTATAAGTTTTTCCCACCCAAAATTTGATGTATACACTCTAAATTTTAGAGATGAGGTAACAAAGACACAATCTTTTTTCATTTTGATTAATTCAAGTACTCTCCCTAAAGGGGTTATTTTTGCATCCTTGAATGGTTGTTTCTGAAATTCAATTATTTCTCTTTTGATTATTGTTCCAGCCACCAAAACTCCATTTTCCTAATTAACTCACTCTTTTTGGCTTCTGCTACACGTAATAAAAATTTCAGTAAATTAAAAACCAGACTTGAAACAGATAAATTATACGAAATCAGGTCAAAACAGATATGCACAATGCAAATAAGATAAAACAGTCACGTGCACATGATATTTTAAACATATATTTAAAACAAGTATATGGCACACAAGTAACATATCTCGCAAAACGAATCAGCTCGGGAGATCTATCAAGCACCAACTTCACTACGCTCTTCGACTGTACGCGAACATAGGTCATATCAGAACAAGGATAATCAGAGTAATATTCTAAACTGAATATCTAATAGGGTTACAAAACTATATAAATAATCACAGGGTCGTACGGACGAACGAATCTGGAGGAACCGGGTCGAGCAGACGAATGGTCAGAAGATGCACGAGTACCTTAATTAATGATATCATCATAAATTAATCGGTTATTCACCTTAAATTAAATGAACTTAATTAAATTGTTTAAATTACATATGCATATTCGGGTTTGATGGTCAATTTGGATGCTTTCATGTTCGAATTTGACAAAACGGACTTCAGATTCAAACTCAAGTTGAACAAAAACATAAAATAGGACTTTTTGAAAATTTTGAATTTTGGTCAAAGTCAATGGCCAACGGGCAGGTTAACAATTAGGTAAAAGTCAACAGTTTGGTTCAAGGTCAACGTGTCAACGAGAAAGTTAACGGTCAGGTCAAAGTTAACGATTCAGGCCAACAGGTCAGACCGATTTGGGTTGACTTAGGGTGGTTCGAGTTGACTCGATTCAGTCAAACAGACCCAGTTAAGATCAGGTTAGGTTGTTCGGTCCACTTGAACTGATGTGATCCCAATCAACCCTAACTTTCTTCTTGATCTAATTAAATCATGGAAGTTCACCAAGGCTGATTCAAAGGGGGTTCTACCTTACTTCATCCTATACCTGCTCATTTATGCACTATATTTTATCATATGTTTTTATTTACCTCTTAGGATATGCTTATCATATGATATCATTCATTGCATGAATTTGCATGACATTCATTGCATTTAATAAGCATGTTGTTCATTTAAGCATGCATTGCATTTAAATCATCTAGTTCATTTAGGGAAGTAGTTCAATTATGCATATTTAGATCATTTAGTAAGCTACTTCATTCATGCATCTAGTTCATTGAATAAAGTTAGTTCATTAATCAAAATAAATCTTAATTATCCCATGCATATTTACATGTTATAATTGAATAAAGTTTATCTTTGTGTTTAGGTGCAAGAGTAAAGCTGAACAGTCTCAACAGATGCAAGAATATCAGTCAGAATATATTCTAAATCTGGATACGATACAGATATTTTTGGGTCCAGAAACCAATTGGACATTATTCCTCTATCTCTTAGCTTTCCAACGCCATTTGAGTCACCTCAATCCGATATCGGGAGCTTGAGATATGATCGAATTACCAAAGAAATTGTAGGCTGGAATTTTCATTACGGGAATTTCATGCATGGATTATTTGGATGACTTTGAACCAAGGAAGAGTCCTTTCATCTTCTACTAAGAGACAAGCAATTGATGGCCATCTTAATTCACCAATTCAAGGCATTCAAGGTTGATGTTATCACCCATTGAAGGTCATTCATGTTCAAGCAAGGGGACATGCAATAACCATCATTCAAAACTTAGCATTCAAGGCCTTTATCATCTTTTGAAGGCTGATCATATTCTTCAAGGGAACAAGCAATGAAGGATGATTTTATTTCATTTAATCATCAAATTAAGTGATAAAATCAGCAAGGAATTTGAAGAGACAAGCTGATTTGGACATGTAGGATGTCCACATTCATCCTATGACTTCATTTAACCTCTTTTCTTCCATTTGCAAGCAAAGCAAGGTAGCCCAAGAGTCACCCCTCCTTCTTGGACGAAATTAAGGCCATATTCAGCTTCAAATTATCTAGATTCATCCCCAAAATGATCTAGAATATTCATCCAACTTTGAACATAAGAAGACAAAGCATTCAAGTGTATTTTATTGCTAAATTGATGAGAATGTTATCATCTTTTGAGTCTTTTCATATGCTTCTTAGAAATACTATAAATAGACACCTTTGGGATCATTTGTAGACACACAATTTGATTTATGAAAATACTTTGAAAGATTTCTTTCATTTTAGTTCTTGGATTAGAACTCTATCGGTTTCTTATCGGTCTTGAAGCCTTCATCCATTTCATCTTGTTTTAGCGTTGGTTCCTAGCTCTACTATAGCTAGTGGGTCACGTTCCACCCTCTATCACTTCGATTCCATCTTTATTATATTGTTGGTTCCTAACACATATATAGTTAGAGGGTCACAATCAATCCTTTGAATTACTATCATTCTCTATGCCAACCACAAACATCTTTCACCATTTTTGTTACATCCATTCAACCATTATCACCTCCACACTTCTTTCATTTACAATCCACTTCAACTTTACTCTATCATTTCCATTACTTTCATACACAAATTTATATTTACATATTTCCCTTCTTATAACGTTGTTTGTACATTTTCAGTCTTCAATCAAAGCACCGCGAAGTTCTTACTAGAATCACGATCGGACAACATCGTATATGGCTCGGAACACATAATCAGGATCATATCATTTGGTATCAGAGCGAGTCGATTCAGTAAGATTGCAATTTCCTCTCTCCCAGGTTAGTGAAAAAAAGCAAAAAATATAAAAAATCGTGAAAAAAGAAAATAACAAATTTAAAAAGGGGGGATCAATTCTTTTCATCTTTGAAAAAAGTAATCAAGAAGGTTTCGTATTCGTTTCATCATTTCTTTCATTATCTTTACGATTTCATTGCCTATTCTCATATTCGTTCTTTATTGTATCCAATTATTTCTTTACTCACATCATTCTTCCAACCAAGCCCCAAATTGTTTCAGCCAAAGTCTACAAGACACCTTAAACCTCGAGGGAGTTCCACAAGAACTTTAAAGGAAAGCAAGAGCGGTAAAAGGCAAGAGTGTGCATTAAGGGTAAAAGCCATCCCGAGTGAAACACGAGAGGAGAGACTTTTCCTTGGACTGTATTGGTGAGGTATATATTTTTTATAACTAATAATGTCTCGTGCTTCTAGAGACAATTTTCATATTTCAGGAGGTGACAACCAAAATGATGGTGGTGCGCCAAACTTGCAAATGCAAGCAATGACACGAGAGATAAGGAGTTTGTTTCAAAAGCATCTCGACCCAATCTCAAAGAAATTGGAGCGAATGATAGAACAACCTTCTTGTTCACAAACACGTCCATCGAAGATCAAAACACAACTAAAAATGAGAGATGATACTCGATCCTATTCTAGTTCTGCACCTAATTGCAGTAGAAGATCTTACAAGGAGGATCCCAATTTTCTAACAAGAAGCAATGTCAAAAGTTCAATGCGAAGTGAGACCAGAAATTTTGCATCTTTTAATCTTGAAAGTCTATCTCGTCTTCAAGAGTGTTTTGACAATTTTGTCAAAGAAACACAATTGCAAGAACAACTAGAAAAAGGAAATATTTGCAACAAAGAAAGAGACATAAGAGTTGAAAAAGACATTGAGAGCAGAGAAAAAGAATTTTGAGAAAAAGAGGGAAATAGGAGATTTTCGAAGAAAAAGAGTGTCATTGAAAAAGAAATTCAAAAAGAATATGAGAGTGAAAATGATGAGTTTGAAAAAGAAATTGTTTGTGCAAAAGAGAGAGTGTGTCAAATTTCATTTTGCACTGACAACCTTAACCATTCTTCTTCTATTCTTGAAATTTATTGTTGCAGGATGATGAGAATATCACTTCAAGAGACATTTTAAACATATTGCCATTCCTAAAGATGATCGAACATCATCCATGCTTTAATAATGTTTCAAAGGAAGATCCAATGAAGTTTTCTATCACCAAGTGCCCAATAAGATCATCAAGCACCCTCCATGGTTTGATTTTTCCATTTCTTTTGTTATTGAATTATTTACTTCTAACTTTGATTTACTTTTCAGAGGGATGATTCAAAAACAAGGAATTGATGTTTTGAGTTGCGAGGATAAGTTTCTTTGCTATCTTGAGATGAAATTTCCACTCTCAATTTTGCAAATAGATTATTTGAAGCAAAGGCTATCCATCTACTCAAGGGCCATCATATGGAAGGGTATGAATATTAAATTTGGCATGACTTACCTACTTAAGGAATCCAAGAGAATTGTGCACATTCAAACCCAAACAATTTATTCATATGGAAGGGTTTTCACAAGCTTCATGCATTAACTAATTGGTATGATGATTCCAAGAGACACCATGAAGAAGGATCCCATGAACCAATGCACATTTTCATGAAGAACCTCAACCATCGACCACTATCTCCGAATAATCTTGGGTTTGTTTTCCTTATCTCTTTAAATCTTATTTCCTTTTCTACTAATCTAGTTTTGATTGTAGGAAACGAAATGAGACATTCTTTTGAAAGAGAACAACATCGAAAGATAGAGGATTTAAAGAGAAACGTTCTTTAATCAAAAGTAGTAACCTTTTAGACCATGGAATGATTCAAAGGACAAGTTCCTTTATCAATGGAAGTGATGTTTTGAATCAAGGCAAGGTTCAAAAGACAACTCTCTTTGTCAAAGGATATGATGTTTCGAAAAGAGAGATCCAAAAGGCATGTTCAAATTCGAGTGAACCATATGAAAATAAGGTTTACGAGCATGAAGATCATGATCTTGGAAAATGGGTTTTGTGTAAATCAAAAGTAAAATAGTTCCCCACCCAAAGGAAATCAAAATTGTTCCCGTTCATAACAAGTGTTGATTTGGGGACAAATCGCATTAAAGAGGGAGGGAATGATGTGATCCTAATCAGCCCTAACTTTCTTCTTGATCTAATTAAATCATTGAAGTTTACCAAGGCTGATTCAAAGGGGGTTCTACCTTACTTCATCCTATACCTGCTTATTTATGCACTATATTTTATCATATGTTTTTATTTACCTCTTAGGATATGCTTATCATATGATATCATTCATTGCATGAATTTTCATGACATTCATTGCATTTAATAAGTATGTTGTTCATTTAAGCATGCATTGCATTTAAATCATCTAGTTCATTTAGGGAAGTAGTTCAATTATGCATATTTAGATCATTTAGTAAGCTACTTCATTCATGCATCTAGTTCATTGAATAAAGTTAGTTCATTAATCAAACTAACTCTTAATTGTCCCATTCATATTTACATGTTATGATTGAATAAAGTTTATCTTTGTGTTTAGGTGCAAGAGGAAAGCTGAACAGTCTCAATAGATGCAAGAATATTAGTCAGAATGTTCTCTAATTCTGGATGCGATACAGATATTTTTGGGTCCAGAAACCAATTGGACATTATTCCTCTATCTCTTAGCTTTGCAATGCCTTTTGAATCACCTCAATCCAATAGCGACAACTTGAGATATGATCGAATTACCAAATAAATTATAGGCTGAAAGTTTCATTACGGGAATTTCATGCATGGATTATTTGGATAACTTTGAACCAAGGAAGAGTCCTTTCATCTTATACTAAGAGACAAGCAATTGATGTCCATCTTAATTCACCAATTCAAGGCATTCAAGGTTGATGTTATCACCCATTGAAGGCCATTCATGTTCAAGCAAGGGGACATGCAATAACCATCATTCAAAACTTAGCATTCAAGGCCTTTATCATCTTTTGAAGGCTGATCATATTCTTCAAGGGAACAAGCAATGAAGGATGATTTTATTTCATTTAATCATCAAATTAAGTGATAAAATCAGCAAGGAATTTGAAGAGACAAGCTGATTTGGACATGTAGGATGTCCACATTCATCCTATGACTTCATTTAACCTCTTTTCTTCCATTTACAAGCAAAGCAAGGTAGCCCAAGAGTCACCCCTCCTTCTTGGACGAAATTAAGGCCATATTCAGCTTCAAATTATCTAGATTCATCCCCAAAATGATCTAGAATATTCATCCAACTTTGAACATAAGAAGACAAAGCATTCAAGTGTATTTTATTGCTAAATTGATGAGAATATTATCATCTTTTGAGTCTTTTCATATGATTCTTAGAAATACTATAAATAGACACATTTGGGATCATTTGTAGACACAATTTGATTTATGAAAATACTTTGAAAGATTGTTTTCATTTTAGTTCTTGGATTAGAACTCTATTGGTTTCTTGTCGGTCTTGAAGCCTTCATCCATTTCATCTTGTTATAGCGTTGGTTCCTAGCTCTACTATAGCTAGTGGGTTACGTTCCACCCTCTATCACTTGGATTCCATATTGATTATATTGTTGGTTCCTAACTCATATATAGTTAGAGGGTCACAATCCATCCTTTGAATTACTATCATTCTCCACGCCAACCACAAACATCCTTCACCATTTTTGTTACATCCATTCAAACATTATCACCACCACACTTCTTTCATTTACAATCCACTTCAACTTTACTCTATCATTTCCATTACTTTCATACACATATTTATATATACATATTTCCCTTCTTAAAACGTTGTTTGTACATTTTCAGTCTTCAATCAAAGCACTGCGAAGTTCTTACTAGAATCACGATCGGGTAACATCGTATATGACTCAGAACACATAATCGGGATCATATCATGAAGCATTCTAGAAGGTTCTCTGGGGAAAAAATGAGCCGTACGCGCATGTGGTGGCGAGTGGTAACGGTGACGAGTTCGGGTTGGTCGATCGAGTATCCCACGAGCAACCACACCTAATATCAACCCAATTCAACGTCTAATTAAGCCGAAATATGGGAGGAAATAATCGAATAAAGGTAACAAGAAGCTTACCTGAGCGATTAACGACAAACCCGGTTGAGTTTTGGTCGGACGACGACTGGGAGTTCAACGGCGGCTGGCGTAAAGCGAGCCGGTGACTGGAATGGCCGAAATCGATGGAGATATCGATGGCGATGCAAGGATTTTCCTACCTCAATTAGCGATGATCGGTGACCAATTCAGGGTCATTGATGACTAGGGATAGGGCAAGGGAGGACGTCGGTTCTACTAGTGGCGACAGAGCACAATAACGACGGTCGGAGAGGGCAAATCGTGGAGGTCGATGTCGGGGTTAAAGGGAAAATTGGGGATTTTTATGGATGGGTTCGAGTTTCACGAGTTGGGGGAAATGGGTTTTGGGTATTAAAATCGAGCCTGAAACACTATAAGATATTTTTAGTTAAATTAATTGTAAATAATGGCATAACCTTGTTGGTAGAGAGATGGCTGGCCATGCCCTAGTTCATGGGTTCAAACTAGCACAACTACCAAAGTTTGATTTTTTATTTTTTCCACTGACTAGAAAAATTAGGAAATTTATGATTAGATCCATGAACTGCCTGTAAATTTTAAAACGGGCTGCAAGTTTTGAAATCTTACAATTTGGTCCCTAATTAAATTAAATTAATTTATAATTTTTATTCTAGAAATTAGGGGTGTGACAATTCTCCTCCCTTTAAAAAAAATTCATCCTCGAAATTTATTTGAGTCAAATAGAAAATGAAAACTAGGTCTTTAATTCTTCACAAGACTAAGGCTAAATACTCTATTGACGATAACGAAAAATATCGCTAGACTCGGAACAAAAACAGGGGTCTCGATGCCTAAAATAAAAAATCGGAGGATCTTAGAGTACGAAACTCGAATATAGAAAGGGCATTATAAGACATGCATGGTAAGAAACAAAATTAACAATAACTATACCTGCAGATGTCCCAGGCTCAACTCTATCACCAGAACGTTGGGTAGCATAGACAAGGGCAAGCTGTCGATTCTCGGAAGCAGCTAGTCCTCTACTCTATGAGTGAGCTCTACTGTCAAACCTAGAAATAGATCCAAAAGTCCTACCCTGACTGTAACTCCTAGCTAGAATCTGAACAGAAGCCTTAGAACGTGCAAGAGTCTGAGCGGGGGTCCGATCGATAGAGGCTGGATGCAGACAATTCCTCATAAAGTGCTTTTTAGAGCCACTATGATAACAAGTACCTATCTTCTTACGACACTCTCCCCCGTGTCGATTTCCACAATGGTCGTAACTTGGTATCAGAGTGAACCCTGAAGATTCACATCGACTATCTAATAGAGGTGGAGGTAATGTAGGACTCGAACCAGTATGACTCCCGTCATGAGCAACAATATGAGTCCTCTCATCAGGGCGTGCAGAAGGCTCAGACTGACCAATCTCCTAGATCGCTCTCGATCTATCCTGTCTCTATCAAGAAAAGAAGCCTCGACTTCTTTAGCGTCTTTGGTTTTCCCTATTATAACATTGAACACTTCATCCTTATGAGTAACCACCTAACGACACTCGGAGTGCAAGATTTTTCTAGTCACAAAACAAATATAATATTTTCAAATTTATCATTTTTAGTATCCAGTCTGTCACGAATGTTAAATAGATTTGTCAACCATTCAAAACTTTTTTTGTGACTCTTTTACCGCAATATATGAAGAGGTCATTTTCAACTCCAAACTATTTAGCATCCAGGGCTGCTTAACATTTATAGTGATGTGGCCACCCACATTGCGCTCAAGAATACAAAGTTCCATTAATTGAAATCACACGGTGATTAGTCGACGATGAACTTTTGAGGGGGAAGTGGTTGCTATAGGGAAAGGAATTAAGATTATAGGTTTGGATGTAAGAGACAGAGATTTAGGTGTGTGTGGACGACGACAAAGATAATGATTAATCATTAAATAGGTGATGACGGATGGATGGTCAGTCGACAACGATAACAATAGTTGAAGATTAATGACAAAATGAATGGGCTTGGAAATTAATGATTTTGAGGGTTTGAATTTTTTATATTATAAAGGTTATTTTGTTTTTTTAAATAATAATATTTTTAAGTTTTGTATTTTTTTCTAAAAATATAAATACGAAACGTGCCATGTTTTGAGTGATTGACGGGTTTTTAACAATCTTGACGAATCAATTATTTTAAATAATAACATATAAATGTTCGACATATACTTTAACCAAAAAAACTTTAAACACCGAAAATATATAAAAGATATAATTTAGACACTTACTTTTTAATTAAACCTTTAGCTATTTCATATTCTTTCTCTCTTAATTTTACTTTAATCTCAGTCATCTATTTTCACTCATCCAACAGTCTAAAATCTGTGTAAAACTAAAGAGTTTTACATAGTGTAAGTGGATCCTAACCCTATATGGGATAGGATCTTGTTACATAATGTAAAACTCTTTTAGTTAAACACAGATTTTGAGACCGTTGGATGAGTGAAAATAGATGGCTGAGATTAAAAGTTTAAAATGAGAAGATATTCACTAGAAAAAAAACAAGGAGTCAATCTCAGCCATCTATTTTCACTTATCCAATGATCTTAAATCTGTGTAAAACTAAAGAGTTTTACATATTATAAGTGGATCATAACCCTATATGTATATATTAATAACGTGAGGACCACAAAAATTTATTAATTTAAAGAGGTACTAATTAATCGATAAATTAATAATTTATTAATTTGAAGAGATTTATTCTGATTCAATGAACCTACATTATTCTTCATAACATGAATTCATGGAGTGACTTTGCGACCAAACTGAAAATGATACAATGTCTTTGCAACCAATTACGCTGAAGGAAACACTTATAGTGGCAACAACTCTTCACAACTTTTTGTTGCAGTATGAGAACATAACACCAAAACTTTTGGATGCAGTAAGGAAAGTTAGAGATGAAATACAACTAGATTTAAATTTTAAGAAGTAAACAACAATAGAATCATATTTTATTAAGGTGTCCTAGTTATATTTGTAATTTTATAGAATTATTAATTTATAAATATTAAATGGATCATAAATTTATATAAAGTCTTTCAAAAAATTATTATCATATTAATTTATCAAATTTATTAATTTAGACTTTGGACATAAGTCGAGACCTAGAAAAATTATTATTTTAGATAGGTTATTAATGTATCGAGTATTAATTTATAGAAGTTCTATTGTATAATAGATGTTGAATATCTTGTACTTTTGAAAAGTTTAAAATTCTCGTATAATTTAAGTATTTTTTATATTTTTATTGATAATTTAGTTTTATATATATTCTACAATTTTATATTTTTAGTATAATTTCTTAAGTTCATATTCTCTAATATAAAACTTTATGTATGTCTATATTCTTTAAAATTTTGAGTGATAGATCATTTTTATTAGGATGTCTTGATCGCAATGACATATCTAAAATTAAAGAATGAGATTAAAATTTGAATATTTTTTTTTTCAAAATTGGTATACAAAATTTCTTATTTTCCCCTTCTCTTTAGCACATTTAACTAAATTTAACAACTTTCTCAAAATAACGAGTATGCATTTACTCCTCTCAAATGTTGCATACTTCTTTCTCTACTTAATTGTAACGGTGGATCTAAAAATTTTAAAATGGAGATTAAAAATTTTAATAATTTTTTGGTTTCATTATTTTTCCTTGTTCCCGAACACATTAAACTAAATTTAATATTTTTTTCTTCAAAATAACAAGTATGTAGTCGTTCCTCTCTAAAGCTACATACATCTCCTGCTTGATCAATTAACGACTTTCATCATTTATGGTTGACTTATTTCACAAATAAGTATGTACGTACAAGGTTGGTAGCATGATTTTATGTTAGGGGTGAATTTTTAAAATTTTAGGATTAGATGAATTTATAAAATTGTAGAGAGGTGAAAACATGCTATTAATAGAAAATAAAAAGAAAATATCTAAAATATATGATAATTTAAAATTTCCATGAGGATAAGTGCCCTCAACTTCCCCTCGGTCCATCACTACCTAGGTATACTATTTTTTATAGAAGTATTTTTTTATAATAAGGAAAGCCTCATTAAAAACTCCCTTTATATCCGTCAAGCAACAAAGACTTGACGAACATTAGAAGGAGGAAAAGAGTGCCTAAGAAATTTTATTGCATAATACCTAGGTACAAAAAGATCACAAAACCGCCAAGAACCCTTGGCAGTTCTCAATACTATGAAAAGATGCACAAAAATAAAACATAAATAATTACCCTACAGAAAACAACCTCCTTATATGACTCAGCCTGGAACAAACTTAAACATCAAACTTAAACAATGACCTAAGTTGCCAAATATTCCCTAAGAACTAAATAACAACAAAAATAAATCCATTGCACTTAACCAATCTCTAATTTGGCGAATTGATCCGCTTCTCAATTAATTGCTCTCTCCATATGCCACACAATGACACCTTTATCTACCACAATCTCAGCAATATCTTTTACTAAGGATAGGAACATCGGGGTGGAACTAGCTAGATTTTTTTTATCCAATTCACAACCACCATACTATCAAATTCCAAAATAAGCATTCGGTTTGCCGACATTCTCAAATCCAGAAACAAATTTAAACCTTTTTTCACTGCCATCAACTGTGCCATAATAGGAGGTTCGAATAGATTACTATCTTTTTCATTTAGTTACTGAAAGTTTTTTTTTTGTCAGAATAAATACTTAAAATAAATCATTTTTGCATCTAGGTTCTTAAAATTGACATATGGTATTAATTAAACAAATACATTATGTACCTAAATGAAAAAATGATATATTTTAGGTATATATTTTGAATAATAAAAGTATTTTAAGTATTTAGATAAAAAATGATATATTTTAAATTAAAAAATATTTTAAATATTTAAATAAAAATAATATATTTTAAATACTTATTTTAAATAATTTTTTGAATAGATTGAAGTAATTATAAGGTAGTATCTATTCATATTTCTTTAATTATCTACTTATTTTAGATATTTAAATGAATAAATAATATATTTTAAATAGTATAAACCTCCGTGGTTATTATGTTTGTTGAATAAAAAAACCAACTTACGTTCAAAAAAAAGGCTTAATATTAAAAATTGCCTAAACAATACATCTTTTCTCATTTAGGTGCTTAAACGTTTTTTTTGTTAATTTAGGTGTTTAATATTTCTAAAATTATCATTTAGGTGCTTACACTGTAACGGCCGTTAAAAAATCCGTTAAAAATAAATCAATTAATCAAACACGTGACTTGATTTTTTATTTACTTTAACTTTAAAAAAATAAAATTCATAAATTTTCAAAAAAGTCCCAAACTTTTTATATTTTTCATAAAATATCCAAGACTTTTAATTTCAATCGATGGCTACCACCACCTTCAATAATCACTCACTCACACACCGACCGGCCACCAGCACTTCGACCACCCTTTGATCGTTCACACGTCGATTGAGATGAATATGTGTTGGGATTTAGAGATTTAGGGTTTAGATATAGGAATTTTGAGGGTTTAAAGGTCCAATCGGTGATGGGTGGATATATAGCGGCTGCTGGGGGCAATTGCGGTGGTGGACGACCAGCGAGTGAGGTAGATGTTTTTGGGATTAAGTATTTTGATACTTATTTGAGGTTTTAAAAATATTTTGGGTTTTTTAATAATAATACTTTTAAGTTTTTCTTTAATAATTTTTTTAAATATTTGTAAAGACACAACGTGTCACATTTTGAGTGGTTGACGAAAATTTTTAATGGTTATTATGGTCGAGACACCTAAATGATAATATTAGAAACGTTAAACACCTAAATTAATAAAAAAAATTACATACCTAAATAGAAAAAGAAGAATAATTTGATCAATTTTTTATATTAAACGTTAAAAAAAAATGGTAGAACAAGGCAAGCAAATCTTAGCCATAGAAAGCAAAAATTCAACCATCGGCCACGATTTCTTCTTGGCAAGGCAACAAAACGTGAGAAATCTAAAAGGAAATCAAACGCTTTTTTGGTAGATTCTTTCCAGGTAGTGGCGGTGTATTCGGTAGACGCAGAATAGAAAAATAATTGAAAACTCTATAGCAAAAGGAGTAGGTGAAGTCGAATTTTTTGTTTATTTAGTCGAAGTTCATTGGGGTTTCCTATAAATACCAATAGCGAAAGAGAAAGCCCATTACTCTTATATATCACTTTGCTTCCCTTACCATCTCTTTTCAGATCTCAAAGGTTCGTTTCTTTTTCTCCTAGTTTTTTTTTTATCTTCATTTTGTGTTGTAATTCTTGAATTCTAAGCTATGGGTTTTGTTTATTTGTGCAAATAAAGTTTGGGTTTTGTTTATTAATCCGAGCAATAAGTGGCTGTGATATTGTTTAGATCTATGCTATCGGTTGTCATTTCTTTTATAGAGCTTGGAATATCTTCCTTGTTCTGTTATGGTTTTTCTTTTTTCTATCATAATCCGTGCCTTGAGTCATCTCTTGAAAATGAAATGTTGGCGATTGTGTTGATTTTTCTCTATCTCTGTTGCCTGAGTAAAATCTCTGGGTGCAAAGATGAACTTTTGTTGATGCTGAGGTGGAAATGTTCGAAAAATATACCCGGTTATTATTTCCAATGATTTGTAAAAGAGGAACCTCAATATTGAATTTTCTGGATTCATCATTCTAGATTTGTGGATTATGGTTAAGGGATACTCCATCCCATTCACATGATTGTTTATTTCAAATTTGTGAAACTAATGTTAGGAGCGTGATTAATAGAAAGAATATATGGTAACTCGCACCAAGTCAAATTTTATATGGTAACAAGGCGTATATGTATTGATCTGTATGTAATTCGTTCTCGACTACACGTGTTGCACATGAAATGGGATCTCGGGTTTTTTCTTATCAGTTTGTAGTATTTAATCTTCTCCGACTTGGAGTTTGTGTAAGATGAAGATGGCTCATTTTGCTTTGAAATGAAAGTGAATACAAAATTGGAACTTTTGGTTGCATGGTAGAAGGACCTTGCTATTGTTTTCAGGCTCTGATTTGAAGGCATAATAGCTCTATCTGTGTCTTTACCACTGAAAACAGGAAATGTTTTTTGTGCTTTGGTGTGAGTCATGCAGCTTGTTGATTATATTACCTAATATCTGGTTTCATAGTAGGTTTGCGACGCTTTTTCCTGGTTTATTGCGTGAGATGGCAACAACATCAGCAGCTACATTCTCGATTGGGTCGACTGTTTCCTTTAGGAGCAAGGGGAGTCCACTTCCTCAAACAAAATCTTCTGCTGTAGGGTTCATCTCACAGAATTCACTTCCATGTTTCAGTGGCCTCAAGGTGGCAACATCCTTGAACTGTGATTCAGTATCCTCCTTCCTTGGCAAAGAAAGCAGTGCAGCTCTTAGAGGCTCGTTTGCACCGAAAGCGCAAAAGCCAAACCTGAGGTCTCAGTATGGCTTACAGATTCAAGGATCTTACAAAGTGGCGATACTTGGAGCTGCTGGAGGGATAGGTCAGCCTCTGGCACTTCTAATCAAGATGTCCCCACTAGTTTCGGCCCTGAACCTCTATGATATAGCAAATGTCAAGGGAGTCGCTGCCGATCTCAGTCACTGCAATACTCCTTCACAAGTTCTGGATTTCACTGGTGCTTCGGAATTAGGAAATTGTTTGAAATGTGTGGATGTGGTGGTTATACCTGCTGGTGTTCCTAGAAAGCCCGGTATGACTCGTGATGACCTCTTCAATATCAATGCCAACATTGTTAAGACTTTGGTTGAGGCGGTTGCCGATAATTGTCCCGATGCCTTCATCCATATTATTAGCAATCCAGTTAACTCCACGGTACCAATTGCTGCTGAAGTTCTTAAGCAAAAAGGCGTTTATGATCCAAAGAAGCTCTTTGGTGTTACCACATTGGATGTTGTGAGAGCTAACACATTTGTGGCTCAGAGGAAAAACCTTAAGCTCATTGATGTCGATGTCCCTGTTATAGGTGGACATGCTGGTATCACCATTTTACCCCTGCTGTCGAAGACGAAACCTTCTGTTAGCTTTACAGATGAAGAAATCGAGGAATTAACTGTCAGGATTCAAAATGCCGGGACAGAGGTTGTAGAGGCAAAGGCAGGTGCAGGATCGGCCACCCTGTCCATGGCTTATGCCGCTGCAAGATTCGTCGAATCATCCCTTCGTGCTCTAGATGGAGATGGGGATGTCTACGAGTGCTCTTATGTGCAATCAGATCTGACTGATCTTCCATTCTTTGCATCCCGGATCAAGCTGGGAAGAAAAGGGATTGAAGCACAGATTCCATCTGACCTTCAAGGTTTATCGGAGTACGAAGAGAAGGCCTTGGAAGCTCTTAAGCCTGAATTGAAGGCTAGCATTGAGAAGGGAATTGCATTTGTGCAGAAGCAACCAGTTGCTTCATAGAACTCAAAAACCTTTTGAAGCTCTAAAACTCTAATCGAAACCATGCTTTAAGAGAGATAAACCTTGCATAAGAACTTTCAGTTTTGTAGGATGAAAGTTTTTTAAGTTTCTTTTTCAAATTGACGATCTCTGAGTAAGAAATTGAAAGGGTATTTTGATGGTTACATATTAGAAGATGATCAGTTCTGAATCAGACTCTGTAGTGCTTCTCGACAGTTTTGAAAATATATGGATGGTGAATTCCAGTAATTTTTATTACTGTGTCAAGGGAGGGTTGAATAAATTAGTTATATGAGAAAATGCCATGACTGTTTGTTCATTTCTGGTTACATGTAGTACTAATATTTATTACTCGGTTTATTTGGATTGAAATTCTGGATTCTTATTTCTTGATTGCAACATACATTTTAAAATGAACAACTTTCTGAATAGTCTATCATTATATATATATATATATATATATGTGGTAATTTTAATATTTTATTTCAAAAAGATTTGAGTTGTAGTTTAGCAATATTTGTTAAAATATTACTATATTTGATGAGTTTTGATACAATAGTCTAGTAACTCGTGGGTTATACGTGTCATGGATTTAATATCTTCGTAGATAATTGTAGTAATTTAGTAATATTGATAGGAGATAAGAAAACAAAATAAAATATTTTAATTTTTTTTAAGAGAATCAATTATTTTATAAGTTTTGTTTCCATTCAATCCCAAGAATCTGACCAGACCTTTCAAATTGTTAATGAATATTATACAAATATTTCTAAAAATTCGACAATTGAAGCATTACTATTGTGTCTGTAGATTAAATTTATAAGAAAGCTACTTTGAGAGTTTAAATACTTGATGTAAATACACTATAAAACAAAAGAAAAAAGCTTTCCTATTCAAAAAGAATATCAAACTACTCAATTATTTTGATAAAGTAATCATTAATAAACTCAAAGATCAAAAGTACAAGTATATCCATTTTGGATTAGTTCAAGTAGGTGTCAAACTCCTTAATGTGAAAAGTACTAAAAATACATCAATTTTAATAGTCGTTATTCAAATTTTGTGATATCTCTGATTGATAAGAATATATTATAATCGTCGACTCTCCAAACCCTACCCACAATTATAAAATACTTTTTGAATATGAAAGTTTAACTTTAGTTTATAGGTTATGTATTCTGTTATCAATACCAAGGCTTTACTTCAAAACCCAAAAGGAAAAACTAATCTCTATATACAAACTGACACTACAAGAACTCATACGGTACTACAAAAAACTATCAATTGACAAGAGATTAACCTTCTGAAAGATGAAAATTAAAAGGTCCTACAGATTCTCTAGAACTAGTTCCTACTACGAATAATTCTTTAAGAGAAATCTCTCAACATCAAGATGACACTGTCGAATTAATAATTAACATGTCAAACAAATTACCTCCAAGATATTCTTTTGATATAGCTAGTTTAAGTTCAACCTTTCAAAAAACTAAATATAGAAAAGAATAAATTATAGATACCCAACACCAAGATTTTAGAAAAGTAAGAACATCTGTCTCTCCTATTCCAATCTAATTTATAGAAAATCAAAGCCTTGATTTAGAACAACTAGAGCTTCTATCTCTTTGTACCTAGTTCGTTTAAAACTAATTTACAAGGAATAAATAATTCCTCAAAAATACCCCAACCTATTTATGCTAGACAAACAAAAAGTTCCTCCAATGGTAGACAAATAGAAATTTCTCAAAACTCGCTAGTAATGTCACCTATATATTCTTCAATGATTAATAATGTAAAAATAGAAGAAAATTCAGAAATTTATGTTTTACAAAATCCTTTTGAAATCAATAAAGAATGGTATAGAAAACATTTCTAGTCCAACAAAAGCAAACAATTAAGAGAAGAATATTTTAAAAATTACCAAAAATGAAAAGGACAAGATCCTTAAAAAATATTACGAGTTTATTAATACTCATAAAATTCACATAGAATTCTTTAATGGTTCAAAGAATACTTTTTAGACTCTGCTAATACGATGAAAAATTGTACCAAACGACAAACTAATAAAGGAGAAGTTGAGTCTCAACATCCCCTTTAACTGAAGTCCAATATACTCACAAAAATACTGGAATAAGAGCAAGTTTTTTAAAAATGAGGAGTCTTAATGCAAGAGAACAAATCTCATCAAAAGATATTAAAATAATTGTTAAACAAAATAATTATGTGAATATTAGCCTTCATTCTATAGGAAAAGAATTAGATTAAATTGAAGATACAATTTAATTATACCCCAAAAAATATATAGCAAAATAAAATGTTAAAGAAGATTCGATAGAACCAATATTTACGGATTATGTAATTCCTAAAAATTTTCAAATTTTTTTAACAGAAATACAAGATAGACTTAGTGCCTTAGAATCTTAGCTTATAGCTCTAAATACTCCTATACCAACTCAAAATTCAAGATGCAGTTGCAACTTTGATTTTTTTTTTTATCTCCAAACATTTTATAGGTGACCCATCTCACTTTAAAAATAGAAATTCAGAATTATTATCAAACTTAAAATGTAAAAAAATAACAAAATTTAAATGGTATAAAGACGTTTTATGACTAGCCTAATGCAAAGATTTGATAATCAACAACCCTTTTGAAAATAAACTTTTTTAGCATGACTTACTAATCTTTTAAGAAAAAATATTAGAAATCAAATTAAAAAATTATAAAGGAGTACTCTTTTAACACCCACAGACCGATGCAGGTGACCCAATCCGATCCGAGGTGTCACATTAGGGCCACCGGAGTGACCCACAATAAAAATCCAGGAAAAATTAAATTGCTTTTTAATTAAAACGTGTAAAATCATATTTTTTTATAAATACATACAAGTTCTAGACTTTGTATAAAATAAGTCAAATGTGACCTACATCCCCCTAATGACATATTGTACCGTCTGCAAGAAAAGCCGAATAGAACTCCCAATTATGAAGCTAATAGCTGCATTGGATCGATTCTTTTAACCTAAAATAGAGAGTAAAAGAGTGAGCTTTGGGAAGCTTAGTAATACATAAATACCAAGTGATACTGTAAGACATGTGGATAAATAGAATAACATAAATTTTCTTTATTGATTCAGACGTCTACAGGTTTTCGGGATGAGCTGAGGTTCTACTGATATTTCTTCGAGTAAAAGACATGAAGATTCAGTTCAGAGGAAACATTCAGAGGACCAGGTTCAGGAGATCATAATAGGGTGTCTAGTATGTTCCATAGAGATCTTTTTAAAACAGTAACAATTTAAAACATATTTTAAAACCATAATAAAACTCTTCAACCTAGCACCAATATGGAGTTCCCCAGAACTGTCTCCATAAGGACTTACCCTAAGCACACAGCAAAGGAGCCACCCTAAGGGAATATCTTGAGGCCTATGGGCCTACCCAAGGGTCTCCTTAGGTCCGCAAGGAATTACCAGCTAGATCAGAGTTGAACCTCCATACTCCAGAATCCTACCCATACAATATCTAGTAGAAATCATATTTAACAGTAAATAGTAATATCAGGATCGTGATCCAATAAAATCTCGTAAAAGTGATAATGAAATAAACCACATAACTTCCATCCACCGATACACCATATGCAATCCCATGATTTACCCAAGGGAGTGCCTTAGGGCTTTAAAGCCTACCCAAGGTCACCTTAGGTCCAAAAGGAATTACCAACTTGATCAGAGCTAAACCTCCATACTTCAACCTACCCAAATGATACCCTAGTAATCAGTTTATACAATAAACAATAGATTCCGAGATCCATAAATCATGAATGATTATATTTTTTAGTGAAAATTGGTAACTAGAGAACACATACCATGTAGCCATAGTTCATAAGCCAATAAATTAGTAAATCAATAATTTCAAAAAATCACTTTTTAAAACAGGTAAAATATTTACATATCACTTAAGGAACACACTAGAGGATCTAGATAATCTTCGGAGATACTTGGTATTTATCAGGTATGAAACCATGAAACTTTTATAATTTAATAGGATTTTAGAATCAAGATCCCTATAAAAAGGGGGTTTGATAGCTAACTGATTCATTATTCATTCGGGAAATGATTTTCAAGATCATATAATATTCAGATATTTTTGGAGGTAATTGAGTAATCAGGAAGGCATTCAGAATCTTTTACATCAGAGTTATTGAAGATTTAGATATAACACGAGTGTTCCCATTATTTAGGAAAATATGAGTATTCTGGACATTTTAATTTCTAATGGATTCTTAGTAACTTAATCCAAAAATGGTAAAATGTTAGTTTGCATTATTTTGAATTTATACCAAATTATCCTAATTTCAAGTCAAATCGTACTAACCGATCTCCACTCTGTAAAACTTGTCAATATTCCGAAATGATATACTTCATGAATAATCACTTCTTAATATTGATTACACTTGTTGGACTGGTCACTTTTAGAATCACTACTGAACAAAACTAGAGGAGACGATCATGTATTTGATAGTATTATACATTTCTGGGATGCATTAGTATCAAGAATACTTAGCACACTTGAGTTATGCTCCATAACCTTTAGGGATGATACACCATAAGTTTGTTGGTGTTTCTAGAATTTATCCAAAGATATTCACTTATTTTAAGTTGTTATGATATTTGGGTCACTTCCACACTCGAGGTTACTTCGGTCATCTTAGAGTTTGAGGTATTCTAATCCTTTTTGGGGTTTAGGGGTATTTCAATCATTTGAATATCAGAATTATTTTAATATTTCCCAGCTCGATTAAATTTCGGTAAATTCTTTTTAATCCAAACCTATGTACCTTTTATGGTAATTTGTCAGATATATTCGTTCAGAGTTATTTAAGATTTCAAGATTATATATTGAAGTGTCAGGATTTTGAGTCCAATTGAACTACATATCCCAACATTGCGATACTTGTTAATCATTCGGACTGTGCTACTTCACTATTATTCATTTATTAACACTGACTGCACTAGCTGAACTGATTAATATCAGGATCATTGTTGAATGGATCTTAGGGAGACGAACATGTATTCCAATGGTATTTATTTCATTTATGTGTTGCAACGATATCATGAAATGTCAACGTGATGGATTTGTGGTTCAAAACCCTTATAGACGATAAAACATATAAGTTCATCAGCGTTTCCAGACTTATCCAAGTCATTCGCTTAATTCTATGTCATTGAGGGTACTTAGGTCATTCAGTAGTCAAGTTTATCCCGATCACTTTGGAGTTTCCAGAGTAATTAAATTATTTCCATAATTTGGATACATACTATACTTCCACTTAGTTCAATTTGGTCATATAATATAGTTATTTTACACTTCAAGGGTATTTTGCTCATTTTACACTTTAGGGGTAATTTTATAATTTCATAATTAGATAGTTTCAGTATTAAAGTTTTTAATAAGGATAAATAGAATTTAGAGATTATGAGGTTATTAGCTTTTTTCGAATAATCACTGAACTTGAAATCATTCTTATCAGTCTTCTTGTATTTATGCAGGTAGTCTGAGCCTTATTCATTTTAATTTATTTTATTTCGCAATCAGATCGAGTTTAGAAATTTTAACTACACACATGTAACAATATTCAACCATGCATTTACCAATACCAACATGTTCCATTCAGCTTGCATAAGGTAGTAATGCATTACCTCGATTTTCATGTTCCACTGATCGAACATTTAAACTTCATTCGATCGCCCTCGAACTTTAATTCCACGTCCCATAATATTCGGATACATAGCAAACGAATTTACGTCAGAAACTGAACTTAATCGAAAAACCACATTGAATTTGAAGATAAAACATTGAAAAATGGCTTACCGAGTGCAAATTTGGCAAAACGGACTTCAAAATCAGACTCAGGAAGTCGTAAAACTTAAAATATGACTTTTTAAAAATTTTGACTTTTCAGTCAAAGTCAATGATCAAAGTCAACGGGTGGACTTAGATGAGTTGACTCAGGCAAGTTGACTCGAACGAATTGACTCGGACGAGTTGACTCAGTTCGGGTCGACTTGGCCAGGTCAAACAGACCCGATTCAGACTGGTTCGGGGCGGTTTGGTCCACCTGGACCATTTCTAGAGGAAATCATGGTTGGGGAGGAGTCCCACATGCATGCGGCGGCGACAGGTCGGGGGACGGTAGTCGGTTACTCCACGATTAACAGATCATCATTTGCAACACCAACAAATTGAAAATTAGCCAAAAACCTTAACAAATAACCAAAACAAAATGTTTGGAAGCATACCCACAGTGAATGGCAGCAACAACGCAACGTTGGGCGACAGTCTCGGTCGGGTTATGGTCTAAACCTCTCAGGGAACACAATGGCGACTCGCGTGAGGCTCACCAGTGACTGGAGCGACGAAAAAATACGTCTAACTGAGGGAAGACTTGGGGTTTTTCCAACGAAAATTTAATCACTCGTTCCTTGCAGACGGTGCGACCACTCGGCGAGTGATCGGCTGTGTTGTTACCACAGTGACCAGGCGCGTTGGATGGGTGTGACTGTGGCTCACCTTGACGAACAACGACATTGAATTGAGGAGGACGAGAGGTCGGTTTCTCATTCTCCTACGCGATGAATGGCTGTCAGTTGGTCAATCTGGGGTCAGGTTGAGCTCGGAGGATGCGGTGATGTGTTCAATCATCGATCGGAGACGGTTGGCGGAAGGGTGTCGGTGGGATGATTTTGGGGAAGAAATGGTTTGGGTTTAGGGATTAATTTTAGGGGGTTTGCTTTTGAACGAGGGTTTATTTTTCACTGAGCAGAAAAATGGTATAAGTCAGGGTTAAGTCCTTGAACTTCCCACAAGTTCCAAATCAGAGTTGCAAACTTTAAAAAAATTAATTTTTGGTCATAAACTTTTCTTTTGTTACAACTTTAATTTGATACTTTAAATTAATAAAATTTAGCCCCTAAATTGGTGTATGACAAATCTCCTCCCCTTAAAAGAATTTAGTCCTCGAAATTCACCTAAGTCACATAAACGTAGAAATGAAGCTTTCCTCAATTCTGCAATATATCCATGTAGCTTTTACAGGATTATGTTTCTTATACTAAACTTTAACCAGTTGAACAAGCGTTCTCGACAAACTCTTCCTTATCCGAATTCCAAAACTTGAACATAACTTTCCTTGTAGAACTAAACATACCTTAATTATCAGTTCTTAATCAAAAATAATACTTGCTTAACTTAATTGCAACATGCATACATAATTGATTTCTTTCATACTTAATGGAATCACCTCAATATCTACACTTTTACCATTAACACGTCCCCTTTCTTTTAATCTCATATCGCTTAAATCATTGATGAAAAAGGCTCAAAACTTATTGGGTTTCAAACTCATAAAATTGAAATAAGCATGATTCCAAAATTCTCCAGTTCAGTACATCAATGCATAACCTTTTGAGGCATAGCACCTTGTTGAAGTGAGTCATGCACCCCTTCCACCCTATATGGTTCTGCCACTGACTTGGTGGATAGTACAGTGACTAATTTTCCTGTAGTGAACAACCATCCAATCACCATTGTTGTCTCGCAAAACGCCTCCACCTTCCGTAATCATCATGGTTTGGTTCACGGCTCCGCTACGTTGAGCTTTCTAGTTGTTGACGGAGGCATTCTCTTGATTTTGATTTCGTTCTTGAGAACAAGTTTTTTATAATAATTTAAAGTGATTATAAGCTAATATTTCTTTAGATTTTTTTAATCATTGATAACATACAAATGTTTGTTGTGATGTATTTCTTGATATCACGTTAGATTTACTTCGTAAATCATAATTAAAACTTGTCTAAATGAAGAGCTGATATAATCATGTTGAATTTATATTTAGGGTTGTTAATGGACGGTTAACTGTACCATTTACTCTAAACGATTGGTTAACTATTATAACGGTTATAAGATTTTTCTAAACGTAACCTAATCGTTAAGAAACGACTAACCATCATTAACATTTTGGTTACAAGTTAATCTACGGTTAACCTATTACAATTATTTTTCAAAAATAAAATAACATGAATGTTTTAAAGTTTCATAATTCATACTACAAAAAATGTAGCACTTAACACATACTTACACTGTTGTAAGTGAATAAAATAAAAAAGTGTATCACTTAACACATACTTTGTAACACCCATTTCCCTATATGTTTCCGTACACAAGTCAGAGATGTCACATAACTTTTAAAACATTTCACTTTTGTGAAAAACCAATAGATTTTTTTTCCTATTCATAAAACGTTTTAATTTAATAATACTAAAACGTTCATTAATTTCTAATATGTAAACAATTCTTAGAGCTTGAACATGAAAAATATTATAACATCCTAAGTCCAATATTGTTCAGAGCATTATCATAAGTATATTACATGCCAGCTAATAACATCAAAAGTAGACATATTTGTCGTACAGTTACTGATGAGGCGACTCTTGATTGGCAATGTCAGATGCACTCCTTACTCTGCTCGTACTAATACCTACGCATGAAATCAACACATGCTAAGTAATCACTTAGTGAGGCATAATAATAATGAGGTAAATTTTTAAACATATGTATATCATAACTATCCAAATAAAATTTGAATATTACAACTCATTATAATTTCCATGGTTTTGTACACATAGTGCCGATACGGAAATTCATAAACTCATTATGAATTTATGGGGTTGCACACATAGTGCTAATACAAAAATCCATAAACTTATTATGAATTTCGCGAGGTTGCACACATAGTGCCAATACAAAAATTCATAAACTCATTATGAATTTCATGAGGTTGCACACATAGTGCCAATATAGAAATTTGCAACATATACATTAATCAATATGAATTTATGACTATCATAACATATAAGTACATAATAAATGCACTCACCTGGTAAGCCTCACTATTTGACAACTTTATCCTTGCCTTTTTGTTTGCTTGATTTAGGAGCTTGACTACGATCTAAACAAGCATCCATAATCACACATACAATACAAATGTTAGTATACTTTCTAACAATTATACAAAATAATAATACTCAAAAGTACCATTATTCTCGAATTCTATTAAAGTTTATCCTAACTTAAAATTTTAGGCTGATTAGTATCGGTACCCCTTCTATGGTATCGATACTTCTATACTATGATACCGATACTCCCTTCAGTATGATGTCATTTTTTCATTTTGGAATCCATTTCTCAATAATAGTATCGATACCCCACTTCAGTGTCGATACTACGTGCATAAGTATCAATACTATTCATCGTGTTCATCATTTTTCCTTAAATTCAACCCTATAGTATCGATACTGTTCTTCCAGTACCGATACCTTTACCCATAATTTACATATTTCACTTCAATTTTTACAACATTTTTGCCTAAATCTCTTATTTTGATCCCAAACCATACCATTAAACTCATCATTACTTAATCCAACTAACTTACATCCATAAATCTTCTTATAACATCTAAAATCTCCAGAGAACACTCAAAACTAAGAATCACACTAATTTTTCAAACATGTTTTTAATCACTTCTAAGGCTCCAAATCTCTTATTCACTTATTTGACAAGTCAAAAATGCCTTTAAACTTAACTAACCATATTTCATCAAATCATTTAAAAACCCATTTTATCAAATCTCACATAAAACCTTCATCTCTTAGTTTTAGTCCTCCTTGAACTTTCCTTAAGAATCTACATCACTCAAGGTTTCAAAACCAATCCAAAAATGAAAGAAAAAGCCAACATTGAAGAATCCTTACCTTAACTATGGAGAGCACGGGACAAGGGGAAGAAAAAGAAGAGTAGAAAACTATTCCCAGATTTATCATCTTTTTCCTTACTTAACCATTAATAAAATGAATATTAAATTTATTTCCCTTTTAAAAGATCATAATTCCCCTCCATTCTTTCATACTTATTAATAAATCTCAAACACAATTTCCTAAATCATTCCCTAAACTTTTTAATTTATTCAAATTAACCCACCAAATTTAAATCCTTTCACAATGGTCACCGACCCGATATTTGGGGTATTAAAATTCTCCCCCTTAAGAAAATTCATCTTCGAATTTTAAGACGTACATGATGCGAAGAGGTGTGGAAACTGCTTCCTCATGTCCTCATCTCTTTCCCAAGTAGCTTCCTTGACTTTATGATTTTGCCAAAGTACTTTAAATAGAGGAATCTTCTTGTTACGTAGTTCTTGGCACTTAACAATAAACACTTAATTATATTAGTGTTAGTATGTTTATGTATTTTCAAAGAAATTAAAAATTAAAAATAATATATATATATATATATATATTAAGTTATTTGTGTACATATTTTATTTAAAAAATATAAATTAGAAATAATAGAAAATTATATTTTCTATAAACTTTCATGTAAATATTTTACTAATAGTTTAATATACCATCAAAGTTTTAAAAATAAGTCTTTAACAAACATAAATTTTTGTGGAGGGACTAGTTTTGTTGGAGAGTGGAGAGTGAGTCATGTTATGAAATTGAAGAATGCCTGATAAATTTTAGGAATATAGTTAAAATTTACTTTTAATTCTATTAGTATTTTCCTTAAAAATTAATTATAAATTTAATTTATGCGCAAATACGATAGGGGTGAAAATGATAAATTGAGTCTACTATATGAGCAAAAGTGACCCTTAAGCCTTGTTATTATTGTTGTTATTGATTATATTGTAATTACTGTTATTGTTATTGAAATCATCATTTTCCCTAAAATCACCACAGACATACCTGTTACAGCACCCATGCCCCGCTACACCAACTCAACTGCACCTTCATGCCCTTCTATCTCCAGCACTCCACACCAACTCCCATGCTTCATCAGCCACAAGACAAACAAAGAAAATCAACAACATTTCCTTTTTATTTTTAAATATGTAATATAGGTGATATAAAAACCCATGAAAATTTTCATTTAGAGAGGTCTCTGTATTAAAAAAAATTAGGGTAAAAAGGCCATTTTTTCTCTCAAATCAGAAGCAATATAACAACACAAAAGAAGACTTTCATAAGTCTCCCGTTTGTATGTTTTCCAGTAACCCATTTCTTTTTTTAGTATATTCGAACCAAGAAAAAAAGAAAGGGGCTAGTTCCTTACCTTTATCGGTTTTGAGCGCCAATCGGAGGGGTTTGAGGTTACCATTTCAGTGGTCGACGTCGAGAGCCTTGGGGCTTTGTGTGGCTCTCGATCGGTGGATGGTCGGTGTTGGGAGCATCAGAATCGGTGACTTTTCATTGGTTCGGGGCTTTGTGTGGGCTCTTTCTCATGCTGGTGGCACCGGTCGGGGTAAGGTCACGCCATTGAATGATGTGTGGCCGACGGCGTAAAGTTTTATGGGTTCATGGTGATAGGCGACCGAACATGGTATGGAGAGGAAGAGAATAGTTTTTTGGGGGTTTAGTTTTGTTTTAGGTTTTTTAGGTTAGTTTAGGTTTATACTAAATATTTTGGTTTAATTCTCCCAGGACCCCCTATTTAGCCGCATATTTCCATTTTAGTCAATAGTTTTATGCTTAAATCATCATATAGGTCATCTTAACTTTACTGAGTTTCTGCATTTTAGTCACCAATTTTAGGGTAAAATCCCTCTTAAGTCACTCTAACTTAGGCACATTTTTACAAAGTAGTCACCATTGCATCCTTTTTTACTTATTTCGATTTTGGCTCTCTATCTTGCCTTTTATTTAATTTTGGTCATTTCTGTGTTTATTTTTATTACGAATTTAATGCCCATGTTTATATTATTTCAATTTAGTCACATGTTACGTTATTTCTTTAAAATTTGTCACTGATCTTTGTATTATTTTATTTTAGCCACTGCTTTCACTTTTAAATGTGAGCATTTATGGGTATATTATTTATTTCATGCTTGATGTTTTGTTTCTCTTCTAATTTAACCATCACATAATTTGGGCTCTGTTACTTTTCATTTTTATTACATTGTTTATTATCATTATTATTCTTATTACTATTAATTGGTATTTGTTGTCTATATATGTTTTGTCATATTATTTATGTGTGTGTATATTTACTTAATGTTCATTGACCTTTTTATATCTATATATTATTAATTTTTATTCTATTTCATTTGATATTATTTATTTATTTATTTATTTTATAAAATGCCCAATTGTCAATATTTTTATATTACTTGTACATGATGTTAATTTTATTTTTAAATATTTTATTCGAATGTTTTCAAAAACACTCTATCGTAGAATGGGAATGAAAAGAACTACTTGATAGAAGTAGTGCAGTTTGATACAACATTCGAACAAAAAGTGAACCTAAAGTGAGTCAAATATTAATTTAATAGTATTCAATGAAAATAATCGTATTTTAATTTGGCGACTCGAACATATAAATTCCACCACCACGACAACATACAAGCGATTAGGTATCAATTTTTGGGCGTTGTGGGGGTGCTAACCCTTCCCCACGCGTAATCGACTCCCGAACCTAAAAAGAATATTTAACAAGCACAAATAAGTTTTTTGTCTTAAAAATGATTTTTCTTAAAATTGTTTAAAAGATGTTTTTAGGTGTTCGACCTACCTAACCCAAAGGTCGATGGCGACTCCAAATCAATTTAATAAAAATAAACACAAAAATTCATTTTTTCAAATAAGTCATAAATTCGAGGTTTTCATAAAAAACTTATTCGTTCGTCAAAAAAGACATTATGACAGCTTGGCGATTCTGATGCGGACTATTTTTTAGAGAGTTGGACCGTAATCGCTTATACGTTGTCATGGTGGTGGAAATTGTGGATTCGTGTCCATAATTAGTTATGATCCTTTTCGTTGAACATTGGTTAATTTATTGTTCATTTTTATGTAAATAGTTGTACTGATGTTTGACTTCATGGTTTCAACTTCATTGATTTTCTCTTTCGAATATGATTATCTCCTTGCTATTTTTATCAAAGGTTTATAAGTTCCTATTCACACACGATACGTACACTTGCATGACATAAGCTCTATACCCGAGCTCCACCCAATTAAGTAGGGGTGAAGACTATGCTTTCATGGTGAATTTATTCTCTGTATGAGCTATAGCAATTAACCTCCGGGATACACACCTCATACCTCCGTGGGAATTTATTTCCTCGTATGGGTATGGGAAAATGGACCCTTCGAATTTAACTTGTTCCGTTTAAAACCTGTAATGGGTAAGGATCGAGGGTTTAGCATCCCAAGGGGGTATCATCATCAAGGATAATTTGAGGACCCTTTCCTATAGAGCCAAAACCATGCATATAGTGAACCATAGATTGATCACCTTGGGTAGAGTTATATTGAACTTATTTTTGTCAATAGGTATTAAAATAAGTGTGCCCAAGGGATGAGTGTTTCCGATCCTTCACCATTCACTTTAAATTAATAGAATGAATTTATTTTTGAATGAAAGCATGTGAACTAGATATCATGCTGTTAGGATCAATTTCTTGAAAATAAATCATGCCGAGTAGAAAGCATGTCTGGGTAGGATTGCTATTTAATAAAAGCATGTGTGTAGTTATCATGATTAGATATGTGTTATATTTATCTTTAAATATCTCCTATTATCGATTATCTTACCTGTACTAACTCATTTATTTTCACGTTGGTGTTATTTTCATATTTTTTGCATTGCATTTCATCAATATGACATAATGAAAAAGTGTTGATCCGCAAGGAGATATTTAAGTGAAAATTTTCATAAGGAGAGATAAAGGTTTTTAATCAAGCGGTCACGTACATAGACACGTATCGAGGGCTAAAAGAAGTTCAAAGAGTATAAGAAGGAAACTTGCTTGAAGATAATGCAACATTCGAGACTTGAAAGGTGATCATTTGATCCGAGAAGGTAAAAGTAATTGTAGAGATTTTGCTCACAACTATTCAAACATTAATCATCAAGGCATGTCGCATAATTCTAGCACTATAGGGGTATTAACTGAGATAGGTTATAGAGTGCTTTAGGGGCATAATTTTCAAGGACATAACTCTAAGATGAAGCATCGATCCTTTTCAGACCCAATGTTTAAGCGAAAGTGTGTCTGTAAAATGGATTATCTTGTAATGTGAAGAATTTTTATCTATGATGAAAATTATTCTATGATATTCATTGTTGGGACCAACACTTTTTGCTTCTGTATTTGCATATTTACATTCTGCACTTCATTTATTTAAGAATTTTCACATGTATCATTCATACAAACATGGAATTAATTGGTGGAGGATTCGATGAAAGTGGTCCTAATCATATGACACCACATTAAGAATAGAAGTAAGATTCGAACAATTAAAGGAAAAAATGAAAGAAATTTACAGAGAACGTAACAAGACTGGGGAAACTAAATTAGAGCAATCACAAAAGGCCACCATGGATTGCATCTTGCAAAACCAGGCCAGCATGGTTGACCAGATTGTAGCAAAGTTGGTTGGGCTTAATCATTTGTGGAAACCACTGAAAGTGTGATGATACATGCTCCATAGCTAACCATTTCACCTAAGAAGGTTCCCAACAATCAGAAAGGTGATGATAGGGAAGCGGTGGTGGATTGATGAACGTTGCTCTTGTTGAAGAATCAAACCTAGAAAGCTCTAGACTCGATGAAGAACAAAGGTTATGAATATGGGAAGGTGGCGGCAGTTGCTAGGATTGTTTAGGGTTTCTTTTATGTGCTAGAATCAAGAAAACACGATTAGAATAAAATAAACAAAAGATAAATAAATGAAAAATGAAATAAAATAATAAAGAAATCAAAAGATCCCCCTTATGAAGGTGAACGGTAAAGATGATTGATGGTGCAGATGGATTTGTGGAAAAATAGATGGATAAGTGTCCTATCGAGCCCTCCTAGTCGCAATGAAAAGGAAAACACGATAAATGGCTCTAACCAACCCTCCTAGTCGCGATGAAAAGGCAAATTGGAGTGTGAAGATTAATCTCCCTCACAAGAACTTGAAAGAACTCCAGGAGAAGAAGCTTCGAAGGCACAAGGCAATCAGCACTTGAAAAAACGAACTCTCGTTGTATTATTAATCAAATAAATCTGATTTACAAAGTAGAATGAAGCCTCCTTTATATAGGGGATGAGTTCTAAAGGTCCTAAATAACTAATGAATAAAATAATAATAAACTAAACATGTCTTAACTCTAATTCCTAATAAAATAATAATAACTAAAGATAATATTTTAACCCAACCTTAATTCCTAATAAAATAATAAATCTAATCCTAAAAGATAATGCATCATCATATATTAAGTTATATTACAAATAATCAATAAAAATATTGAAAATTCGTAATATTTACAAAATCCCGTATTAATCCCGTATAGGATTTTGTGCATGCACCGTCTTCAGTAAAATAGCTATATCTTGAGTTCCCGATATCGGATTGATACGATTCAAGAACCGTTAGAAAGATAAGAGACAGAAGGTTGTATCTACAGAAGATATGTTAACCAAATAAGATCAGGATCCCATTCAAAAAGTCGTCTCAAGTATGCTACTGTTCTGATCTTCTTTTCCAAAGCTTGGACGAGTGGATCATTTGGAAGAGTTATTACTTCTTCCTTTGATGTGAGCCTTGTGATGCATGTATCAGGTGAGAATAAGATACCAGAGAACTTAAAAAATGGGTGCAAAGACTATCTCAAAGGAATAAGCGGACTAAGCTCCCGAGATGAAATGGATGAAAGTGAGTTAGCGTTAGTTCCCGACTTAATGTTCACACTTAAATTCAAAATACCCGATTTTGAAAATTACGATGGAACTAGTTGCCTTTATGTCTATCTCATATGTTTGATGGAACCCACTTCTAAGTTGTACAACCAACTAAGTCCAGCTCAGATTCACTCGTAGAATGATATGGCCCATGTATTTTCATATCAATACAAGCACATGACAGATATGACCCCTGATCGAACAACATTGCAAAGCATGGAAATGAAGCATAACGAAAGTTTCTAACAGTATTCACAATGATTGAGGGACATCGTATCCCAGGTGTATCTTTCAATGACTGAAAGGGAGTTTATCACTATGTTTATCGACACGCTAAAACCTCCCTATATTAACCATATTCTAAGGGTTGCAACAAAGAATTTCTCTGATGTTGTCATATGTGGAGAGATGATTGAAATGACAATCAAGAATGGTAAACTAAGGAATGCAAGCAACATTGACACTGAGGGAGAAGCTGAAATCAGTATGGTACGAGCCTATTCAGGTAGTCGTAGGGCTGAGCCTTATAGGATGATCTGAGAAAAGAGTCAGTGACTTATGATAAATTACTTCCAATACTGATTGAGAAGAACTTGGTGACTCCAGTCCAATCCAAGCTAAAAGAGCCTCTATGTTAATGCCATATGTAGCTATCACATATTAAGTTTAAGGCATTCTACTGGAAATTGTGGGGTTGAAGCGCAAGGTCTAAAATCTAATTGATTCAGGGGCATGGACGTTCGATGAATTATGGGGTATTATGATGCTAATTAAGAAGAGATCTTTTCATCTACCATGAAGCTTTCTTGCACTTGCATTAAGAGAAATGTTTTGTTTGAACTCATTTTTGTTCTATCTTTTGCTTAAATATTTCGTTAAGTCATTTGATGATTGAACTTATGTTACATTCTATGGTTGAGAACAATTGAACGAGTTTTAATCTGGTAGTTCTTTAAATATCATTTGAATTAAAATATCTCTTGAGAATTAAGGTTATGGCCTCTAACCAAGTGATAAGATTAAACCCTCGTAATAAAATAACCTTAATCTTACTCCAGAAGATACACCAAAATACATAACCTTCTCTTGTAGGGACAAGCTAGCTTCTTCTCGCATGAAGAGATAATTAAGGGCTTGGCATTCAAGTATGTAGGACTGTGGAAAAAATGGGGCATCTTACACATGAGGCTACAAAGTTGATTGGTTTCTACTTCTATTGATGACGTTCAATGATGATCATGATCTTCACAGATGGAATAGTCGAGTAAGTGAATCTATTTTAGGCCAGTTGTTGGGAAATTAAACTCTAAGGATCAGATTGTCTGAGTTTCAATAACACCTGGACTGTAACAAGTTCTTCTTGACAAGCTTAAGAAATTGAATCCGTATACCCAGAATGTAATTATATATGTATATAATAAAGCTTAAGCTATCACTCTAATACAATTGGTTAAATGACCCGACTTTATGGATAAATTTAGCTAGCCAAATAAAAGCAATTATAAAATATATATGTACAATAAAGCTTAATTCAACTAGCCAAACAATTACAAATTAAATCGAATTTACTAAATAAGGAGTTTCAATGAAGATGGACTAAAGGAGTTTCACACGAGCACTCAAGAATTTCATTTTTAGACCGATATTTTTGCATTACCTTTGTTAGAGGAGTCTATGAAGCTTGAACAAATGAACGATTTCAGAGAATTGAAATAGAAGTGTTCTAAAAGGTTTAGTAATTGATTATGATAGTTGTGACATTTTGTATGCACCCAAATAAATGCCAAGCCAGAAATGAGGGGCATGTGTAACGTTCCAAAGAGTAGGGACAAGAAGAAGGACTTGATAGCTGAAACCTTAGAAAATAGGAATCCAGCCTGAAACCAATCCCTAATCCTGACACTTGTCAAAGAGCTAGAAGTTTGAAGGATTAAGAGAGTAATTAATTCTTTTTATCCAATGAACTCTTATTTTATGATTTGTTTTAGTTGTGAAACCTAGAAAAAGGTAATATTTTTTCAAATTATTTGATTAAACATTTTTCAAAATTCTTTTAATTGATATTTTTCAAATTTTGAAAATAAAAGAATAAGAAAAACATTTTCAAACAAGACAATCTCTCTGGAGTAGATCTTGGTAGTTGACACATGTCTCCCAAACACAGAAGCTCATGCATAGAATCAGAATTAGAGCAAGAAATGATAAATTTGTGGCATTATTGAAGACCCATATCATCCAGGAGTACAAGATCATTGAATTGACCAAACATTTATTTTCAATAAGGTAGAAAGGTGTGAAGGTTGAAAATAGCGAAGTAAAGATAACGAGGCTTGCTATATAAGATTGTTTTGTTAACCATCGTAAAGTACAATTGTGGTACTTTGATGATTTGTCATACATTAATGTTGGCATGAGCCAAAAGAAATGATGAATGTTTCACATTAGTAATTATGATACTGAAACAATGGCTCAATCTTGTGGGGCTTCTAATTTCTTATTTCAGCCAAGTGGATGGCTGTGTTATACATGTGTCAAGATTAAAAGTGACAAAGTTTTCTTGCCACAAAATGGGCAATGAAATTTTAACAGCAAGAAACTAGTGGAGTCAATTAAACAATGAGTTGTTGTTAAATTCTTAACATGGTGTGATATAAATAGCCTCATTCGAGATTCAATTTAGATAGATCTTTATTCAAGGTGAGTCACGAACCCAATCAGAGCAAACACTACTATCATATTGTAAGAATTTGAAGAAATGATCATGAAAACCCAATTTGAACTTTTTGGAGCTCCATAGTTCCTTATTTGTCTTTTTCCAGAAAAAATTATGATTTTTTTAGTCAATAGAAGAGTTAAGAACTCTGTAGAGTTTGGAATGGTTGTATAGTGTATTGAATTAGGTATTAGTAATTGAGAAAACACCTTCAATTTTGATTTCGATTGCTCTATGGTTCCAACTACCATCCTTGGCATGGATGTATCATGGGGCTTTCCAGGGATATGGATGTCACATCGATTACTGCAATGGCTAGCTCTAGACAGTGGCTATTGATTTTTTTGTCATATGGTAGTAGTATATACATGGTCTCCAAAGTTTGAAATGATGAATTCTCTTTTCAAAGCAATGATGAAAACCCTATTAGATTTCTATATAAGTTTAAACAAGGGAAGCCAAATTTTATCATGGGCAAATATTTACTGGGGCAAGAAGAAATTGACACGAGTCAAGAATTCCAAGGATGCATGTTGGTGCAAACAAAGGATGAAGACAACTGAATCAGGAAGAGAATGAAAACTGCTCATGGTTCAATTGATCAAGAAAACATGCATCAACATAAACATACAAGTCACATGAATTTGCAGCTTTGCATCATACATTCATCATCACATGCAATAAAAAAAACTTTATCTCCCCTCTCATGAGGATGTCTTTATAATCTCTTTTGAGAAACTAATTACGTCTTTCTCAAGACTATTCGTATAAGAACATCAATCTAGTCTTTCTTAAGACTATTTTCCCTGAGATCCTTATTTCATTTTTCTCCTCTCAGGAGGTAATCATCTAATTTTCTTCTCTCACGATCATTTTCTCCTCTCATGAGAACAAATTCAAAAAGTCATTTTTATTAAAATAAAAATCAAATCAAATACATGAAACAAACTTCATCTTGACATCATAAAAGCATCCAAGATAGTCATTTATAAATACATCATTTTTTATAGATCTTTCAGGAAAGAAAAGTTTAGTGATGACTAGACATCCTCAACATGAAGGAACAATGTCATTGTAACACCCTAAAACCAGGCTAGTGACTAAAACAAAAATTTTGAAAACTTTTTGCTCAATTTCGAAACAAGGTAAAAGTTTAAGGATTTAATTGGGAATATTTTGAGAGGGATTGTTTAGTAACTATTAAATGAAGTAAGGGGTAAACTGGTGTTTTCAAAGGAAGGATTTTTATCATCCCTTTATATATGATATTAAACACATGGAGATAAGAAGAAATGACAAAAAACTCTGGAGACTTGGTTGGCTCTCTTCTTCTTCTCTTTCTGTGGCTCCACTGGTAAGGTAAGATGATCTCAAGTGAATGTTTCTTTTCAATTTTAAGTCAGTTTTAATTCTTGAGATGATAAGAAAGCTTAAGTGAAGCTTAAGGTATATTAAAACTCTAAGATGAATAACTTATGAAAGGTTGAAGGTAAAGAGTTTTTAAGGGAATTATTGAGAAATAGTTAGTAAATAAGTTTTGAAGTGAAATTTGACTTGTCATAAGCTGGAATAAGAAATTTAAAGTGTTAGAAATGAATTTGGATTATGTTGGTAAATTGGTATGATTATTGAATTCAAGTGTGTATGTCGGATATTGAATATTAGGATGAATTAAAGTGATCTAAGTTGATTTGAATAAGTGCAGTTAAGCTTTAAGGGTTAAAAAGGAGGTTATAGTAGATGATTTAAGTAAGTTTGGTAAATTTTCGGGTAAGATAAATATATTCTGGGCAAGGGGTATCGGTACTGTTCATTTAGTAATGATACTTCAAAGAGAAAGTGAGTGATATTTGGGGCAAAGGTATCAATACTTGTTGAATAAGTATCAATACCATAAGGCAAAAGTTGATAAATTGTTCAAGGAGTATATATACCAAATGAGTAGTATCGATACTGGGGGTATCGATACCATTGAGCAAGTATCGGTACCATTTTGAAGATGAATTCCAGAATCGATATTGGGTATCAATACTGAAGTATAGTATCAATACCATAGAGAAGAAGTATCGGTACTGTACCTCAGGGTACCGATACTACTTATATGGAAATTGTTAATTTAGTACATAGTATAACTTAAGTTATAGTGATTGGTTATAAGAAATTCGAACTCCAATATTCATATAAGTTGTATACTTGTGTAGATATCGATCGAAGACAAGCCCAAGAATATTCGAAGCTATAAGAATGTACAAGAGTCATAAGTGTTCGAATTGGTGCATCTTATTTTGATATAGGATTATATGGAAATTGGACTTGAAATAAGTCTATTTCCTATAATTATAGTGCATGAAGTCATGAATACAAGCATGTGAATGACATGATCTGTATGTATGCATGATTATATGTGTTGATATGTTCTTGTATGTGCTATATGATTTATGTAAATATACTATTATGTGATAATATGAGAATATAATATAAGTTATGTAATTATATGATCATAAGAGATAAGTCATGTGACAAGATATATGTGATACATGAAAATGTGATATAAGCTACGTATATGTGATGAGCCATGTGAATATATGTCTATGAGAAGACATAAGAACAAGATATAAGCTATGTGATATGTGAATTATATGGAAATGTTCTACGTGCAAGTGAACTACATGCCTATGTGAATATGTGAAATGACATAAAACATAACGCCCATGTTATGTGTTGTGAGAGCTATGGGTATAGTTGGCATGCCAAGAGTCGAGGATTCTATGTGGTCCTTCGGGATATATATGTAATCATTTGGAACATATATACGGTTCTTTGGGACACATATTTGGTCCTTTGGAATATATATATGATCCTTAAGGAGTGGTCCTTCGGGATATATATGTGTGGTCTTTTGGGATATATATGTAGTCCTTCAGGACATCTATGTGTCATTCGGGACAAATTCTATGTGCCCCTAGTGGAAATTTATCCGAGCTATGGTGAAAACATATGTGCATAACCTCAATGTACTCACATTTCTTTAGTTCTCAGAAGTATACATGGGCTAATAAAGAGATAACAACAAATACATTGTATGTGATGTATATGCTTTGTGATATGAAATGTATTGTTTGGTTAAATGAGTCATATGATAGTTAAGAATGTTAATTAAATGAATATATGACTAAACGATATGAACAAATACAATATTGATAATGAAATGAAGTTAGTGATGATAATGACAAGATATGTATATGTATACATTTGACTATATGTAATGTTATATTGTTTCATGTGATATCATTTTATGAAATGTTCATGCATGGGTAAGTAGTTAGAGTTTCCATTATAAGTTTTAATGTCTCACTAAGGCATCGACTTAGCGTGTGAATGTTTCACACGTAGGTTCCGAGAAAATTAAGAAATAGCGAGGGTTAAGATAGGTCAGCTTCTCCTTTCTGAAGATTAGATCAGAAAAGTAATGATTTGTGTGTAGTTGATTTTTATGAGTACAGTTAGCATGTAATTAAATATTTAGTTGAAGTTGCTCTGATCAGTTTTGTAAAACTATTTGATTGTATTTAATATAAGTTATTCAATTTCCAATACAAATTTGAATTTTCAACTATTTTTTAAAAGTAAACGGTTTAAAAAGTCAATGTGACATCTCAGACTCGTATTCGGGTCGGATAATGTTGGGGTGTTAAATTTAATGGTATCAGAGCTAAGGTTTAGTCGATTATAGGCTTAAATCGAAGTTAAAGGAGTTTTAAAATATGTACATGCCAATATAAATTGAAAATTTTCTGATCTGATAGTGTAAAGAGTATGTTGTATTGCTAATACAATAGAATTGTTATGTTATATGAGATGTCTAACCATGAGAGTTTTTGAAGTGAAGCAAGAGGTAATAGACCTGATGGTGGTAGCAATTCACTTGCCCTGGCCAGGTTGGATGAAGAGCGAACATCTCAGGAAGTGGTTTTACCAGATCAAGGATTGTTTTCAAGAGATTGAAAACACATGCGAATCATGTTAGAAGATCTATATTGTTCTAAAGTGGAGTAGTTCCTTTGATACGCTGACAAGTTAGAGTAGAATGGATAGATGTTATCATGAGAATATTAAAAGATCAAGTGATGTAGATATTATTTTCAGAAAAGTTTAAGAATGGGTATATCGTGATCAGTTTATGAGACAAAGAAAGTTAGAATGTTTGAGTTTGAATATAGGGAATTTCATTGTATATGAATAAGAATGCAGGTTTGATAAGTTAAGTAAATTCTTGATGAGTTAATTTCGAATGGAAAGAATGTATATGATTGGAAGAACTGATGCTGACTAACAAAGTTATGTGATGGTAAGTGTATTAGAGTTAAAGGATTAAAAGATGATGTCAGGTTAAACTAACCAAATATGGCTGGATTTGGATATGGTTGTGTATTTTGATCATGTAAATGTGATGTAGTGAAGGAGATAAGGATTTGTATGTCTGAAGAAAGTTAAGGATTGATAGAAAAGTTTAAGATGATAAAATGGGATATGTGTATTGTAATCTGAATAAGGAATTTTGCAAGAGTAAGATTTTGTGCAAGTAGAGTTGATTATTAAAGTTATGAAAATACGAAAAAAATTGGTAAGCAGGGATAAGTATAAGTGATATGAATAGAGTATGTGAGTATAAAGGAAAAGATGTGACCTATGTTACCAGGAGATATTGATTTTTGATAGAATGAATAAATAATGAAGTTAAAAGGAGTTTAAAGGATCAAGTATGACAAGGATTATATTGAGATGTAGATTATAAGTTTGGTAGAGAAGAAAGAAAAGTATGTAAGGATATATAAAAAATTGTTTGATTTCGTAAAGTATATGTTTTAATCATATATGATAAAGGTTTAAGGTGTGTTTATTGGTCAAGTAGATGTAGTCGGAGAGATAATGAATTATTTATAGGTATACATGGGCTAATAACCTCAATGTACTCACACATCTTTAGTTCTCAGAAGTATACATGGGCTAATAAAGAGATAACAACAAATACATTGTATGTCACCTTGGAGATTGTTTCTCTCGAAAGAAAGTTTCGTCTAGCTTGAGACAGTTTCCCTTGAAGCCCAAATTTTGGATTTGTTTCACTTGAAACAAAATTGATCTCACTTCAAATTATTTTCCTGAAATAAAATTTTATCTTGTTTGAGACAGTTTCTCTTGAAACATAAACCTTTGAGATTGTTTCTCTCCAAAAAATGTTTCATCTCGCTTGAAACAATTTCTCTTGAAACATAAGCCTTTGAGATTGTTTCTCTCGAAACAAAGTTCCATCTCGCTTGAGACAGTTTCCCTAGAACCCAAATTTTGAAGTTGTTTCACTTGAAACAAAATTAATCTCACATGAGATTGTTTTCCTAAAAAAAAATTTCATATCTCTTGAGATAGATTTCCCTTGAAACACAAATTTTGAAATTGTATCCCTCGGAACAAAATTTTATCTCACTTGACATAGTTTCTCTTAAATTTTTTTTCCATTCATTTATTTTCACTCAAATGTCAAATATTTGACAGGAATTCAAAGTTAGCAAATACTTCATTTCGTAATTCCATGTTGAAGAAGAAGATTTCTTTTCAAGTCAATTATTGGAAACTATAACTAGATCTCCTCAAAACAAAGGATGAGTGTCATCCTCAGATAATAAGACTTCCTCAACACGAAGGAACTATGTTGTCCCCAAATTATCCAAATACATCTAGACATCCTTAATGCGAAGAAACAATGTTGCCCACCGACCATATTTCCTCAATGCGAAGGAGAAATGTCATCCTCAGACAATCAGATTTCCTCAACACGAATAAACCTTGTTATCTTTAAATTATATAGACTAACCTGACTTCCTCAATGAGAAGGAACTGCGTTATATGAAAGCATCCAGAACTCTTCAACATGGATGAGCAGTGTCTTCTTCAACACCAAATTATCTCCAGATTAACCCGACTTCCTCAACGAGAGGGAAAAACGTCATCGTCAGTAAACAATTTAGTTGAAAGTGGTAAGATCCCTTCAACATGAATGAGAATTGTCGTTTTCAACCTCAAAATCATCTCCAAAAAGATTGTCATCTACAAACAACGATTATTTGAAGAAAGGGGTCGATCGAAGAGAGAGAAAAACTCGTCTGAACTGAAGAGTGAAAAGTTCATAATAAGAAGAATTCAGAGCTCGAGACTTGTTGATAGTCTAAGAAATTGGTGTTTTATGTCATTGCTCTATTCCTGTTTCACAATAATGAGCAAAGAGGGGTTACTATAATTTGTAGAGTATCCTAAAAGACCAATCATATGATGATTGTAATGATACATTTTATTTACCGATTTTATTGAATAAAAGCAATACCACTATTATTTTCAGTTGTATGTTTGTGTTTAACATAAACTGAAAGATAATAAAGTCCATATAATAAAATTATTATTATTAAAAGATCCCTAGTCAAGTATTATTATGGGCATGAACAATAATAATATGCTTAAGACTAGCATGTTATTGATTGATGACAACAAGTTGCCATTGGCATAAAGATGGAAAAATTGATACATGATTATATTGTTTGAGAACCATGTATTGGATTGACCCACCATGAGCATATGTCTTGGATTATTATGTGATAGTCATAATATTGTTCATGGTGATGACTATATGTAGATCCTCAGACTTGAGATCAATGTTATCCCAACATATATTATTTTATGGTTTGATACTGTTAAGCATGCTCCGTAACTAGTTACACTATAAAGACTGTTATTGAATATATCTCAATATATGTAGTGAGGTGTGTATGATTAAGATAGGATTTGTCCTTCCTACATAATAGGAAATATACCACATGCTACTTGATTGAGTGAGACTAGAAATGTATGGCCATTCTCGAATAATTTGATATGAGATATAACAAATTATTCGTTAATTATAGTCTACTCTTGATATTAAGAAACAATGATGTGACTATTCCAAGACTTGTGCCTATTCTAGATATAAAGGACAAAATGATGTAATACATAAAAGAGTTAATCACGAAGATGATATGTCGAATCATAATTTCTTGTAACTTAGGTGACAATGATACATTGCTAGATATCACATACTATATGTAATATTAGAATTGTTCTAATAATTACTACTAACGTTACAAGAACCTACAGGGTCAGACCCTAGGATTAAAATGAGCAAAGATGTTTAATTTTTTGTACGTTACAAAAATGTATTTAGAGTTAATATATGTATATTTGATATACATTTGATTTTAATTATCCCAAATATAGTAAGTAAACATTAAAAAAATATAATTATGATTACAACTCTTTTAATGAATATTTAATTCAGAATAATTAAATAAGAGTTTAAATAAACGTTAAAGTGTATAATTCAAATTATAAGTCTTTAATGTATATTTAATTATGTAAGGTCTAGCAACTGTTTTAATCTTCAGTCATTTTCTCAAAACAGTTTTTGGGAAAAGTAAATTTTGCTCTCAATTGGGTGAACTGAGTAGAGGCCAAGACGTATTTTCGTGGATGCTTACGATTCAAACCGTTTATGATCACCATTAATCGCTGTTGTCTTTGCTGTTTTTCAAGGAACCCATTGTAAGTTTAGCATCATTTCCTCCCGATTTCAGTTTTTCATACTTGGATTGCTGATGAGACCATCAAGTTTTATTTCCTCTGTGCCATTGGGTGCGCCTACAGTCCTAACAGTGGTATCAGAGCAACTTGTACATCCGAATTCAGGTTTAAATTCTTGGTCGATGCAATATGTATGAGATGCATGTTTTAGTTTTAATGTTTTCGATGATTATGTGATATTTGTGCGAAATCAGTGGTCGATTAAAGTTACGATTAATATGTTAATCTGTTAATATGTTTGTACAATATGTATGTTGCTACAAAGATTTTACGAAATCCATATGCCAGTCGTTGACGTGATGATCGGTGGGTATGCGATAACATATCACTTTTGGCAGTGAAACAATGGTTGTTCCAATGCGAAAAAACCTGAGATTGAAAATCCCAAAACATCATTATGTTGATAAGTGTTATCAAATCGTGAGGTTTTTCTATAGAAACGAAAGTGTTGTTTTTTCTATAGAAAAACCTTCGCCCCTTGACCCTTCATGAACAATATAGATTGTAGGCCCATATTAGTATTTTAATTAAGGCGTAACAACATGTATATATATATATATATATGATATGTTTGTTTTGCACGATGTTTGACACGCATGGTTATAGCCCTTTTCAATTTATAATGGTTGAATTTTAAAATACGGTATGCTTGTTGTGCCTTTCTATATTTCAGTTGTATTTCTCTTCTCATCTTATTCACTTGTATGTAAAACGAGTTTGTTCTAAATCGTAATCCTATGAAGATTCAAAAGGAGAAGAAGAACGGACTGAGCTAAAGGGGAGAAGATACCTAGAAGCAGTCTTAGTTTTTAGGGTTTTGGTTTTCCCATTGGCTTGAGATGGGCCACCTAAGTTATTTTTTGGGCTATAACCATTGCATCTTATTTATTACTTATATCTGTTATGTTTTTAATGCAACAAATGTTAAAATAAGAATGAATATTGATAAGATCAATAAGGGCCTAATATTAAAATGAACAATTATGAGATATTTAAGCAAATACCTCTTTATAATCTAAGTTAACTTAACCTTCCAATATTTACCATTGTTAAGGCTTCGATCGATATTATGTGGGCTTTTCCAAAGCTTTGGCACATAAATCTATCTTGGTTAAACGTGAAAAATAAGCAAGTGATATTCACCGGTTGAAATATTGGTAATAACTTAGCTAGGTTATTCTAATAGGATTAGAAACCGAGAGATTAAGTATTTGGATAAGTCATGAGATAATTTGAACAAGAGTTGTTCACTAAAAGGAGTTACAAGAGATGTAACTAGTAAAATATTACTTACTTAAATAATCACTATTCTAAACAAAAGCCAAAGCTGATTTAGAAAATTGTTGAATTATGGATCCTCACCCACTATAAAAATTTGCGCTGAATTTATCCAAAATTAAAACGAGAGGGTTTTAAATTTTGAATAAAATAGTGGTAGTAATTTGTAAATAAAGACCTATTTAGAAGTTTTTAATTCGGTAAATTTACTCACTTTAATATTTCTATTGTTGTAGATTTAATGGAAAACAACACTTTATCACTGCAATCACTCCTTGAGAAAGAGAATGTTAATGACATTAACTACCTTGACTAGTTTCGTAATTTGAGAATTGTTCTCAAATAGGAAAGGAATGAATATGCCATTGAATAACATGTTCCTAATGAACCGGCAGCTAATGCTTCTAGAGAAGACAAACACAAATTTAAGAAACATATGGATGATATGTTAGACGTTGGATATCTAATGCTTGCCACCGTGACTCTTGAGCTCCAGAAGCAACATGATGGCATGGTCGCATATGAGATGATTCAAAATCTCAAGGAAATATATGAAGGGCAAGAACGTCAAGAGAGGTATAAGACCTCTAAATCTCTATTTCAATGAAAAATGGCAGAGGGATCTCTTATAGAAGCCCATGTCCTCAGGATGACGGGATACATCCAAACGTTGGAAAAGTTGGGATTTCCTCTCAAATATTGGCTACTGATGTTATCCTGCAATCGTTCCCAAATAACTTTAGCCAATTTGTCCTTAATTTCAACATGAATGAAATTAACATGACTTTGCCACAGTTACTTGGCATGTTACGAACTATTGAAAGTAACATGAAAAAGGTTGGACCTAAGCCCATTATGATGGTCCACAAGGACAAAAGAAAGGGAAAGAAAAAAGTAGCAGTAAATTCTAAGGGCAATTGTAAGGCCAAGATGAAAGGAAAAGATTTATTGAAACCCAAAGGGGGAGTTAGCAAGGAAGGAAAATGTTTCCATTATGATAAGACCGGACACTAGAAGAAAAACTGCTATGTTTACCTTAAAGTGGTCAATAAGGCAAAAGAAAATGGAACATTTGTTCAGGTATTTATGTTATTGATGTCAATTTGTGAACATTTACTTCTTGTGTATTAGATACCATTTATGGTTCTCATAATTGTACTTCTGTACATGGACTGCAAAAGGGAAGGAATATTGCTAAAGGAGACGTATACCTATGAGTGGGAAATGGAGCAAGAGTTGTTGCATTAGCTATAGGGACATATGTTTTATCTTTTCCTAGTGGACTTGATTTAAATTGAGAGGATTGTTATTTTGTGCCTAGTTTGACTAAGAACATTATTTCTATTTCTTGTTTGGACAAGATTGGTTTTGAGATTATTATTAAGAATAAGTGTTGTTCTTTTTATCTCAATAATGTTTTTTATGGTTCGACACAATTGTTTAATGGTCTCTGTATTTTTGATTAAGAAAACACCATTTATAACATAAATACTAAAAGATAAAAAACAAATGAATTGAATCAAACTTATATTTGGCAATTTTCGTGTAGACCACATAAGTGAGAAATGCATATCAAAACTCCATAAAGGTGGATTCTTAAATTCATTTGTTTTTAAACAATATGACATATGTGAATCTTGCCTGTTAGGAAAAATGACTAAAGTTCTTTTTAATAGTAAATGTGAGCGAGAAAGTTATTTATTGGGGTTAATACATAGTGATGTATGTGGACCGATGAATATACAAGACATAGGTAGATTCCATTACTTCATTATTTTCATCGATGACTTCAGTCAATATGGGTATATTTATCTTATGCTCCATTAATCTGAAGCCCTTGAAAAGTTTAAGGAATTTAAAAATGAAGTATATAATCAACTAGGTAAGAGTATTAAGATACTTCAATTAGATAGAGGTGGAGAATACTTAAGTATAGAGTTTGATGAACTCCTTAAAGAATGTGGGATTATTTCACAGCTTACACCACCTGGTACACCATGGTGGAATGGAGTTTCTGAAAGAAGGAATCAAACATTGCTAGACATGGCTCGATCGATGATAAGGCATAGTGATCTTTTGACTTTTTTTTGGGGACATGAACTTGAAACAATCATTTTCACACTAATCGTGTTCCATCTAAATTGGTTCAAAAGATACCATACGAGATATGGATTGGGAAGTGTCTTAGTATGTCTTTTATAAAGATTTAGGTTTATGAAACTTATGTAAAACATCAGATGTAAACAAAGCTCAAACATAAGTCTATTAAGTGTATATTTGTTGGATATTCTAAAGAAACTAGGAGATACTATTTCTTCAACCCTAACGAGAATAAAGTGTTTGTTGCTTGAACTGGAGTGTTTCTCGAAAGATAATTTCTTTCAAAGAAAGGAAAGGGTAGAAATATTAAACTTAGAGAAGTTCAAGAACAACTGATTAATGAACCTAAAGTTGAGCATGTTTTACAAGTTGTTAAGGAAAAATCAACGGATTTAGAAACACAACCACTGCGCAAATCTACAAGAGAACGCCACCTGAGAGATTTAGATTTCTCATTACCACACATGAAGATGTTCTTCTTATGGATCAAAATGAGCCTAGAACTTATCAAGAGGTAATGTCTAGCCCATACTCTGAGAAATGGTTTAAAGCCATGAGATCTGATATGGATTCCATGTCAGTAAACCAAGTGTGGACTTTGGTTGAACCACTTGAAAGTGTAAAACCTATAGGGTGTAAATGGGTTTTTCAAGAAGAAAACTGACATGGATGGTAATGTACAAACATATAAGGGGCGATTAGTTGTTAAAGCTTTTAAACAAGTTCATGGTGTAAACTATGATGAAACATTCTTCCCTGTAGCTATGTTTAAGTCCATCCGGATCTTGCTCGCAATAGTTGCATTCCATGATTTTAAAATCTGACAAATGGACGTTAAAATCGCTTTCCTTAATGAAGAACTCAAAGAGGATGTGTATATGACACAACCAGAAGGTTTTGTCGCTCCAGAAAATGCTAGAAAGGTTTGTAAGCTACAGAAGTCTATTTATGGACTAAAGCAAGCTTCTGGAAGCTAGAATCTTCATTTCAATGAAGCAATCAAAGAATTTGGTTTTATCAGAAATAAAGATGAGCCTTGTGTTTATAAGAAGGCTAGTGGGAGCATTATTTCTTTCTTAATCTTGTATGTATACAACATACTCATCATAGGAAATGATATACATGCTTTACAGTCTGTTAAGACTTGGTTAGGTAGATTTTTTTCTATGAAAGATTTGGGTGAGGTAGCGTATGTCTTAGGAGTTAAGATCTTTAGATATAGATCAAGATGACTTCTAGGTCCGAGTCAAAGCACATATATAGACAAAGTGCTGAAAAGGTTCAGTATGGAAGAATCCAAGAAATGATTTTTCTTTCAAAGGAAATATGCCCTTCAACTCCACAAGAAAGAGAACATATGAAAAAGATTCCGTATGCTTCAACTATTGGTTCTATCATGTATGCCATGATACATACTCAACCAGATATATCATATGCTTTAAGTAAAATGATTCAATATCAGATAAACCTTGCTGAAAATCATTGAGTTGCAGTTAAAAATATCCTTATGTACTTAAGAAGAACTAAGGATACATTTCTTATCTATGGAGGTGAGGAAGAGCTCAGTGTAAAAGGTTATATTGATGCCAGCTTCCAAACTGACAATGATGACTTACTACCACAATTGGTTTTTGTGTTTTATCTTAATGGAGGTACTGTGAGCTGGAAAAGTTCGAAGCAAGACACAATAGTTGATTCTACAATAGAGGCTGAATACATTGCAGCCAGTGAAGAAAAAAAAAGATGTTGTTTGGATTAAGAAGTTCATATCGGAACTAGGGTTTGTTCCCATCATATCAAATGTTGTAAAACTTCGTTGTGACAATAATGAAGCCATTGCACAAGCAAAGAAACCCAGATATCATCAACGGTACAAACATATTCTTAGGCGCTTTCATCTCATTCGAAAGATCATAGCTCGACGATATGTGAAAATATGCAGAGTACACACGGATAACAACATTGTTGATCCCTTGACGAAGCCTCTTACACAACAGAGACATGATCGTCACACTGAGTCACTCGGTATTAGTTATGTGAGTGATTGGTCTTAGTGCTAGTGGGAGATATGCCTAAAGACCAATCATATGATGATTGTAATGATACATTTTATTTATCGATTTTATTGAATAAAGACATTGCCATTGTTATTTTCAGTTATATATATGTGTTTAACATAAATTGAAAGATAATAAAGTCCATATAATAACATTATTATTATTATTAAAATATCACTAGTCAAGTATTATTATGGGCATAGACAATAATAATACGCTTAAGACTAGCATGTTATTGATTGACAACAACGAGTTGTCATTGCCATAGAGATGTCAGAATTGATACATGATTATATTGTTAGAGAACAATGTATTAGATTGACCTACCATGAGCATATGTCTTGCATTATTATGTGACGGTCATAACATTGCTCATGGTGATGACTATATGTATGATCCTCACACTTGAGATCAATGCTATCCCAACATATATTGTTTTATATTTTGGTACAATTAAACATGCTCTGTAACTGGTTGCACTATAAAGACTGTAATTGAATATATCTTGATATATGTAGTGGTGTGTGTATGATTAAGATAGGATTTGTCCTTCCTACATAATAGGAAATATATCACATGCCACTTGATTTAGTGAGACTAGAAATGCATGGTCATGCTCGAATAAGTTGATATGTGATATCACGAACTATTCGTTAATTATAGTCTACTCTAGATATTAAGAAACAATAGATGTGACTATTCCAAAACTTGTGCCTATTCTAGATATTAAGAATAAAATGATGTAATACATGAAAGAGTTAATCACGAATATGATATGTCAAATCATAATTTCTTGTAACTTGGGTGACAATGATATATTGCTAGATGTCACTCATTGTATTTAATATGAGAATTGTTCTAATAATTACTACTAACGTTACAAGAACTTATAGGGTCACACCCTAGGATTGAAATGCGCAAAGATATACAATTTGTTGTACGTTACTAAAATATATCTATAGTTAATATATGTATATTTGATATACATATGATTTTAATTATCCCGAATATAGTAAGTAAACATTAAAAGAATGTAATTCTGATTACAACTCTTTTAATGTATATTTAATTTGAAATAATTAAATATGAGTTTAATTAAAAGTTAAAGAGTGTAATTCAGATTATAAGTCTTTAATGGATATTTAATTTGAATTAATTTAATAATTAATTCGAAATAACAAAAAATCCCTAATATGTTAGGGTAACTCGGATATTTAAAGTTGTGTAAAGTATAGCAACCATTTTAATCTTTAGTCGTTTTCTCAAAATTGTTTTTGGGAAAAGTAAATTTTGCTCTCAATAGGGTGAAATAAGTAGAGGCCAAGACGTATTTTCGTGGAGGCTTACGATTCAAAGTGTTTGTGATCACCATTAGTCGCTGCTGTCTTTACTGTTTTTCAAGGAACCCACTGTAAGTATTTGTATTATTTTCTCCTGGTTTCAGTTTTTTGTACTTGGATCGTTTCAAATTTTATTACCGTTGCGCCATAGGGTGCGACGATGGTCCCAACAGTAATCACCATTTTTGGTCTTAAAATCACCACAACCGTACCTGCTGCAGTACCCATGCCCTGCTACATCAACTCAACTGCACCACCATGCCCTACCATCTCCAACACTCCAAGCCAACTCCCATACTCCATCAGCCATAAGACAAATAAAGAAAATCTACTACATTTCCTTTTTATTTTTAAATATGTAATATGAGTGATATAAAAACCCACAAAAATTTTCATTTAGTGAGTCCACTGGATTAAAAAAATCAAGGTAAAGAGGCCATTTTTTCTCGAATCAGAAGCAATATAACAACAAAAAGGAAGACTTTCAAAGGTCTACCCTTTGCACATTTTCCAACAATCCATTTATTTTTTTAGTATATTTAAACCAAGCAAAAAGGGAAGGGGCTAGTTTGTTACCTTCATCGGTTTTGAGCACCGATCGGAGGGGTTTGAGATCACCATTTCAATGGCCGGTGTCGAGAGCCTTGGGCTTTGAATGGCTCTCGGCCGGTGGATGGTCGGTGTTGGGAGCTTCAGAAGAAGCGACCTTTCGTTGGTTCAAGGCTTTGTGTGGGTTCTTTCGTACACCAGTGGTACCGGTCATTGTGAGGTCGCACTGTTGAACGGCGTGTGACCGTTAGCGTCGGGTTTTGTGGGTTCATGGTGAGAGGTGGCCGAACATGACATGGAGAGGAAGAGAATAGTTTTTTGGGGGTTTAGTTTTGTTTTAGGTTTTTTTAGGTTAGTTTAGGTATATACTAAATTTTTCGGTTTAATTCTCCCTAGGACCCCCATATTTAGCCGCATATTTCCATTTTAGTCACGAGTTTTAGGGTCAAATCATCATATGGGTCCTCTTAAATTTGCCGAGTTTATGCATTTTAGTCACCATAGGGTAAAATCCCTCTTAAGTCACTCTAACTTAGGCGTATTTTTACAAAGTAGCCACAATTGCATCATTTATTTATTTATTTCGATTTTGGCTCTCTATCTTGCCTTTTATTTAATATTGGTCATTTATGTGTTTATTTTTATTATGAATTTAATGCCCATGTTTATACGATTTTAATTTAGTCACTTGTTTGCTATGATATTTCTTTGAAATTTGTCATTGATCTTTATATTAATTTACTTTAGTCATTGCTTTCACTTTTAAATGTGAGCTTTCATGGGTATGTTATATATTTCATACTTATTGTTTTGATTCTCTTCTTATTTAATCCTCACATAATTTGGTCTCTGTTACTTTTTATTTTTACTACATAGGTTTTATCGTTATTATTCTTATTACTATTATTTGGTCTTTGTTATCTGTATATGCTATATCATATTATTTATATATATGTGAGTATATATTTACTTAATGTTCATTAACTCTTGTATATTTTTATATTCTTAATTTTCACTCTATTTCATTTGATCTTATTTATTTATTTATTTTATTTTAGAAAATGCCCAATTGTCAATTTTTTTATATTTCTTATCCCTGATGTTAATTTTCTTTTTAAATATTTTATTCGAATGTTTTCAAGAACACTCTATCGTAGAATGGGCATGAAAAACACTGATTGATTGAAGTAGTATGATTTGATACGACATTCGAACAAAAAGTAAACTTAAAGTGAGTCAAATATTAATTTAATAATATTTAATAAAAAGAATCATATTTTAATTTGGCACTCAAACTTATAAATTCCACCACCACGACAACATACAAGCGATTAGGTACCAATTTTTGGGCATTGTGGGGTGCTAACTCTTCCCCACAAGTAATCGACTCCCAAACCTAAAAGGAATCTTTGACAAGCGCAGATCAGTTTTTTGTCTTAAAAATGATTTTTCTTAAAATTGTTTAAAAGACGTTTTTAGGTGTTCGACCTACCTAACCCAAAGGTTGATGATGACTCCAAATCAATTTAATCAAAATAAACACAAAAATTTAATTTTTCCAAATAAGTCGTAAATTCGAGGTTTTAATTGAAAACTTATTCGTTCATTGAAAAATACGTTACAACAATTATTATTATTCTTATTGTTGTTGTTATTATTATTATTATTGTTGTTGTTATGGATAAGCCTACAGCGCATGTCGCATACCATAATGTACCGCTAAAGCACGTATCGAAACGTACCATAAGCAAATTTATCCTTATTATGTAAATATTAAAAAATATAAGGATTTATTTAAAATTAATTATTTATTAAAATTTAATTATAATTTTAATAGAATTATAACTTTTATTAAAAATAATAATTAATTTAAATGATTTAATTTGTTTAGAATTAGAATTGTTAAGTTATGTAAGTTAGAACTGGTCATTAGCATTAGTCACCTTCGGTGATCACCTTAACTCATTGGAAAACCAACTACTACAACATCCAACGCTTTCGTTTGTTGTCTTCCAGTTCGTTGTCGCCCAACAGTCCGCCGTCTCGAAGGAGAAGTTCTACATTTTGCACGGCCATCATATGTTTTTTCCTTTCTTACACTCTGTGACCTTCAAAGAATCATCCCCGACCGTTGTCCATCCCAACCAGACCAACCACGACAGCCGGTTCTTGTTCGTCTCAATCGCCACCGCATGTAAGTTCATCGCACTTAACTCTCTGATAATTTTTCCAGTTTTTTAATGGTAAAATTACATTCCAACTAGGATTTATTTAAAAATTACATTCCACCGCATTTAAGTAATTTAATTTGTTTAGAATTAAGATTTTTAAGTTATAAAAGTTAAAATTATAAAAGTTAAAATTATAATTAATTTTAAATAAATTATTAATTTTAAATAAATCCTTATACTTTTTAGTATTTACATAATATGGATAAATTTACTTGTAGTATGTTTTAGTACGTCGCTTTAGTGGTACTTTGCGGCATGCGACTTGGGCTATATAATTTTTCTTGTTATTATTGTTGTTGTTGTTATTGTTAATATTGCTATTATTTTATTTTATTTTTGTTATTATTATTATTATTATTATTTTATTATTGTTATTGTTATTATTGTTAATATTGTTATATTATTTTTATTATTATTGATATTATTGTTCTTATTGTTGTTGTTATGATTTTTATTGTTATTATTGTTGTTGTTATTATTATTATTATTATTATTATTTTTGTTATTATTAATTATTGTTTTTATAATTGTTATTATACTATTATTATTGTTATTATTATTGTTGTTATTACAGTTATTTTTGTTGTTGTTGCTGCTATTATTATAGTTATTGTTATTATCATTGTTATTATTGTTATTGTTAATATTGTTATTATTGTTCTTCTTCTTCTTCTTATTGTTGTTGTTATGATTTTTGTTGTTATTATTGTTATTATTATAGTTATTATTATTATCATTATTGATATTATTGTTCTTAAGGTTGTTATACTTTTTATTGTTATTGTTATTATTGTTGTTGTTATTGTTATTATTGCTATTGTTATTGTTATTATTGTTATCATTATTGATATTATTGCTATTATTGATATCATTATTGTTATTATTGTTCTTATTGTTATTGTTATTATTGTCATTATTATAATTGTTATTAGGTTCAAGGGTCATTTTTGCCACTGCAGTAGATCGTATTCATTATTTTCACTCTTATTGTATTTTCGCATCAATTTAGCCCTTAAAGTTGTTTAATTACATAATCTATATTTTAACCCTAACTTAAAACCCTAAATCCTAAACCATAACTCTATAACCTATAAACCTTAAACCCTAACTTAAACCCTTAAATAATAGTAAATATTTTAAACATTGATACTATTGAGCAACTTTGAGGGCTAAATTGATGTACAAATACGATAGGGGCAAAAATGATAGATTGAGTCTACTATAGGGGCAAAAGTGACCCTTAAGCCTTGTTATTATTGTTGTTATTGATTATATTGTAATTATTGTCATTATTATTATTATTATTATTATCATTACTATTGTTGTTGTTGTTATTGTTATTATTATTGCTATTATTGTTATTATTAATAATTATTTTTATTATTTTTAGGGTAAACTACATGATGGACCACCAAACTATGGTCAAAAATCATTTTGACTACCAACGTTTCAATTTGATCAATCAGACCACCAATTATTTAAATGGTTCAATCAAACCACCTGTTGTTAACTTTTAATGGAGGAGGTTACATGGCTTTTAAAAAATTGGTATAATTTTATATTTAGTCCTCAAGATTTATACATCTTATCAATTTGGTCATAATTTAATTAAATTAAAATAAGTTTAATCTCTAATTAGATTGTGACACGTGTCACTACCGGATTGAAAGATATTTTCTTAATTTTTTATTATTTAATATATTTATTTTTCTTCCAATATGGCGGTGACACATGTCACCACTTTAATAAGAGAGAAAATGAAATGGAAAATTATATAGATCATGGGATTTGAACTTAGGCAAACAAAATGGAGTACACACAACTAAACCACCGTACTAAACTCCACATTTGATTCTACATTACGACATTGTCTTTTATATATCTATTCGACTTAATGACAGAAAAAAAGTTTAAAATTTAAATTGGGAGGCACATGGATTCAAAGCAATGATGAAATTAATTTAACCATTAATTCTAATCACACATTTGAATATAATTTATAAAATTTTTATATATTTTTAATTTTTAATGAAAAATTATTTCTTAATTTCTATTCATTTATTATAATTTAATATTTTATATAACTATTAAATTATAATTAATAAATAAATTTAAGAAATATTTATTCTATTAAAAATATTTAAAAATGTTGTAAATTATAGTTAATAAATAAAAAGTAAGAATTAGTTCTTTCATTAAAAAAAATTAAAAATATATAAAAATATTATAAATTATAGTTAGTAAATAAAATTAAGAATTCTTTCTTCCATTAATGAAAACTAAAAATATATAAAATATATAAATTATAGTTAACAAATAAAAATTAATTATTGTTTATTACATTAACAAAAAATTAAAAATATATAAAAATAATTTAAATTATAGTTAATAAATAAAAATTAAGAATTATCTGTTTCATTGACAAAAATTAAAAATATATAAAAATGTATAAATTATAGTTAAAAAATAAGTTTATTACATTAACAAAAATAAAAAATATATAAAAATTTTGTAAATTATATTTAATAAATAAAAATTAATAATAATTTCTTTCATTAACAAAAACTAAAAATATATAAATTATAACAAATAAAAATTAATTATTGTATATTCCATTAAAAAAATTAAAATATATAAAAATGTTGTAAATTATAGTTAATAAATAAAAATTGGGAAATATTTCTTTCATTGATAAAATAAATAAAATAAATATTATAAATTATAGTTAATAAATAAAATTATAATTGTTTCTTCTATTAATGAAAACTAAAAATATATAAATTATAGTTAAGAAATAAAAATTAATTATTGTTTATTCCATTGACAAAAAATAAAATATATAAAAATATTGTAAATTATAATTAATAAATACAAATTAAGAATTATTTCTTCTTTTAACAAAAATTTAAGATATATAAAAAAATTGTAAATTAGTTTTAATAAATAAAAATTAAAAATTATTTCTCCCATTAACAAAAATTTTAAAATATATATAAAAATTATAAATTATATTCGTGGCTTTAAATTCATGTGCTTCCAATTTATATTTTCGCTTTATTTTTTCTGTTGTTAATTGGAATAGATATATAAAACATGTAATGAAAAACCAAATGTGGAGCTTAGCTCAGTGGTTTGGTCGTGGCACTCCACGCTAATTACCTTGATTTGAATCCTATTAGTTGCAAAAACACCATAAGTACAATTAGCCCCCAATCATTTAGTTAAATAAATTAAAATTCATAATTAAATCCATCCAATCATGTATTAACACACGTCACCTCCTAATTGAATAGTTAAATTTATTTAATTGAATTATAATAGTGACTAAATTGATATAATATGTAAATATTAAGGACTAAATATATAATTATGCCAATTTTATCAACGGGCACATCACCACCTCCGTTAAAAATTATATATTAGTGGCTTGATTGAAGCATTTAAATAGTTTGGTGATCTGATTGATCAAATTGAAATGTTGGTGGTTAAAATGATTTTTTACCATATTTTGGTGATCTCCCTTGTAGTTTACCCTTATTTTTATTATTATTATCGTTATAGTTGTTATTATTATAGTAATTGTTGTTATTGTTATTATTATTGTTGCTATTATTATTGTTATTGTTGTAATTGTTGTTGTTATTGTTATTATTGCTATTATTGTTGTTACTGTTATATTTATGTTATTATTATTGTTCTTATTATTATTGTTATTGTTATTATTATTGTTGTTATGATTTTTATTGTTATTATTATTGTTGTTATTGTTATTATTGATATTATTATTGTTGTTGTTGTTGTTGTTAATATTAATGTTAATATTGTTATTGTTTATTTTTATTGTTATTGTTATTATGATTGTTATTGTTATTATTGTTGTTATTATATTATTGATGTTATTGTTATTATTTCTATTATTATTATTGTTATTGTTATTAGGTTTAAGGGTCGCTTTTTCCACTGTAGTAGACCCAATTTATCCTCTTAGCCCATATTGTATTTTTGCATCAATTTAGCCCTCAATGTTGCTTAATTACATCATCCTATACCTTAACCCTAAATTTTAAACCTTAAACCATAAATTATAATATCATAACATATGAACCATATATCATAAACCCTAAACCCTACTTAAAAACCTAAACAATAGTGAATACTTTAAACATTAATGCAATTAAGCAAATTTGATGGCTAAATTGATGCGAAAATATAATAGGGGTGAAAATCATAAATTGGGTCTACTATAGGGGTAAAAGTGACCATTAAGCCTTGTTATTATTGTTGTTATTGATTATATTGTTATTATTATTATTGTTGTTGTTATTTTTGTTATTATTATCGTTATTATTGTTGTTGTTATTATTGTTATTATTACTGCTATTATTGTTATTATTAATTTTTGTTATTATTACTGTTGAGTCAATCGAAGGATGAAATATTTTTCTTATATTTTGAAAATAATATCTCATATTCTGAGGCCAACTCATCATAAGCCTCTTGTAACTCATCAAAGGAATAATCATTTAACGTAGATGAGTTAGAGGTTAGCTTATATTCCTTCTCAATGGCCATTAGACACAAGTTTGCTACTTCTTGTTCCTCTTCGTCGGGATGAATCATCATCACGCCATGTATCTACATGTGCTTTGTGCTTCTTCTTGGAGAGACCCTTCTTCTTTAATTGTGGGAAGTAAAATTTAATATGCCCATGCTTTTTGCATTCATAACAGATTATGGGATCATTCTCCTTGGATTCATTTCTTTGAAATCTTTTTCCTTTGTTTAACTTCATGAATCTTCTAAATCTTTTGGCAAACATTGCCATTTCTTCATCCTCATTTTCATCATTTGAGTCACTCTCATCTTTAGTGGATTTGAGAGCAACGCTGATCTTTTTCTTCTTCTCCATTTCCTTCTTTTCTTCATCTTTCATTTCTTGATTTTCTTCTTATTTTTCCATCATTTCATGAGTAAGAAGAGAGCCAATTAGCTCATCAAGAGTTAGAGACTTTAAGTCTTTAGCTTCAATAATCGACGTCTTCTTCAATTGCTAAGACTTTGAAAGAGAGTAGATCATCTTCCTCACAAGCTTCTCATTAGGGATTACTTCTCCAAATCCCTTGAGAACATTGACAATCACAAAAAATCTATCCGTCATAGCTTTGATATCTTCATCGGGTTTCATCTTACAATTCTCGTAGCTATGGTTGAGAAGACTTATCTTGGTTTCCCTTACTTCATCGGTTATTTCATGAGTGACTTAAAGCTTATCCCATATCTCCTTGGCAATTGAACAAGAAGATACTTTTCCATATTCATCGGGCCCGAGTACACAAAATAAAATTTGCATTGCTTTTGCATTAAGCTGGAGCAATCTCTTCTCTTCTTCACTCCATATCTTCATGTCTCCGGTTGGAGTAGAGTGACCTTTCATAATTATGCTCCATGCTCCCAAATCACTTGCTTGAATGAAGAACTTCATCCTATTCTTCCAATAGGCATAATTGGCTTTATTGAAATATGGAGGCTTATTGATGGGTTGAGAATCAAGAGCAATCTCGAAATTTGATGTAGAGGTCATGGATGACTTTGATTATGATTGAAATCCTTTAGGATCTTCTCAATATGTGGTTAAACCTTCCAATGAGTCTAGCTTTGACATAAATTGTTGAGTCAATCGAAGGATGAAATAGCCAAGAAGGGGTGAATTGGCAATAAAATTTTTATGGAAGCTTAAGAAGAAAAATTTAAAACGAATGAACTCAAGAGTTTAGAGTGGTTCTACTTTATCATCCAACATCTACTTCCACTACCTTAGCTATCCACACTAAATATTTTCACAAATTCACTAATTTGTATCTACCTTTGAGGATATAAGATGTAACCTTACAACTCCCTCAAGAATTATACCCTAAATTCTTAAGACACTCTCTCAAAGAGAAAATTACAAATTTGCAAAATTACAAAAACCTCACAAGGAAAGTGTTTGCACAATTCAAGAACAAATAAGAACACTTGAGAAAATGAATAAAAATGAGTACAAGAAGTGTTCCTTTTAAAAAAAAAGAATTTTGAAGAATGTTGACTTGATTTAGATCATACTTGAAGATTTTGGTTTTCTCTCTTGTTTCTTATCTTTACAAATGGCTTGGGATCTTGTTCATATACTCCCTCAATCAATTCCAACCGTTTGAGTTGTTGTGGGAGTGAATAGAGCCGTTGGGGGTAGTTTTACCGCATTAAATGCTGCTCAGAACCTATTGATATCGGTACTATATCTATAGTATCGATACTACCTGCAATAAATACAAAACATTTGACCGTTGGAAGACAACGGTATCGATACGGTCTCAAGGAGTATCGATACTACTATATAGAGTACTATCGATACCACCAATGGTATAGGTACCATTTTTGAAGCCTGTTAAAATTTGGAGTCAAAACCAAATGAGTAGTATAAGTACCGTGTTTATGGTATCGGTACTACTATAAGGCATGATATCGATACTAATAATACAATATCGATACTACCTCTTTGAAAATCTATTTTTGACTTGATTCAAGTTTGAAACATTTTGTAAAAAAAAATATTTCAAAAATACTCTTAGTGTGAATCTCAAATTTTCATTTAGTAAGGAGTAAAAATTGATATTAGAAAACTTTGAGTAATATTTGTAATATTCGAATAATTTAATCGAATATAATATTTGAATAAAATATAAAATCTTAAAATTCATTAACATATTTATTTGTTATATCGAAATATCAAAATGTTTTCAAAAATTACTATTATTAATAATGTTTTTTTAATTATTTTTATTATTATTGTTATTATGGTTATAGTTGTTATTGTTGTTATTGTTGTTATTAATGTTGTTAATATTGTTATTATTATTATTATTGTTATTGTTATTCTTATTGTTATTCTTATTGTTCTTATTGTTATTGTTATTATTATTGTTCTTATGATTTTTAATGTTATTATTATTATTGTCATTGTTATCATTGGTATTTTTGTTATTGTTGTTATTACTGTTATTATTATTATTGTAATTATTATTATTGTTATTATTATTATGTTGTTAGTTTATTGTTAATATTGTTATTGCTTTTGTTATTTTTATTATTGTTATTATAATTTTTTTTATTGTTGTTATAGTTATAGTTATTATTGTTATTGTTATTATTATTGGTGTCATAGTTATTATTGTTATTATTATTGATGTTTTTGTTATTATTGTGATTATATAATTGTTATTAGTTTTAAGAGTCACTTTTGCCTCTATAGCATACTCAATTTATCATTTTTTGTCCATATCGTATTTTGCATTAATTTAGCACTCAAAGTTGTTTAATTATATCATCCTATACCATCAACCCCATGTTACACCCCAAATCTTAACTTAAAACATATTTAATTTATTTAAATTAATTAAGGGACTAGATTGACTATTTTTAAAAATTTCTGGGTTAATTTTGAACGTCTAAGAAGTTCAAGGACTCAATACTAAATTTTCCCATCTTTGGTCAGTAAAGAAAATAAAAAATGGAATATATGTGGCTGAAGTGGCTTGAACACATAATCTTAGGGGAATGGGCACCCATGCCTTAGGCATCTAAGCTAAGTCACTGTTTGTGATATATTTAACTAAAATATCAAAGTTATCAGGCTTGATTTTAATTTAAAAACCATTAACCCTCCCTAGATCAGACTTCAAAATCCAAATCTCGAAATTTTAATTCAAGGCTGGCGGGGAGTATGAAATAATGGCAATTGACATGCAGTCGAATGAGTACCCGACTCATTGTTACCAAATTGAGGAAGTAAAAGACATTAAGCCTTGGTACCATGACATTTTGCAATACATCAAGCATCAAAGTTATCCAGAGGAAGCCACCGAAACCGATAAAAGAACAATTAGAAGGATGGCAACTGGATATATCGTTGACGGGGAGGTCTTGTACAAGAAAAGCTACGATCAAGTCCTATTAAGGTGCGTCGATGCTGAAGAGGTAAAAATGATAGTGGAAGAAGTACATGACAGAGTATGTGGAACACATGCGAATGGACATATGATGTCAAGACAAATAAGAGATACGGTCCACACTGCATCAACTATGTTAGAAGATGTCATAAATGTCAAATTTACGGAGATAAAGTCAATGTTCCACCTCATCCACTTCATGTAATGACGTCACCATGGCCCTACTCTGTGTGGGGCATGGATGTTATCGGGCAAATCCATCCGAAGGCTTCGAATGGTCACCGTTTCATTATCGTAGCAATTGATTACTTCACAAAATGGGTAGAGGCTGCATCATATGCCAGTGTCATTCAATCCACTATTTGTAAGTTTCTGAAGAAAGAGATCCTATGTCGGTATGGTCTACCTGAAAGGATCATTATCGATAATGCTACAAACTTGAACAACAAGATGATGGATGCTGCTTGTGAAAAGTTCAACATAAAGCATCACAATTCTACTGCTTACAGACCAAAGATGAACGGAGTAGTAGAAGCAGCAAATAAAAACATTAAGAAGATAGTGGAGAAAATGATTGAGACTTACAAAGACTGGTATGAGAAGTTATCTTTTGCTTTGTTCGCTTACCAAACCTCGGTATGAACCTCGACTGGGGCAACTTCATTTTCACTAGCTTATGGAATGGAAACAGTGCTACCCATTGAAGTAGAGATTCTGTCACTCCAGATCTTGACAGAAGTCAAATTGGATGATACAGAATAGGTACAATCTGAATATGATCAACTGAACCTGATAGATGAAAAGAGACTAAAAGTCATTCATCATGGTCAAATCTATCAGAAACGAATGATCCTAGAACATGACAAAAAGGTGCGCCTGAGAATATTCCGCGAAGGAGATCTGGTGCTAAAAAGAATTTGGCATGTCCAGAAAGATTTCCGAGGAAAATGGACGCCAAATTGGGAAGGACCTTATGTCGTGAAAAATACCTTTTCCGGAGGAGCCCTTGTCCTGGTTGAAATGGACGACCTGAACTGCCACATCCCATCAATTCGGATACAGTCAAGAAATACTTCGCTTAGGATGAAAACCCGATAGGGCATCCTAAGTTGAAAAAAACAAAAAAAAGGAAAAGAAAAAACAAAAAAGAGAAAAACGTTTAGGGTGAAAACCCGAAAGGGCGCCCTAAATTGAAAAAAAGAGAAAAAAAAAAAAAAAGAAGATAAAAAGAAACAATAAGGTGGGTTCAAGATGAAAACTTGCAAAGGGCGTCTTGCAACCAAGGATGGGTCCAAGTTGAAAACCAGAAAGGGCAATTTGGGTATCGGTTCAAGAGATCCAGACAGTGGAAACATCCCGACATCTGAATCTTCTACAAACTTAATGAATCAGAGAAAGGTTACACTCTCCAAAACGTTGTCGCATTTTCGAAGATTCTTTGACAAATGTTGCGTTCAAGGTCACCTAACGGCGTCTCAGCTCAGAAGTGCCCACATTATTGAAATCTAAGACATCTTCATTTCTCATTTATGTATTCATTTTCTAGAATGTTTGTCATGTATTTGTTCTTTTCCCCTCATGAATAAAGACAGTATTTTTCTCTAAATCAACTCCATTTGAGCATCTTGGATTGAACTTAAACCTAATGATTTATTTACTTTTGCAAAAGATAATTGCATATTACTGTACAAAGATTTGTTAAAAAGTTCAGGTACTCGGAAGCGGATCAAGGCTCATGCACATACTTGAGATGGTCGAGAAGCATTTCCCGAATAAAAAATTGAATGTGCACATCAGATTTGAACGTTGAAGAATTCAAGATCGGGAATCAGAACTTCAAGATTCCAGACAGGCAATCGGAGATTGAGATTTCTCTCCAGAGCCCAAAATAACATATGTTGCATATGCATTTTAGGCATACCTAAGAGCATTACATTCATAACATCACATATATGCATAGCTTTGTAGGTTTTAGCTAGAGCCAATTTCAACTTCGCAACAAAGGGTATTGGACTCGAAGCGACACAATTTGCTCGAGAGTAGATTTCAACTTCCCGACAAAGGATATCTAACTCGAAGCCAAACTTCACAACAAATGGCTCATCCACGGTTTCAACTGCACAGCGAAGGGAATTGTGTCCACCCGTAACATACAATACTTGGATTTCAACTTCACGACGAAGGTATTCAAGTCAAGGCTCAACTTCTCGACGAAAGAGCCATGCACGATTTCAACTCCACAACGGAGGATATCATACCCACACATCAACGATTTCAACTCCACGACGGAGGATGTCGTGCCATTGGAGGCTCAACTTCACGAAGAAGGGGCTTCCCAGTTTCAGAACCAATTTTAACTTCACAGCGGAGGATATTGGACTCAAAACAATACAACTTACTTGGATTTCAACTTCACGATGAAGGATATCCAATTCCAGGCTCAACTTCACGACGAAGGGGCCACCCGCGGTTTCAACTTCACGACGAATGGAATCATGCACTCAAGCAACTTCCATCTCTAGATTGGAATTCAACTTAACGACGAAGGATATCCAACTCAAAGAAGGAGTGTTTGTCAATAAACTTTCCATTTTCAGAGTTAATTTCAACTTCACGATGAAGGATACTGGCCTCGAAACAACGTAACTAACATTGGATTTGAACTTCACGACGAAGGATATCCAATTCCAAGACTCAACTTCACGATGAAGGGGACATATATGATTCCAACTCCACAACAAAGGGTGTCGTACCTCAACAGATTGACCCAACTTCACGATGAAGGAATCACCTGTAACACAATAAATCTTCAGGACAAGTTTCACCATCACGACAAAGTATCTTGGGCCAGAAGACGATCCATGAGCTACTGGTCAAAGCTTTAAGTTCGATTTCAACTTCACGAAGAAGGATTTCATGCTCAGAATTTTCCAGTTTTGACTCAACCTCACGACGAGGGAGTAATTTCGTGATTTAAATTGACAAACCAGTTTCAGTATCGGATCTTAACTCTACGATAGAGGATATTCAATATGGACGAAATTTGTGTCTTTTAATCTTTTCTCTATTCTCGTTACACGATAATGAGCAAAGAGGGGCAGCTGTAAACATAATTTTGTCCTTGCTTAACTATATATTATACAATATATACGTGTTACATATTTAGTGTGCACTGTGTACATCGTATAATATATATACATATGATATTATTATATTAATATAGTTTCTTTACTTTGTACAGCCAGACCCGTTACACAAAAATAAAAAACGGCCTAAGTGACCCAGGCCCAACAAGCATATGACCCAGCAAGCAAAGGTTTCCAGAAACCCTAGCAAGTTCCAAGCCAGCGCTGTAACTGTCCCCGTGTGAGAATCCTCGTGTCCTACGTCTCACAGGCACCCATACCCAGTTCTCTCGATAACAAACCGCATCTTTCGGCGCAAGGAGAGCACAAAGATCCCTCAGCAACAACCCACCAACAAACAAGAAACAAGTATGGGTAGTTTAGTTCGGCTAGGATTCAAAAATAGAGTCTAAAAATAGCATATTTTACTACTATAAATAAGTGTAATTGAACTCATTGTAACACATGATTTATGGTGGAAATACAAGCAAAGTCTTTGAGCAAATTATAGCCAAAATAATAGAACGTTCGAAGCATTTTTCAGCAAAATTTCAAGAGAAGCAAAGGTAAAAGGCTTACCTATTTTGATTATTGTTTTGCATGTGGCTCGGTCTTTTTACTTTTCTCATTTTTACTTAGAAAACACCGAAAAGGCTGAGGAACGGGGGGCGTTACGAGATCTTCATTTGTAGATTCAGCCCCCGAGGCTTATGTTTTTTTAAAACTGATTAGGTTTTTGGAAACAAGGTTTGAAAGGCATTCGAAAAAGCAAAAAAAAATTATTTTTACCGTCGATGATCGACGATGATCGACTGTCGGCACCAATCAACGGCGGCGGCGCACGGTGGCTGGGTTCTGGAAAATAAGGAAGCCCGGCCGTGTTCTTTAAAGGCTCAAGAACACTTGAGAGAAAATGAAATGGGGGGGATTTGATTTTGGTTTTATGAAAATGGAATGAAAAAATGTGTTTAATGTTGGCATTTATACATGGTTCGAACAGACCCGTCCGACCCGACCCGTACAAGCTTGACCCTCGTGTTTTCACGCAGAAATGGGCAAATCACCTTTCAATACCTCGGGTTTTGTTATGAATCTTTCTGGATCCCTAAATTTGATTTTGGTCACTAATTTATTCCTAAATTTGACCTCCATGTTTTGATTCTTTCAATTTAGTCACTTTCGAAAACCAATTTATTTATTTTTCTCTCATTTTTATTTAAACATTGTATATCTTTATTATTTTAACGTTATTATATACATATAGATTTTTTTATTTTTTATATTTACTATTATTTTAATATTTATTATTTTCTTATATATATATATATATATTCATTTTTTTATTTTTATTTCACATTCCTAGCGTTTATGTATATATTTATTTATTTGTGCATAATATTATATATTTTTATTATTTTTCTTAACAATTGTTTTTACTTATTTTATTAAATACTATAACTTATCATATAAATATTATGTATATTTTTTTTATTATTATTTCATTTCTTTTTAATTTTTGTGTATGTTTCATTTCCATTTTTCTTTGTTCTCATTCTTATTTTATTTTTTTGTATGTTTTTATTTTTATTCTAATTGTTTTCTTATTCATTTTTTTTGTTTTATGTTATGTTTATTTATTTTATCATTTTATTTGTTTTCCTTATGTTATTTTATTATCATTTTCGCCTTTTTTTGTTTTGTTTATTAGCATATTATATCTTATTCCAATTCGGCTTCTCATTTCAAATTTAATATTTAAGTCTTTTTAAGGGTTTTCGTTCAGCCAATCAGAGGTAAGTAATTCAGATCATATTTTTACCTTTTAATTTAAACTTTCAATTTTCTTAACTAAAGACAACTGGAAATTACGTAGTAACGAAACGGCAGTTCAAGGGTGCTAACCCTTCCTTGGCTGTAACCGACTCCCGAATCTGACATATCACTAGTAAAACGCAGATCATGTAAGAAATAAAGGTATTCGATTAACCTATTTGCTTTAAAATAAATGATCGGTGGCGACTCCTAATTCATTTTCCTAAGTCGAATCTAATTCTGGGCCCAACCGAAAGACGATTTCGACAACCTTAATTCTAATTTAAAAGCTAAAAAATAGTAAATATTTTAAACATCGATGCAATTTAGCAACTTCGAGGGCTAAATTGATACAAAAATGTTATAGTGGAAGTCTACTATAGGGGAAAAAGTGACCCTTAAGCCTTGTTATTATTGTTGTTATTGATATTATTGTTATTTTTGTTATTATGTGTTTTGTTATTATTTTTATTATTATTATTGCTGTTGTAATACCCCAAATATTATGTTAGGGACTATATTGAAAAGTTTTGAAATTTGAAGATTTATTTAAATAAATGGTAAAAGATGAGAAAATGATTTGGAATAGTGTTTTGGATTAAATTATAGCAATAAAGGAATAAAGAAGGCATTTTGGTCTTTTATAGGAAAATGAATTTAAAATTCATTTTATGAGTAAAGTATTAAAGTAATGAAATAGGGGAAAAGTTAGGTTAGCAAAAAGCTATCTATTTTCTTCTTTCCCGTGGAGAAACTCTCCTCCATAGCCCAAAGGTAATATTTCTATTTGGATAGTTCAAGAAAGTGTTAAACAAGATTAAAACTAAAAGAGGGATGAAATATTTGAGATTTAAAGAAATGGGTTTTTGAATAATATGTTAAGATATGAGTTTTTATTGATGTTTATTAGTAGATTTGACTTGTCAAAGAAGTAAATGAGAGATTAGAAGCATTGGATGAGCTTAAAAACAAGTTAGAAAATGTGGTGTGATTCTTAGATTCAAATGATCTTGAGAGATTTTAGATGTTTTAAGAAGCTAAATGAAGGAAAGTTCGTAGAGATAAGTAAAGAAGAGTTTAATAGTATTGTTTGGGGTCAAATATAAGGAAATTTTGACAAAATTTGGGTAAGTTTCAGCTAAAAAATGTAAAATCTGGGTAAGGGTATCGATACTGATAGAACAATACCAATACTATAGGCTTAAAATCAATAGAATACGTTGAGTAGTATCGATACCTATGCAAGTAGTATCGATACCTATGCAAGTAGTATCGATACCAAGAGGGGGTATCGATACTATGAGGATGGTATCGATACCATTGTTAGCAGAATGCAGAAATGGTATCGGTACTGTAATAGAGTATCAATACCATTGTATAGTAGTATCGATACCATGGTAGGGGTATCGATATTATTGAGTCAGAAAATGTGAAGATAAGCTAAGATTGTTATAGAAAATATAATAATATGTACTATTGAGTAAAGTTTAAATATAATTATTAGGAAATATACTAACAGTTGATAATGTACGTGTTTTTGTTGGATGCTTGAGTAGATCAAAATCAAGCTCCCAAGTCAAGCAAAACAAAAGGCAAAGGCAAAGTACCTAAGTGACCAACTTTGTGTTTGGATATAATAGCGAGGCAATCCAGGTGAGTGCATTTATTATGTACCTTAATGTTACGGTAGTCATAGATGTATGATTGACTGATATTTGTATGGTGATTACCAAATGGCACTAAGTGTGCAAAAAGTTAAGAAATTCATAATTTGTTTATGAATTTCTGTATGGGCACTTTATGTGTAAATTTAAGAAATTCATACTAAGTGGATAAATTTCCGTATGGGAACTTTATTTGTAAACTTAATAAATTCATATTAAGTGGATGAATTTCCGTATGGGCACTTCATGTGTAAACTTAAGAAATTCATACTAAGTGGATGAATTTTCGTATGGGCACTTTATATGTAAACTTAAGAAATTCATACTAAGTGGATGGATTTTCGTATGGGCATTTTATGTGTAAACTTAAGAAATTCATACTAAGAGGATGAATTTCCGTATGGGCACTTTATGTGTAAACTTAAGAAATTCATACTAAGTGGATGAATTTCTGTATGGGCACTTTATGTGCAAAAACTAGGAAATTCATACTAAGTGTATCAATTTATGTATTGGTAGTGGGTATACAACCCACGTACACTAGAGTAATGGTTGAGAAATAACTGTATAGGCACTATTTGTGCATATTAATAAAAGGATCATGACCAGGAAGTTAGTAAATTACCGTGTTAGCAATACGGGTGCAAAACTATAGAAATTATAAGGAAATTAATTTGTTAATTGATATTATGATAATTATTAGAGTAGGAACTGTTATAATACAAAATATTGATGGCCTAGTTGTGCATTTGATAGAAAGGTGTCAATTATGCCAGTTAGATGAAAGGTTAAATACATTTGAGTAAAAATTTAACGGCCTAACTGTGCATTTGAAAGAAATGTGTCGATTATGCCAGTTAGATGAAAGGTTAAATACCTTTGAGTGAAAAATTAATGACCTAGTTGTGCATTTGATAGAAATGTGTCAATTATGCCAATTAGATGAAAGGTTAAATACCTCTGAGTAAAAGATTAATGGCCAAGCTTTGGATTTGACAGAAATGTGTCAATTATGCCAGTTAGATGAAATGTTAAATGCCTTTGAGTAAAATATTAATGGCCTAACTGTGCATTTAACAGAAAGGTGTCAAATATGCTAGTTAGATGAAAGGTTAAATACCTTTGATTGAAAGATTAATGGCCTAGATGTGCATTTGGCAGATAGTTGTTAATCATGCCAGTTAGATGAAAGGTTAAATGCCTTTGAGTAAAAGACTAGATGGATAACAATGTATAATAGTGTATAAAAGGCATGAAAGGATGCCATAAATGAAATGTATAATGGTGTACAAAAGACATAAAAGGATGTATAAATGAAATTAATAAATAATTACTAAAGAACAATGCGGAAAATGTATAGAAAAAAGAGTATGTTGGACATCCTAAGAATGGTTACGATGTTAGTATGAAAGGAATTTGGTTTAAAATAATAGGGACTTATCTAATCCTTATGGATGACACGGAGTAGTTCGAAACTAAATAAGCAGGATATACTTATGTTGATTTCACGTGTATTGATTTCACGCGTAGGTAAAAGCAGAGATTAGTCAAGTAGGGAGTGCAACAGTAGCATCAAATATCATCAATTAAGGTTGACGCTCATCTGTAACGGTAGGACAATCATGTTTATTTTGAACATTTGTTCGTATGTAATCGAATTTAAAGAAAAATGCTCTTAAATGTATATAAAGTGGAATTTTGGTAGTATATTTCGATGATTGTACTTAAATGTTTTAATTTAAATTTTTGAAACAAATTTTTAAAGGTTTTCAAAAAACAAACTATTTTAAAATTGAGGTGACATCCCTATCTCGTATACAGAAAGGTATACATGAGATTGGTTTTATAGTTGTTGCTATTATTACTGTTTTTATTGTTATTACTAATTATTGTTTTTATTATTACAATTATTATTATTGTTATTAATATTATTATTATTGTTATAGTTGTTATTGTTACTATTGTTGTTGTTATTATTATTTCTATTATTATTGTTGTAATTGTTATATTTATTGTTGTTATTGTTATTATTGCTATTATTATTGTTATTGTTGTTATTATTATTATTGTTTTTGTAATGATTTTTATTGTTATTGTTGTTAGTATTATTGTTATTATTGTTGTTGTTTTTATTATTGTTGTTATTATTATTGTTATTATTATTGTTGTTATAGTTATTATTGTTATTATTATTGTTGTTGTTGTTATAGTTATTGTTGTTGTTGTTATTATTGTTGTTATTAGGTTTAAGGGTTACTTTTGCCTGTGTAGTAGACTAAATTTATCATTTTCACGACTACCGTTCAAAGTTTTTAATTACATCATCTTATATATTAACCCTAATTTAAAACCCTAAATTATAAACCTTAAATCAAACCTCTAAACTTAAACCATAAACCCTAAAAACTAACTTAAAATGCTATATAATAGCATTGTTATTATTGTGGTTATTGAGCATCTTCAAGGGCTAAAATAATGGGAAAATGCAATAGGGGCAAAAATGATAAATTGAGTCTACTATAGGGGCAAAAGTGATAATTAAAACTTGTTATTATTTTTTTTATTGATTAAATTATTATTACTTTTATTATTATTGTTTTTGTTTTTATTATTGTTATTTTTTATAATTGTTATTACTGCTATTATTATTTTTATTATTGATATTATTATTGTTATTGTTGTTATTGTTGTTGTTGTTATTGTTATTATTATTAATATTATTATGGGTAAATTACACCATTCCTCATTGTACTTTACTCTCTCCTATTTTGCTCATTCTACTTTCAATTTTTCTAATTTGCTCATTGAACTTTACAGATTAAAGCATTCTGCTCACTCTACTGTTAATTATTTAATAGTGTTATGACATGGCACAAGAAATGCCGTCGGCCACTACGTCATTTTTGTTCCGACCACCATCCACCATCATTGATGGTGGCCGTTCGATCCCCAATTTCACTAGTCGATTCATCTCTACCCCCTGAGTCTGAATCTAGCAGTTATTTCAATGGAAAATATCCCAAATCCCATGAATATAAATTGAATCACTTTGGCTTCCTCACTTTCAATTTTAAAATTGTGGACTTCGGAGCAAGTTCTGACAAAATAGAGGTTGGATTCATACTCATGGTGTTGAGGTAAAGTGGCCCATAAAATTTGAGATCAAACAACCACAGTCTACGGTGGTCGACGGTAGCTGACAGTGGCATCCTCAGTCTTTTTGTTAACGACTAGAGAGATAACATGGGAGGGACCAAAATGATTCAATCTATAAAGTTCATTGATTAAATTATAAAAATTGAAAGTACAGTGAGCAAAATAGGAGAAAGAGAGTAAAGTATAATGAGAACAGTGTAATTTACCCTATTGTTATTATACTTATTGTTATTACATATATTTCTCTACACACTTCTTTAACGATACTTTTTGCTTCTTTGGCATCAACATATCTCAACATCACTTGATCTTTGCCCCTTCTATACAGAATTTCTCCATCAAGGATATATCCAACTGCTATTCTTCTAATTGTTCTTTTATATATTTCATATGCTTGCTGTGAATATGTTTGATACTTATTGTATTGCAAAATATCATAGTACCATGGACGACTATCTACTTCTTCATCTAGACTGTAACAATGTGTTGGGATGAGTTTTATATATTGTTTGAGTTTACTCATCTTTTTATTTTTTTAGCTCTGAACCTTTACCTATGTTACATGCCTAAAAGTTCCATTTTTATCGTACATGTATATATAAGTTTGAGTATCTATCTTTAGACTTCATTTTTCCTAGTCGAGTTAACTCTTTTTATTCATTGAAGATTTCTAAATCTTTTAATGTATGATAGAATAATGAATGAAAGAAAAGAATAAAAGGTTAGTTTAAGGTGAAAACCCGCAAAAGGCATATTGTAACTAAAAGTTGGATTCGAGTTGAAAATATAAAAAGGTGGCTCGAATAATTGAATGAAAAATGCATGACTGATGAATGAGAAGCAATTCTACAGTTGATGAAGATCTAATCATCGATCATTTTTAGAAGACATACATGAAGTTACAAAGATTTTGACGGCTATCTTGAATAGATTGATGAACATCAAAGAACTTGAAGAATCATGTTTTTATTAAATAAAGCCAATCCTAGAAGACATTTCCCTTCCAAATTAACTCATACATTAAAATCAACATTATTCTTATCAAAGAACTATAATTCAAAGCAATGAAAGAATAGTTGTTTTGTTTGATCATCAATGAACTCATGTTTGAAAAATTGTTTCAATTGTGAGCATAGAGTAAGAGACATGATTTCATTTTTGCAAATGTTTTCATAAAACTCTTTAGGTTTTGAGAGATTAAAGAGAAAGGAAATTTTTTAGGTAAAATGATCGCTATCGAGAAATAGAAAAATAACATTTTCTAAAAATTGACAAGGATCACTCCGAAGCAAAGTCTCATAATCAAATAAATGTGCAAGAAAAGAAGAAGATGAGAGCTTGGGGCAAGAAAAAAAGAAAATGATCCAATAAGGACAAAGACATATTCCAATTGAGGAAGAATGTAATCAAGAAGATCAAGTTATTTATGAGAATGAAGATTTCTCCACATCTTTGAGTCGTCATCAGTCATGAAAGCATCATTAACTTACATTTTCACATGTACAAGCATCTTTGCATTAAATATTCATATATGAAATTTGTATCATTGCATATATTTATTGATATGAGCATGGCAGAACTGGATCCAAAAATGATACAACAAGGGCCCATTACAAGATATAAGGCTAAACAATTCAGGGAAGTTCTTTCTATCAAGTGCATTCAAGCTTTCAATTCATTTAAAGAAACTTTAGCCTTAGATGATAAGATGTATAATGTGATGCATGCTGATATGTTACATATTATATGTTGCCACTTTACTTAGTTTATATTATGTTTATGATATGTTATTTAGCTCATTTGCATACTTAGCATAGATGAAAACATTCATTCATAGCTTTCTTAATGTTATCATGATTTAATCATTTTTTTATGTCACACATATGTCTATGGATGATAAGGAAGGCTATGAAATCTCATGGAACAATAACTCAATCTATCGTAGCTCAAGATATTCAAGGACATCAATGAAATCTTATCTTTAGCTAAGGAAGCTCAAGACATGAATATATTAGCTCGAGGGTAGCTGAAGTACCTGAAAGGTAGATGAAACTAGATGGAGAGCAACTAAGGACTAAGTAGCTGAGCTGAGGACTAGAGACAACTGGAAGGCAGCTGAGGTAGAAGCTGAGTAACTGGAGTGTCCCTAGCTAGCTAGTTTTAGTCTACCTAGCTACTACTCACCTAGCTAGTTTCCTAAGGCACCTACCTATGTCACCTAGATCCTACCATGTGCCAAGCATACCACCTTGACCGAAACATCACAACACTTGGCTTGGAAAGTCATATGCTTACAGGTAGAAGTTGCAACCATCCAAGTAAGACCATGTGCAAACCATGTATAAGTTAGGCGCAAAACACCAAGGGAAACCAACTATTTGAGCAATCCTTTCCTCTCTTCATCTAGATGCCAAAATGAACCAATGCAAGCACTATTCGGCTAAGCACCATGTCTCTAATTCCTAGCCGAACCAGCACTTGTCTTTTCGAATAAGAAGAGTTCCAAGCATTGATGAAGAGTTGGTCAAACCATTACCATGCATTTAGAAACGTTCCTTCATTTAATTAAACATTTATTTCCATAAATACACAAGGCTAGCTTACCCATCATGTACTCATTCGACTATGCCTTTCTAAAATATATAAATTGTAGATGCCTTGGCATTCGTAAGGCACCTGATGCTCTAGAACATGCTATAGCACAATGCAAGCATGCAATATTGTATCAAAGTAATAAAGTGGAAATCCTTTTGGGAATTCAAATGTCAAACCCATAGAGAGCATAAAGTTTACTATTAAGTTAAAGAAATAATTGTTGGTTGAAATTGTATATGAAGGAAATAAGTATTAAAAGATAAAATATAATAGAATAGAGGCAAGATCATGGTACAACATTAGGAATATCACAGTCTTAGAAATCAAATAGAGTGGGATGATAAAAGGGATTCATTGTTCAATTCATGCACTAAACTTAACTATGATGTATTTAACATTAATTACCATTAACGAATTAATATGAATTAGCTCTCACTAAGACAAACAATCATATAGTAATTATGTTAAACAATTGACATCATACATCTCTGTATGCAGTTGCTTCTCACAATTCCAAAGCCACGAAATTAGAATGCAAGTCATTCAATTTATCTCTAAATAAAATAACAGCGTACATTAAACAATGAAATCTCTTTCATCATTCATAAAAATAAAGCACAAAGTAGTAAATTAAACAACATTCATATAAACAAGGGTTCCACCAAACGACTAAGTTTGAAACATTCGACACCCACAAGTATATAAAAAAGCTATCTAAACTTCCCTATCTCAGGAAAGTCTAAGAAGCTAAAGTGATCTTGTTGACTGTCGATGCTACTCGGTAGCTTAGGAAGCCATAGAGAAAAGACTAGAGATTTTGTGTAGAAGAAGATGGAATGAAGAATTGATTATTAAATGAGCTGGGGAAAGTTCTATTTATAGCTGAAGAGGTCAAATATGTCTCCAATAGGTATTCATCATATAACAATAGTTGGTTAGAGAGGATATAGCTATCCCAGCCATCTATCCCGATTCTAGGAGGTTCTGCCCAACCTAGTGAGTCTTCAGTTGCTATAGCATTTGCTTCTTCGCTGTATCAACTTCACTTTTTTAGCAGAAAAACCCAGAAATTAGCCCACGTTAACCAAACTTTAAATAGTACAAAATATATAAAAATAAGACTAAACTAAACCTAAGATGCTTTTAAACATGCTTAATTCCAAGCCAATCCTAGGTAAAAAGTGCTAAATTGATAACTCTATTGGAAAGTTATCACACCCCAAACCTAGATGTTTTCTTGTGCTCAAGCAACAAAAACACGATATGCATCAACACCATAGATTAAGACCAAATCAACATTTACTTCATTTTTCTACCCTCAAAATTTTGTTGCAGAAATATAAACAACATCCAAATAAATTCAAGTAGTAATTACATCAAAATCTCATTCAAATCAGGCCCACAATGTGTAAGTTTGCAGGCTAGGTGTATCCAATCAATACTTATCTAATTTAAATGTTGTAACCAGTGTTAGGCACCTCAAGCGTTTCTCTTTGTCTAATGTTAGAGCCAGTTTTTGGGTACCTCTAACATTTTAGTTTCCATTTCTTTACTAGAGTCAATGTTAGGCACCTTTAGCAGCTTGGAAAATTTTCTTTTTCTTTTTATCTTTTTTTTATTGTTAAACCTAGAGCCAGTTTTTGGAACCTCTAGTTCTATAGCATATATTATGGATTTGAGTTTAATTCAAAAGTTTCTAAAGTCTCTAAGTATTGAGAACATAAATTTAAGATAAAGAATTTTCCTATGTGCCCTAGTTCGAATAAGTTCTAAAGCAACTACATAATATACAAACAAAACGTTAACAAAATGAAATGCAAATAAAATGATAAATGCATCAAACCAATAGACAACACCCGCAAACCTAAGTGGGGCATTGTCCTCGATGTAAAACAGCAAAAAAGAAATAAAAACAAGTAAAGAGAATGAGAATGCGACTCCCCTAGTTTGGTTTTCTCGGGCTTTTGTGAAGGCTAGCAATAGCGGGACAGGTTTTCTTGGAGGTGACTTTGGATTTTATCAAACTTTTCATCTTCATGCCTGTGAACGTTGAAGTGGCATGTACTACAACAACATCAAGAATGACAAGAGGAACCTTCTGAATGGTTCAAGTGTGATTGTATCAAGGTTCGCCAAAATTTCCATAGCACCACCCACAGTAACATCAGGAGAGCTCTTAGGCTGACTCACAACTGCTTGTTGTATCTCCTTCATAATTTTACTATCGTTTTTTGCATAGTAAATAGTAGCAACCACCTTCAGCATATATGTGTTCATCAAAGTCCTTTGCAGCGAATCAATTTTAATCTCTTTAAGTTGGCTGGTGCCCTTTAGTTGCTTCACATCCTTCAACATACTGGAGACAAGTTGGATTATATTGGCTACTAATCTAACCTCTTCTTAAACTTTCTTTTCCTCTGTAGCTTCCTCTGTTCCCTTTTTCAGGCTTGGTTGCTTCACAGATCGAACAGTTTCTTCACCGGTTGTGGATTAACAATTTAGCTAGCAGCATGGTGTGAATTACTCAGCTTTGGTACAGATGGCTCGGGGTTAAGTCATTGTTTTAACAAAGTGCACTTGACCATAGTGGTTGTAATAGAATTCAGGGTTCTTGGATACTTGGTCAAAAGGAAATTTTCCCACTTGTGTTTTTTAGCACAGTGTGGTTACAAGTGAAAGAAAATAAAGATAACCAATAGCCTTTTGGCTACAAGCAAAAATCTCAATAGAAATAATTTTACCAACATTGATATTTCAACATTGCAAGATAGAGTGAAGCCTGTCTCTAGTGATGGTAGAAAAATGCATTGTAGGTAATAAATGGGTTCGGAGAAAAATGAACCATATCATTCCTTCTCGGTTGAGACCCAAACGCCGCATGGTGTAGTCTCTAGAGGAATACTTCATCCATGTTTTTCCTGGAAAGTAAACATCTTTGGCAACTTAATGTAAGTCTTCGGTGGTTAGGTTATTCACGAACTCGGTGTGCTCGCATTCTCCATCTACAAGGCCCAACAGCTCGTTGATTTGAGTAGTCAACTAATGAACTAGCTTTTATTAGACAAATACCAGGGGCTTTTCCTCATGCAATAGATTGCTATAGAATTCCCATACCCAATGGTGGCTGATTTCGCCATGGTAGGAACACAAGGTGTAATACCCAAATATCATCTAGTGGCTTTAGTGAAAAGTTTTAAAATTGGAGGATTTATTCGAATAAATAATAAAAGATGAGAAAATGATTTGGAATAGTATTTTAGACTAATTTTCAACAATATATAAATAAAAAGGGAATTTTGGTCCTTTAAAGGGAAATAAATTTAATATTCATTTTTAATAAGGTATTAAAGTATGGAAAAAGGGGGAAAGTGAAAAAAGCCTAAGTTATTTTTCATTCCTACTTTCCCATGGAAAAGCTCTCCTCCATAGCTAAAGGTAAGGTTTCTTTTGGCTAGTTTCTTCTTTCGTTTTTTGTTGGTTTTTGAAACATTAAGTATTATAGAGGCTTAAGAAAGGATTAAATAGGATAAAAATTAAGAGAAGATGAAATATTGGAGATTTAAGAAAATGGGCTTTGGAATTATATATTAAGATATGAGTTTGTATTGATGTTTACTAGAATATTTGACTTGTCAAAGAAGTAAATGAGATATTAGAAGCATTGGATGGGTTTAATTTTTTTAGAAAAAGTGGTGTGATTCTTAGATTGAAATGTTCCTGGGAGATTTTAGATGTTTTAAGAAGCTAAATGAAGGAAAGTTAGTAGAGATAAATAAAGAATAGTTTAATAGCATTGTTGGGTGTAAACATAAGGAAATTTGACCAAAGTTTGGTAAGAATCGGTCTTAAAAATAGAAAATCTGGGTAAGGGTATCGGTACTGATAGAACAATATCGATACTATAGGCTTAAATGGGTAGAAATATGATGAATAGTATCGGTACTAATACAATTAGTATCGATACTTATGGGGTATCGATACTAAAAGGAAAGTATCGATACCACAGTTTCCAGAATGTCAAAATGGTATCGATACTGAAAGGGAGTATCGATACTATAGTATAAAAGTATCGGTACTAGGAGAAAAGTATCGACACCATGGATCTAGAATGTAGAAATGATATCAATACTTAAAGGGAGTATCGATACCACAATATAGAAGTATAATATCATGGTAGGGGTACCGATATTATTGAGACATGAATTATAAGATGAGCTGAAATTGTTATAGAAATTTAAATAGTAATACTTGTGAATATTATTAAAGTATAAATGTTATAGAATATATTAACATTTAGTATGGTATGTGTCTTTAATGGATGCTTGTGTAGATCGTAATCAAGCTCCCGAGTTAATCAAAACGAAAGGCAAAGATAAAGTAGCTGAGTAGGCAGATTTGTGTTTTGGTATAATAGCGAGGCAAGTCAGGTGAGTGCATTTATTATGTACCTATATGTTATGATAGTCATATATGTATACCATTTAATGTATGTATTGTAATTACCTAATGGGAACTATGTGTGCAACTTAAGAAATTCATAATAAGTTTATGAATTTACATATTGGAACTGTGTGTGCAAAGCTTAAGAAATTCATAATAAGTTTATGAATTTTTGTATTACCACTGTGTGTGCAAAGCTTAAGAAATTCATAATAAGTTTATGAATTTTCGTATTGGCACTCTGTGTGCAAAGCATAATAAATTCATAATAAGTTTATGAATTCTCGTTTTGGCACTGTGTGTGCAAAACTTAAGATATTCATAATAAGTTTATGAATTTCTGTATTGGCACTGTGTGTGCAAAGCTTAAGAAATTCATAATAAGTTTATGAATTTCCGTATTGGCATTGTGTGTGCAAAACTTAAGAAATTCATAATAAGTTTTTGAATTTCTGTATTGGCACTATGTGTGCAAAAATTAAGAAATTCATAATACGTTTATGAATTTCCGTATTGGCAGTGTGTGTGCAAATCTAAGAAATTTATAATAAGTTTATGAATTTCCATATTGGTACTAGATGTGTAATCCACATAATTTATAGTAAGTTAGTAAATTATTGTGTTAGGCCCACGGGTGCGAACTATAGAGTTTATAATGAAGTGAAAGAGTTACTTGATATTAAAATTGTTATGTTATACTCATGCTTATAAGTTTGCTTATGATTATTTATGTCTCACTAAGAAATTACTTAGTGTGTGTTAAATTCACACGTAGGTTTTAATACAAGTGGAGTAAGGAGATCATTAGAGATCACAAAGCACGTGTCGCCTCTTCAGTAATAGTATGGCATCAATGTCTACTTTTGATGTATTTAGTTGGCATGTAATAAACCTAGAAAGTACGCTCTGAAAAGTATTTGATTTATCATGTTGTAAAAAGAGGGAATGTTTAAACATTTTTTTTGTTTATCTACATAATGAATGTCTTATTATTACTAAATTAAAATGTTTTATAAAAAGAAAATTTTTTTACGGGTTTTCAAAGGAGGAAATGCTTTAAAAATGATGAGACATCTGTATCTCGTGTACGGAAAGATATACGGGAGATGGGTATTACATTTATTGGTATCAGAGCTACATGTTTAGTCAATTCTCGACCAAAGTCTTTTGTATTTGAATGTCAAAGAGATTTACATCCAACCTCCTCTGCCTCCCCCTACTCCTCTAGTGCCGTGAATATTAATCCTAGAAGAATTAAGAAGTTTGGGAGCTCCTAAGTTCCGGGGAGAATAATGTGAAGGTCTGATGGATGCTGATTTATGGTTGAATGATGTTATGGTGATGTTAGAAAGTTTACAATGCTCCGATCATGAAAAATGGGTGCAGTTGTATCGTTACTCCGAGGATTATCTTGGGTTTGGTGGTCAAATATGATAATGTATGCATCACCTGAACATATGCAATGGCAATTCTTTCAAGATGAGTTCAAGAACAAGTATATCGGGGAGAAGTTTATGAGGTAATGCTGTTGAAATTTCTTAACTTGAAACATGGTGATCGAGCAGTGCATGAGTACGAGGCTGAATACAATAAGCTTAGTCATTATGCTACCGAGGTAGTTCCTAAAGATGAAGCTCGATGAGATTGGTTTATTGAGGGTCTGAGGCCTAAGTTGGAAGAGATGATGTTGGCCTTAAACTTGCCTAGCCTGCAAGAAGTTATTAACAGAGCTAAGGCTATTGAAAGAGCTTAAGAGGAGACTCTACCAGCTGAGCAGAGTATGCTAACGGGAAAAAATATTGGGATGTCTTTATCTACACATCATGCTAAGAGAGACAAGGGCTCAGGTTCCCGATATATTGACAGAGTTAATTATATTGCAACTTCAAAGAAAACTAAGTAGTCTCATTCTTTTACTGCGACCCGGGTAGAGCTTTTGGAGAGAGAACTCTATATCAGACATGTGGCAAGTCGCATCGGGGAGTATGTAGATTGCTCTTTGGCTCTTGTTTTCATTGTGGTGAATTTAGTCATTATGCTCGAAATTGCCCAAAGAGATATTGAGATAGATCAGTAGCAACACCTAGTAGAAATAGAGGAAGATGAAGATCGGGCGGTCAATCTAAGGCTAGCCAACGAAAAGAGACTCGGGGAGTCACCTGAATCTATAACATTAAGACTAATGAGGATCGAGATGACCCAGAAATCATAACAGGTACATTCCATCTTTTTGATGAGCTTGTATTTGTTTTAGTTGATCCTGGTTCTACACATTCATACATTAGTACAAAGTTTGTTAGAGCTAGAAAAATTCCTTTAGAACCAATTTTTAGTGAAATGATAGCGGTAAACCCTATGGGTCATAGTGCAAGGCTGACTCGAGTATGTAGAAAATGTCCAATTAAGATTCAAGGGATTGTGTTATCGACAAACTTGACGGAGTTGCCTTTCGATGAGTTTGAAATCATTTAGGGAATGGATTGGTTGTCTCCACATAATGGATGGGTTGATTGTCGCCAGAAATGATTTTTTTGAAAAATACGGAAGACATAGAAACTATTGTGATCAACGAAAAAGTGAAATCACCGTCCAATGTGATATCGGCCATAACTGCAAAGAAAATGATGTCAAAGGGATTATAGATTTTCTAGCTAATGTGACAGATACTCGAGTGTCAGAAGTGAGATTAAACGATATTCCAACAGTTAAAGAGTTTCCAGAGGTTTTTCCCGAGTAAATACTGAGTTTACCTCCAGATCGTGAAGTAAAATTCAGGATTGAGATTTACCCAAGTACCGAACCTGTTTCTATGGCCCTGTATCGAATGGATCCAATAGAATTAAAAGCCCGGTTACAAGAATTGATTGATAAGGGATTTATCAGGGCCAATGTTTCTCCTTGGGGAGCATCGGTTCTATTTGTGAAAAAGAATGATGGGTCTATGCGGTTATATATTGATTATCGTTAGTTGAATAAAGTAACGATAAAGAACAAGTATCCTCTTCCAAGGATTGATGATACGTTTGAACAAGTATCCTCTAAGATAGACCTGAGGTCAGGGTACCACCAATTAAAGATCGAAAAGGAGGATATTTCTAAGACAACTTTTTTGGACTTGGTACGGACACTATGAGTTCGTGGTAATGTCATTCGGACTGACTAATGCTCCTGCACTATTTATGGACTTAATGAACAAAGTATTGCAACTGTACTTGGATCAATTCGTGGTGGTATTTATAGATGATATTTTGGTATATTCCAAGTCAATAGAGGAACATGATGCTCATCGTCGAGTGGTTCTTCAGATGCTTCGAGAAAAGAGATTGTATTCCAAATTGTCCAAGTGTGAATTTTGGTTAGCTAAGATTACTTTCCTTGGTCATATAGTCTCTGCAGAAGGCATAAGAGTATATCCCAAAATGATTCAAGCCATAGTGGATTGGCAACCCCCAAAGAATGTTTAAAAATTTTGTAGTTTCTTGGGGCTTGCTGGTTATTATAGTCGGTTCTTGAAGAACTTCTCAATGTTAGCGTCCCCGCTAACTAAGTTATTAAGGAAAGATGTGCCTTTTGTTTGGACAAAAAAATGCCAAGAAAGTTTTGAAATGTTAAAGAAAATAGTAACGGAAGCCCCAATGCTTATACAATCTGAGTTAGGTAAAGATTATGTCATTTTCAGTGATGCACCCCATAATGCATTGGGATGTGTGCTGATGCAAGAAGGGAAATTTGTGGCTTATGCCTCAAGACAATTGAAGAATCACGAGAGAAATTACCTGACACGTGACTTGGAATTGGCAACAGTAGTGTTTGCTTTGAAAATTTGGGACCATTATCTGTACGGTGAGCATTGCCATGTTTACACGAATCACGACAGTCAAAAGTACTTGCTGACTCAGAAAGAGCTAAATTTGAGACAGAGAAGATGGATTGAGATTTTAAAAAGATTATGATTTGATTATTGAGTGTCATCCTGGAAAGCCTAATGTGGTGGATGATACGCTCAGTCAAAAGACTTTTGCAGCTCTATAGGCTTTAGATGCACGTATGTCTTTAAAGGAAGATGGTGCCTTGATTGCTGAACTTAAGTTAAAGTCGATGCTTTTGGATCGGGTAAAATAGCTGCAAGGTCGTGATAAAAAATGCTTGATGAAAATAGAACAAGTTGAAAAAAAAGAGGCTAAAGACTTTGAAATGAGAGTCGATGGAGATTTATATTATGGAGGAAGACTTTGCATTATCGACAATGATAAATTGAACAAAGATATTTTTTGCGAGGCACATTATAGCCCTTTGACGATGAATCCAGGAAAGAATAAGATGTATCAGGGCTTGAAGAGCCGTTATTTGTGGCATGGTATGAAAAGAGCTGTAACAGAGTTTGTTGCAAAATTTTTGACATGTCAGTAAGTGAAAGCTGAACATCAAGTGCCTTCTGGTTTGTTACAACCGATAACTATTCCTAAGTGGAAGTGAGAGCGAGATACAATGAACTTTGTTTCGGGGCTACCTTTGTCACCAGGTAAAAAGGACTCGATATGGGTAATAGTGGACAATTTGGCCAAGACGACTCATTTTATTCTAGTTCGAGTAGATTACTCGATGGATAAGAATGCGGTGTTGTATATGAAAGAGATAGTTAGACTGTAAGGAGTGCCTATATCGATAGTGTCCGATCGAGACCCAAGGGTTTACTTTAAGATTCTAGAAGTCTTTACATGAGGCATTGGGTACTCGATTGAACTTCAGTACAACTTTTCATCCACAAAAAGATGGGCAGTCAGAACAAGCTACTCAGATATTAGAAGATATGCTATGGGCATGTGTGATTGAATTTAAAGGATCACGGGAAAGGTATTTTCCTTTAGCGGAATTTGCATATAACAATAGTTACCAATCGAGTATTAAGATGGCTCTGTATGAATATTTGTATGGGAGGAAGTAAAGGACACTATTAAATTAGTTTGAAATAAAAGATCGAGACTGAGTTGGCCCGGATTTGATCAAAAAAATGGAGGAAAAAGTGAAAATTATCCAGAGAATTTTAAAGATAGCCTCTGATCACCAGAAGTCTTATTCTGATTTGAAAATAAAGGAAATCGAATTTCAAGTGGGGGACAAAGTATTTCTGAAGGTATCACCTTGGAAGAAGATATTACTATTTGGGCGAAAAGAACAACTGTGTCCAAGATTCATTGGACCTTATGAGATCTTAAAAAGGGTTAGACCCGTAGCTTATCAATTATCTTTTCCTCCGGATATGGATAATATCCACAAATATTTCCACTTATCGATGCTTAAAAGGTACATATTAGATCCATCCCATGTCATCATGCCTGAAGAAATAGAAATCCGACCAGATTTAACTTATGAGGAAGAACCAATACGGATCTTAGCTGAGGAAAACAAGGAATTACGTAACAAAAGGATTCTGTTTAAAGTGCTCTGGCAGAATCATAAGGTAGAAGGAGCTACTTGGAAAAGAGATGAGGACACGAGGAAGCAGTTTCCATACCTCTTCCTTTCAGGTACTACTTTAAAGTCGATGACAAAATTTTATTAAGGGGGAGAATTGTAATACCTAAATATCAGGTCAGAGAGTTTAATGAAAAGTTTTAAAATTTGAGGTTTTATTTGAATGAATAATAAAATATGAGAAAATGATTTAGAATAGTGTTTTAGACTAATTTGTAATAATAAATGAATAAAGAGGGCTTTTGGTCCTTTAAAGGGACATGAATTTAATATTCATTTTTAATAAGGTATTATAAGCATGGAAAAAGGGGGGAAATGAAAAAAACCTAAGTTATTTTTCTCTCTTTCTTTCCCGTGAAAAAACTCTCCTCCATAGCCAAAGGTAAGGCTTCATTTGGCTTGTTTCTTCTTTCGTTTTTTGGTTGGTTTTTGAAACATTGAGTATTATAGAAGCTTAAAAAATGATTAAATAAGATCAAAATTAAGAGATGGATGAGGTATTGGAGATTTAATAAAATGGGTTTTGGAATGATATGTTAAAATATGAGTTTTTATTGATGTTTACTAGTACATTTGACTTGTCAAAGAAGTAAATGAGAGATTAGAAGCATTGGATGGGCTTAAAACATGTTAGAAAAACTGGTGTGATTCTTAGATTGAAATGTTCTTGGGAGATTTTAGATGTTTTAAGAAACTAAATGAAGGAAAGTTAGTATGGATAAGTAAAGAATAGTTTAATAGTATTGTTGGGTGTAAACATAAGGAAATTTAACCAAATTTGGGTAAGAATCGGACTGAAAAATGGAAAATCTGGGTAAGGGTATCGATACTGATAGAACAGTATCGATACTATAGGCTTCAATGGGTAGAAATATGATGAACAGTATCAGTACTAATGTAATTAGTATCGATACATATGGGGTATCAATACTAAAAGGAAAGTATCGATACCATGGTTTCCAGAATGTCAAAATGGTATCGATACTGAAAGGGGGTATTGATACAATAGTATAGAAGTATCGGTACTAGGAGAAAAGTATCGATACCATGGATTCAGAATGTAGAAATGGTATCGATACTTAAAGGGAGTATTGGTACAACATATAGAAGTATCATACCATGGTAGGGGTACCGATACTATTGAGACGGGAATTATAAGATAAACTGAAATTATTATAGAAATTTAAATAGTAGTACTTGTGAATATTATTAAAGTATAAATGTTAGGGAATATACTAACAATTAGTATGGTATGTGTCTTTAATGGATGCTTGTGTAGATCGTAATCAAGCTTCCGAGTAAAGCAAAATTAAAGGCAAAAATAAAGTAGCTGAGTAGGCATATACGTGTTTTGGTATAATAGCAAGGTAAGTAAAGTGAGTGCATTTATTATGTACCTATATGTTATGATAGTCATAGATGTATACCATTTAATGTATGTATTGTAATTAACTAATGGGCACTATGTGTACAACTTAAGAAATTCATAATAAGTTTATGAATTTTTGTATTAGCACTGTGTGTGTGAAAATCTTAAGAAATTCATAATAAGTTTCTAAATTTCCTTATTGGCACTGTGTGTGCAAAGCTTAAGAAATTCGTAATAATTTTATGAATTTCTGTATTGGCACTGTGTGTACAAAACTTAAAAAATTCATAATAAGTTTGTGAATTTCAGTATTGGCACTGTGTGTGTAAAGCTTAAGAAATTCATAATAAGTTTATCAATCTCCGTATTGGCACTGTGTATGCAAAACTTAAGAAATTCATAATAAGTTTGTGACTTTCCGTATTGGCACTGTGTGTGCAAAGCTTAAGAAATTCATAATAAGTTTATGAATTTCCGTATTGGCACTATGTGTGCAAAACTTAAGAAATTCATAATAAGTTTATGAATTTTTGTATTAGCACTATGTGTGTAAAACTTAAGAAAATTCATAATAAGTTTATGAATTTTTGTATTGGCACTATGTGTGCAAATCTAAGAAATTCATAATAAGTTTATGAATTTTCGGATTGGTAATGGGTGTGTAATCCCCGTAATTTATAGTAAGTTAGTAAATTACCGTGTTAGCCCTACGGATGCAAACTATAGAGTTTATAATGAATTGAAAGAGTTACTTGATATTAGAATTGTTATGTTATACTCATGCTTATAAAATTTCTTATGATTATCTATGCTTCACTAAGAAATTACTTAGTGTGTGTTAATTTCACACGTAGGTTTAATACAAGTGGAGTAAGGAGTTCATCGGACATCACAAAGCACATGTCACCTTGTCAGTAACAGTACGACATCCATGTCTACTTTTGATGTATTTAGTTAGCATATAATAAATCTAGGAAGTACCCTCTAAAATGTATTTGATTTATCATGTTGTAAAAAGAGGAAATGTTTGAACATTTCTTTTTATTTATCTACGTAAGTTTAATGAATCTTTTATTATTACTACATTAAAATGTTTTATAAAAAGAAACAAAATTTTATGGGTTTTCAAAGAATGAAATGCTTTAAAAGTGATGTGACATATGTATCTCATGTACGGAAAGGTATACGGGAGATGGGTGTTACACAAGGTCTCTCATTTCATCGCGGCAATGATGGACGTGATATAGGTAAATGACGTTAAGTCCTCGACGATTGAGAGGTTGAAGCATTGCTCGTTAACGAACTCCTGATTAGTATAATCAGTGTATCGCTACTGTTGTGTAGCCTCTATAAATCTCATGGGCTCGACGACGGCTTTCGATTGCAAAGTTGGTAATGTTGAAACCGGTGGATGGTTAGTGCTTTTTACGACCATCTTCTTTTTCGATTCCATGGAAGTTATTCGTGTGAAAAGAATGAAAAATTAAGAAGCTTTGAAAATGAAAAGTGTAGTGAAGATGAAGATGAAGAGAAACAACCAAAATAGAAGGGGTAGGTAAAATGATATAAGTGTAAGTAAATGGTTTAGGGTTGGGAATATTAAAGGTGACGTGTAAAATGGAAAAATGGGTTAAAAATTAAAATTAAAAGTAAAAGATGAGGATAAAGATAAAAGTTGGACGGTGAGGATAAAGTAAGGTGGACGGTGGATATATCGGGGGTAAAAGTAGATAACAACTCACACAAATTTCTTTTTACCTAAAGTTATCCGTCCAGTTGGAATATGCTAAAGCAATGGATGTAGCATACAGTTTTCAGGAAAAATATTCCAGCAAGGAAGCTTCAGCATTTAGCCTGGTCAACAAAAAAAATAAAAGTAAATCAAAATCTAATTAAAATCTAACAAAAACTAAATATCTAACTGATGTCAAATTTGACTTATTCATAGCAAAAAAATTTAAAAGAAATAGGGATATCTTATTGTGGTGGAGGTGATATCAAGGAGTTGTTGTTGGAAATAATGCTTCAAACGCTACCCATTGACTTTAAATATAGTTCCATCACTTATATTCTACAATAGTACTTCCCCATGAATATAGGTTTCCACAACTTTAAACGGCCCTAAACAACGTGATTTGAGTTTGCCCGAAAAAAGCTTTAGGTGAGAATTAAACAATAGCACATGTTGTCCAGCATTAAACTGTTTTGGTAGGATATGCTGATCTTGCCATCTAATGTTCTTTTCCTTGTAAATTTGACTACTCTCATAAGCATTATTGTGTAGCTCCTCAAGTTCATTAATCTCTAGCATTTGTTGTTCCCTGCAGCATTGAGATCATAGTTCAACTTCTTAAGTGCCCACATGGCTTTGTGCTCTAACTCAACCGGTAAGTGAAAAGCTTTACCATACACAAGGCGATAAGGTGATATAACTAAGGGCCTTTTTTAAGCCTTCCTATGAGCCCAAAGTGCTTCTTAAAATCTTAGAGACCAATTTTTCCTCGGGGATTAACTACTTTTTTTAAGATTTGCTTGATTTCACGGTTGAATACCTCAGCTTGACCATTTGTTTGAGTATGCTATGTAGTAGTAATGCGATTTTTGACTCCATAACGCTGCAAGGCATTTCCTACTTGTCGACCAATAAATTGGGAACCTTTATCACTAATAAATGCTCATTGTGTTCCAAAGCGAGTAAAAATATTCTTATGGAGGAATCGGAGAACCGCTTTAGCATCACTTGAGGGTAATACTACAATATCAGCCCATTTGGACACATAATTAAAAGCAAAAAGAATGAAAGTATTACATCAAGATGATGGATAAGGTCCTATAAAATCCAATCCCCAAACATCAAATAATTTAATATCCAAGATAGGTTGCATTGGCATCTTATTACACCTAGAAATGTTTCTCGTCCGTTGGCATCGATCCTAATGCTGCACAAAAGCATTAACATCCTTGAATAGCGAAGGTAAAAATAACCATATTGGAGGACTTTTGATGTTGTATGTATGCATCCCAAATGTCCGCCATATGGTGCATTGTGGCAATGCTGTAAGATTTTGTGATGTTCACACTCGGGAACACATCTACTCAAGAGTTGATCATTGTATTGCTTAAAAAGATAAGGTTCTTCCCAAAATTACACTTTGACATCCCTCATGAATTTTCTTCTACCTTGGTGATTAAGATCTGGTGGCAGTATACCACTAACTAAATAATTCATAAAATCAACATACCATCGTAAGCATTAATGGCCAGCAATCATTCATTGGGAAAAACATATGGTATCACAAATGCTATGCCATCCTCATTTCTAGATTCCAAGTGTGATAAGTGGTTAGCCACTTGGCTCTCGGTTCCTTTCTTATCTCGAACTTCAATGTCAAATTCTTGAAGTAACAACACCCAACGAATCATTCTCGGCTTGGTGTCATTCTTATCAAACAAATTCTTTAAATTTGAATGGTTGACATAGATTATTATCTTGGTTCCAACCAAGTACATTCAAAATTTATCCAATGCAAACACCGCAGCCAACAATTCCTTTTTCATTTATGGTCAAATTTACTTGAGCTTCATTCAATGCACTATTAACATAATGAATAGCATGGAAGATTCGCTCCTTGTGTTTCCATAACACTACTCCAACAACAAAGTTGCTAGCATCACACATCGGCTCAAAAGGTAAATTCCAATATGGTGTTGCGATAATAGGGGCATTAACTAGCTTGGATTTAATGGTTTCAAAATATTTTAGAACTTCAGCATCAACCACGAATTTCTTATTTTTCTCCAGCAATGAGCACAATGGTTTGGCTATTTGTCAGAAATCCTTAATGAACCTACGATAAAAAATCGCATGCCCTAGGAAGCTTCTAACAACTTTGACATTCGAGGGTGGAGGTAATTTCCTAATTACTTCGACCTTGGCTTTGTCGACTTTGATTTTTTGTTGAGAAATATGATGCCCCGACACTATGCCTTCGATTACCATAAAATGGAAGTTTCCCCAATTCAACACAAAGTTGGTCTCTTCACATCTCTTCAAAATAATAGCTAAGTTGGAAAGACATTGCTCAGATATCTTTCCCAAAAAAATAAAAGTTATCCATGAAAATTTCCAAGCAATCTTCAATCATATAAGAGAATATTGACATCATGCAATGCTGGAATGTTGTGAAAGTGTAGCATAGTCCAAAGGGCATTCTTCGAAAAGAAAAAGTTCAATAAGGTCAAGTGAAAGTCGTTTTACCTTGATCTTTAGGGGCTATAACAATATGATTGTAGCCGCTATACGCATTAAGGAAATAATAAAAAGCCTTTCCAGTATTTTATCAATGAACGATAGTGGGAAGTGATCCTTGTTTATAGCTTTATTCAGTTTGCGAAACTCCAATCAAATTCTCTAGCCCATGGTTGTGCGTGTAGGAACCAACTCGTTCTTCTCGTTTGCTACCACAATGATTCTTCCCTTATTTGGAACGCATTACACCAAGCTCACCCAATTGTTATCAGAAATAGGGTATATGATCCCAGCGTCCAACCATTTTATGACTTATTTTCAAACCACTTCTTTCATAATTGGATTTAGCCATCTTTGTTGCTCAATAGAACTACTACTTGGATCCTCTAATAAAATTTTATGCATGCAAAATGTTAGGTTAATCCCTTTTATGTTAGCAATGCCCTAAGCAATAGCCTTCTTATGTTGCTTTAGCATAGAAATTAAACTATCATCTTGAGATACTGTAAGCTTCACTGTAATAATGAAAGACAAAGTATCACTTTTTTTCAAGGAAGGCATATCTCAAATACTCGGGTAAGGGTTTCAGCTCAAGCTTAGGTAGGTCTTCTATGGATGTCTTTGGTTCTTGAATCGATCGATCAGAAAAGTCCAATGACTCGAAGTGTTGCATGAAATTTCTTTCCTCATAGTCCTCAATTTATTCAATTGTTATATCATTAGCTGTAGAAACTCCCATGCTATAACTTTCATCTAAATACTCCTGCACATAAACATCAAAAGCATCAATATTATTACACTCAGCATTATCATCCATATAAGACATATTTTTCAAAACGTTAAAAGTAATGTATTCATCATTTAAGCGCATAGTGAGTTCTCCCTTTCCCACATCGATTAATACTCACCCTGTAGCAAGGAAGGGTCTTCCAAGGATGATTGGAACTTCCTTGTCAACTTCAAAATTGAGTATAATGAAGTCAGTTGGGAATATGAACTTATCCACTCGAACCAGTATATTCTCCACTATTGCACTTAGATGCATGGTGGACCTATCAATAAGCTGTAGTGTCACGGTTATTGACCATATGTATCCACTTCCAAATCTCCTAAAAATAGAAAAGGGAATTAAGTTAATGCTAGAATCTAAGTCGTATAAAGCTTTACCAACTAACTGGTCACCAATACTACATGGGATAGTAAAGCTCCTTGGGTCTTTAAACTTTGGCGGTAGTTTACTTATGGCCATAGCATTACAACATTGAGTCAGTGCAAAAGTTTTGAACTTGCCTAGAATCCTCTTCTTGGATAGTACTATATGCATGAATTTAATATAGTTAGGGTTTTTCTCTAAAGCATCTGTCAATGGAATGTTGATGGTCAGTTGGAGAAGTACATCAATGAATGGTTTAAATTGTTCATCTTCCTTGGTCTTTTTGAAACGTTGAGGAAACAAAGGAGGAGGGGGTCTTGGAGTTGGTTGATTATGAACTGGTTGAGGCATTATGGGTGTAACAAGAGGCATTGGTTGAGGTGATGCTACAAGAATTGCTCTAGAATGTCTACTTTGTCTAGCATCCTTTGGATCAACTTGGGTTGTTCCTCATCAACTTTCTTCTTGTTCTCAACAGTGGGTATCCAACAGAACTCCATTCCTAGTTGTGATGGCTTTGCAATGATTATTACAATGAGCCTTCCCATGAGCTTTTAGGACTTCGGTATTGTTGGGTAGCATCCCAGGTTGCATGTTGCTTAAAGCATTTGCCAGCTGACCCATTTGGTTCTCTAGCACTCTCAATGATGCTTATTAGCTTTGAATTACTACTTTTATTGAAACATACTCCTTTAGCATGGATTCAAGAGTGTTCAAGTTAGGCTCTTGATTGAAATTTGTTCTTGATAATTCTACCTATGTTGTGGTTGTGCTTGTTGCTAATATTGCGGCTACGTTTTGACTCCTCCATGAAAAATTGGGATCGTTGTTGTATTTGGAATTGTGTGAATTCCCATACATGTTGGCATTATGTCCCATATTGAAATTTCTTACAAAATAAATGGATTCAAAGTTTTGTGGGCATTCATCGTAATTATGCGTATACCCATAATAAACATAAAAGAGGGTATAAATGTTTTTGACTCATACATGCCACCCGACCTTTGTAATTTCTTTACCATATCCGTCAATACTGTGATTTGAGACACCACTGAGTTCAGTGCGTCAATGTTTGGTGCTGCAGTATTAGGTCTATCAAACATGTTCTTTGTTTTGGGGTATTGATAGTCACTATTGGAAATCCTCTCCAATATGTCACATACTTAATTGTAAGACTTGTCCAACAGTACTCCATTTGCTAAATCATCACCCACCATTCGAGTGTGCATATTCAACCCATTATAAAACATCTCTATTTACATCCAATGGGAAAATCCATGCACCAGGCAGTTTCGATGTAGCTCCTTGAAACGCTCACAAGCTTCATATATATTCTCATATTCAAGTTTCTTGAAGGAGGTAAGATCATTCCTCATCTTTACATTTATGTTAAGAGGATCAAAGTGCAGAAGAATTTTTTTTGCAAGCTCATTATAGGATGCTATAGCACCCAGTGGCAGCGAATTAAACCAGGATATAGCTTTATCGTGCAGTGAATATGGAAATAGCTTCAACGCTTCTTTAGGGACTCTTTGTTGTACGGAGGAATCGCACACCTCCATGAATTCTCTAAGGTGTGCTCTTGGATTTCTACTATATTGTCCCATAGATTACATCATTTGGAACATAACCGACATGGCAGCTTGAATGGGTGGTAACACTATTCCATGATGTTAATCATCTAATGTAGGGATGACATGTTCCCTGATCGGTCGATAGCAATCATCTATATTGAAATAATGTTGTTGTTCAGCACCATTACTTACGACATTTCTCCTTTATGTTGTAGCGGTGATAAAGCATCGTGTGGTTGGACACCCATTTGAATTAGGTTTCGATTTGCTTCTCATCAATGACTTCTAAAGGTTCTCTCAATCTCAAGATCAAATTGTTCTAGGTCGTCACTTTCAGACATGCAATAGAAAAGTAACTATAAAAAGAAAAGAGTTAGTAAAATAAAACAAAACTCAAAAGTAAATAGTTGCTCCCCAGCAACGGTGCCAAAACATTGATGCTCTAGAAAATGCTATAGTAAAGTACAAGAATATATTATTGTATCAAAGTAATAAAGTGGAAATCCTTATGGTATTTCGGATGTCGAACCTATAGAAAGCAAAAATTTTACTATTGAGTTAAAGAAATAAATGTTGGTTGAAATGTCATGTGAAGGAAACAAGTATTCAAAGAGAAAATATATTGGAATAGATGCAGGATCATACTACAACATAAGGAACAGAATAGAGTCAGAAATAAAATAGAGTGGGATGAGAAAAGAGATTCCTTGTTCAATTCATGCACTTAACTACAACGTATTTATAATTAATTACCATTAATAGATTAATATGAATTAACTCTCACTAAGACAAACAATCACATAGTAATGATGCTAAACAATTGGTAACATACATCTCATCATGCATTTGCTTCTAATAATTCCAACGCCATGAAATTAGCATGCAAATTATTCAATCTATCTCTAAACAAAATAGCAACGTACATTAAACAATGAAATCTCTTTCATCATTCATAAATAATAAGGCACAAAGTAGTAAATTAAACAACATTAATATAAACAAGGGTTACACTCAAATGACTAAGTTTGAAATGTTTAACATCCACGCTATATAAAAATAACTATCTAAACTTCCCTATCTCAGGCAAAGTCTAAGTAGCTGAAGTGGTCTCTATGCTACCGACCTTGACTTTTGAGAAAGGTATCGTTTGAGTGATGCATATTATAATGACTAGTTCTACAAGCATAATGGATTCTTTTCAAAGAAAGAAGATTGTATTCCAAACTGATCAATTTGTGAGTTGTCAACCAAGAAAGCATACGAGGGAGGATTGATGGGACATTTTGGCATTGAAAAGACACTCCAAACATTGGAGGAACACCTCTTTTGGAAAAAAATGAAAACGAATGTTGAAAGGGTGTATGAAAGGTGTCTTGTATGTAAAAAGGCACAATCAAGAGTCATGTCTCATAGAATGTATATGCCCCTTCCAATTCAAAGCATGTTATAGGTTGACAACTCTATGGACTTCCTGCTAGGCTTACCAAAAAAAAAAAGAATGGATGCGACTCTATCTTCGTGGTAGTTGACCGATTCTAAAAAATGGTTCATTTTATCCCATACCACAAGACAGATGATGCTACTCATATTTCCAATATCTTTCTCAATGAAGTGGTAAAATTGAATGGAATTCGAAGAACCATTTTGTTTGATTGTTATGTTAAGTTCTCTAGCCACTTTTGGAGGACACTTCGAAGTAAGATCGGAACAAATTTGCTTTTCTCAACTACATGTCACCCACAAACTGATGGCCAAAATGAAGTGGTAAACCAAGTTATTTATACCTTGAAAAGGCATATCATCAAGAAAAACATCTAGGCTTGTTTACCCTATGTGGAATTTGCTTACAACCGATAACCTATTCTACAACGAAGCATTCTCCATTCGAAGTAGTATATGATTTCAATCTCTTAACTCCTTTAAACTTAATACCTTTTCCTTTTGAACATGAGATCAACAAGGATGGAAAGAATAAGGTTAAGTTGGTGAATAAACTTCATGAACAAGTTCGAGAAAATATATAGAGAAAGACCTGCTAAAACGAACAAGAAGCAAACAAAGGACGAAAAAAGTTGACTTTTGAAGTTGGAGATTGGGTTTGGGTTCATTTTAGAAAGGAGAGGTTTCCAAATCACAGGAAATCCAAGCTTTTACCCAAAGGAGATGACCCATAGCAAGTTGTGGCAAAGATCAATGATAACACTTACAAATGGATCTTCCAAGAGACTATGTTGTGAGTGCAACTTTTGATGTTTGGGACCTATCCCTATATGAAAATAGTGACGATTTGAGGACAAATAAAGAATTGGGATTACGTGAGCATGGTAACACAGGATCCAGAAGTGATGCCATAAGGGCCTATTACAAGATCTAAGGCTAAACAATTCAGGGAAATTCTTTCTATCAAGTGCATTCAAGCTTTCAATTTATTTAAAGAGCCTTTAGCCTTAGAAGATAAGATATATAATGTGTTGCATGTTGATATGTAGCATACTACATGCTGCAACATTTTTACTTAGTTTATATTATGTTTATGATATGTTATTTAGCTCATTTGCATACTTAGCATAGCAAAAAGCATTCATTCATAGCTTTCTTAATGTTATCATGATTTAATCATTTGTTTTTATGTCACACATAGGTTCTATAGATGATAAGGAAGGCTATGGCAGCTTATGGAACAATAGCTCAATCTATGACATCTTAAGGACATCAATGGAATCTCATATTTAGCTAAGAAAGTTCAATACATGAAGATATTAGTTTGAGGGTAGCTGAAGTAGCTGAAAGGGAGCTAAAACTAGCTGAAAAGAAATTAATGACTAAGTAGTTCAATTGAGGACTAGAGATATCTAGAAGGCAGCTGAGATGGAAATTGAGTAGCTTGAGTTTCACTAGCTATATAGCTTTAGTCTACCTAGCTACTACTCACCTAGATAGCTACCTAAGGCACCTACCTATGTCACCTAGTGTAAAATAAGGTTTTCTGATGAAGGTAATAAGTTTTTGTTCACAGAAAAATTTCATCTTACACAAGTGGATACATAGGATTTTTATACACATGAATTAGAGACCTAGATAAGATAGAATTCATCTTTTAAACAAATTAGGAGATAGTTTTAGAGATAATTTAGGAAATAGAGTTTGAATCAAACATTACTCACACTCCCCCTCAAACTGGGGAGTAAATATTGTAAAGACCCAGCTTGTTTGTAATTTTGTCAAAGGTAATCATTGGAAGTGCCTTGGTCAATACATCATCTAGCTGGTTTTGTGAAGAGACGTAGATTAGTTTCACAGTTCCGCCATTTACTTTTTCTACAATGAAGTGTCTGTCGATCTCCACATGTTTTGTTCTATCATGGTGTACCGAATTCTTTGCAATGTTTATCGCATATTTGCTATCCCTCTGAAGTTTAAAATAGTTGTTTTCGTACATATCACTTCAGTTAAGAGTCTTTGTAGCCAATTTCCTTCACACATCCCGAGTGATATCGCCCTATATTCTACTTATGCATTGCTCCTGGAGACTACTGATTGTCCCTTGCTTCTCCATGTCATTAGGTTTCCCCAAACAAATGAATAATATCTCGTGGTTGACCTTCTATCTGTTACTTCTATAGCCCAGTTTGAATATGAGAAGATTTTAACAGTTTTGTCTTTATGCTTTCTGAAAATCAACCCATGTCGTGGTGTCATATTTAGATGTCTTAAGATTTGATTAACTGCCTCCAGATATTCTTCTCTAGGATCATTCATGTATTGACTAACAATGCTAACAGGAAAAGCAATGTCAGGTATAGTTAGAGATAGATAAATGAGTTTACCACCTAACATTTGATAATGTTCCTTGTTTAGAGAGTTTCCATATTTACTCAATTTCAAGTTAACCTCCATAGCAGTTTCTGAGGGCTTGCAATTAGTCATTCCAGTTTCAGAAAGTAAGTCTAGAATGTACTTTCTTTGATTTATGACAATTTTTTCTCGTGATCTCACTATCTCTATGCCTAGGAAATATCTCAGAGTTCCCAAATCTTTGGTTTCAAACTTATTTGCTAGTAATGTCTTCAACTTTTTTATTTATACTAAGTCATTACCTGATGATGATATCATCAACGTAGACAATCAAGATTGACTTCTTCTTATCAGGAGCAGTTTTTACAAACAGATTGTGAATGGATTGACACCGTTTGTAGTTGTCTTCTAACATTACCTTCATGAATCTGACAAACCAAACTCAAGGTGATTGTTTTACACCATATAAGGATTTCAACACTTTACATACCCGGTTATTTCCATAATGGATTGTTGATGGAAGTTGCATATCGACCTCTTTTTCAAGATTTCCATTGAGGAATAAATTTTTTACGTCTATTTGGTGAAGTATACAATCCTTGTTCACCGCCAATGATAATTGAACTCGAACAATGTTGATTTTGGCAACTGGAGTAAACGTCTCCACATAATCAACTCTATAAGTCTAGGTGAACCCTTTTTCTACAAGTATAACCTTATATCTCTCAATTTTTCCATTTGCCTTGAATTTCACAGTAAGACCCATTTGGAGCCGACTGGTTTCTTGTCTTTAGGTTGATCAACGATGACCCAGATTTCGTTGTTTTCTAGAGCTGAAATTTCTTCTTCAACTGCCTTCTCCCAATCAAGACATTTTATTACATCTTTTATGGTCTCTAGAATGTGAATATGATCAACCTGAGTTGTGAAAGTCTTAAAACTAGGCATTAGTTTACCATAAGAAACAAATTTACTAATAGGATGAGTTGTACTTCGGCTAACTCCCTTTCTTTGAGCAATTGGTAACTTACTAGTACCAATTATCACATACAACTTTCTTTGGTCACTATCTCATCTTTCTATCGATGGATTTAAACTCGGTTCTGGCTCTTGACAATGCATTGGTTGCGGTGTGGAAGGTAGGGCTTGTTTAGGTCATATTTTGTAGCTGAGAATATCAGTAGATGGCTTGGGTGTTTTATAAGAGTCGATGCGATTAATGAAGTGGTTTTCATTATTAGATGTAGTGGTATTAATAGGTTATGGAGTGATAGTTTTGTCAGTAGAAGAATAACTGATGGGTAATTCAGTAAAAATAGGTAAAAATTGAAATTTAGACTCACTCTCCCCTAGATTTTGGCTATTAATAAGAATAATTTATGCACTTGAAAAGTGACATTCATAGAAGTGAAGATTTATAATTTATGATGATTGTGGTCATGAATAAAGGTAGTACAACGAAAGACACGAAGAGGAATATAAGAGGTAAAAGGTTTGAATTGAGGGAATTTGGTGGAAAGGATATCCCAGGGACACTTAAAGGCAAGAATATTACTAGGCATACAATTGATTAGAAAAGTAGTTGTTAAGATAGCCTCACGCCAAAGGTATTTTGGAATATTAGAAGAAAAAAGGAGTGTTTGGGTTACCTCAAGAAGATGATGGTTTTTACGTTCGGTGACCCCATTTTGTTGTAGAGTATCGACACAAGAAGTGAGGTGGACTATTCCATTGTTCTGGAAGAAAGATCCCAACGAACAAGAGAGGTATTCCCCACCATTATTAGATTTAAGGATGCTAATAGAACTTTGGAACTATGTTTCAACCATTTTGTGGAAGCATTTAAAGATAGCACAAGACTCAGACTCGTCCTTCATAAGAAACGTCTAAGTGGTACGAGAGTGGTGTAAACCTGTAACCCGTGAAGGTCCCCAAATGTCACTATGAATTAAGGAAAGAGATTTAGGCGAGCGAGAGAGAATAAGGATAAGGCCTATGAATGTGCTTTGCAAGAGAATAAATGTCACAAGAAAATGAAGCAAAATTTTTGTTTATAAATAATTTGGGAAACAATTTTGCAAGATAAGGAAAACTTGGTTGACCTAATATAAAATGCCAAAACACAATTTCTACAGCCGCAACTGTAAGAGAAACTGAACCAAAAAAAGAGAAAAATGGTGAAGGTGAGCGGTTTAGAACGAGAGCAGTAAAAGGAGCTTCAAGGATGTAGAGTCCACCATGATGCCTAATATTGCCAATCACCATCTCTGAGGTCAAATCCTGAAATTCACAACATCACGAGTAAAATGAGAAGTACAACCCAAATTAGTAGATAATTTGCTAACCAAAAGATGATTACAAGTAAAATATGAAACAAAGAGAACATTAGACAGAAGAATGTGACTATTAATATGAATCGAGCCACTTCCCTCAACCAGTGATAGGGAGCCATCAGCAGTACGAACACTGCATGAGATGTCATTTTTGTGAAATATAGAAACCAAACTGAAGTTTCCCGTTATATGATCACTCGCCTCTCAAAATCAACAATCCAAGAGGCACACCCGGGTGAATGGGATTAGAAGGCAAAAGAATAACTACCTTCACTAATAGTGCAGACAGACTTGGACTCAGTAGCATGAAGAATTTGTAAATGACCAAACATCTTCCAGAGATCGTCCAACTATTGACAAGTAAAGGAACCACACTCTAATGTTGTTACAGTAGAGTTACCGTGAGATGGACACGATGAGGACTTAGATGGAGACCAATCGGCTAGACAACCATGGAGCTTCCAGCATTTATCACGAACATGACCAGGTTTTCGAAAGTGGTCACACAAGGAACGGTCTTTCTTGACATCGGTGTCACCGGATGAATGGGTATTTAAGGCATAACTTTCAACGGATGGAGGAAGCATCAAAGAGAGGTGACTTTCTTTGCGGCAAACTTCAAAGAACACCTCACGAAGAGACATAAGGGGCTTGATGCCCAGAATCTGGCCACTGACATCATCAAGAGAGACGGATAACCCCGATAGGAATTAAAAATATGTCATTTTTCAAGCAGCTCTTTGTAGAGTTTGGCATCTGTATCGGTTTGCTAAGCAGGAGACTCAAGTAGATCAATTTGTTGCCATAAGTGAGACAGGTGAGTGAAGCATTGCGTAGCAGTGAGATCACCCTACTTCAAGTCATTGATCTGATATTCAATGGTAAACAGAGCGTATGAGTTTTCCTACTTAAAATACATCTCCCTAGCAGCATTCCGAATTTTCAAGGTAGTGGTGTAGAGTATTAAGTTCGAACTAATGTCAGGCAGGATAGAGTGGAGGAGCAAGGACATAATCGTGGTGTTCTTCGTGAGCCAAGTGTCGTATTGGGGGTCGAAAAGATCGGGGATCCGCATATTATTAGAGAGATATTGTTATTTTTGGTGATGAATAGACGCACGGATTGAGACCAGGCAATGTAATTCTCACCATTTAGACGATGACAATTAATGGACGAGAAAGCCAAGTCAGAAGGAGACGGCTAGGCAATGGAAGTTTCAATCTCTGATGGCAGGTTAGACGAAGAAGGATATGCCATGACTGCCGAGAAAGAGGAACAAGGAATCGAACCTATACTGATACCATGTAAACTAGGGTTTTATGATGAAGTTAGTAAGTTTTTATTCAAAGAAAAGTTTCATCTTACATAAGAGGATACATAGGATTTTTATACACGTGAATTAGAGACCTATATAAGATAAGATTCATCGTTTCTAGAAATTAGGTGATAGTTTTAGAGATAAGTTAGGAAATAGAGTTTGATTCAAATACTACTAACACCTAGCTCCTACCATGTTCCAAGCAGACTACCTTGACTAAAACATCACAACCCTTGGCATGGAGAGTTATATTCTTCCAAGGAGGAGTTGCAACCATCCAAGCAAGACCATGTCCAACTTAGGTTCCAAAAACCAAGGAAGGCCAACCATTAAGCCAAGCCTTACCTCCATTCATCTAGGCAACAAAATGAACCAATGCAAGCACCATTCAGCCAAGCACCATGTTTCTCCTTCCTAGCCAAAAAAACACTTATCTTTTCAGCCAAGAAGAGTTATTAGCATTGATGAAGAGTTGGTCGAACCATCACCATGCATTTAGACATGTTTCTTCATTTACTTAAACATATATTTCTATAAATACACAAGGCTATCTAAATCATCATGTATCCATTCAGCTGTGCATTTCCAAAATCATAAATTGCCAATGCATTGGCTTTCATAAGGCATGCATATTTTTTTATCAATATATTTGGGAATTATTCCCTATTTTCAACTTCTATGTGAACTTTATCGAATTATCAAACCTAGTGCTTGTGGTTTCAATCCCATCATTTTTCCATAGATACTTGTGTTTCCTAGTTCTTTATAACTAGAGGAGTCACGTCCTTTTCTACTACCTCTTAATCATATATATAAGGATTAGTGTTAGGCTCTTTATATCCTAGTTTCTTCCTTAGTTTGATTAAGATACTATCTTCATCAAACCATTATTTCTTTCAGCATCCCATCACCATGCCATCATCATCACCAAAGGACTTCAGCTACATCACTCTATAAATAACCTACCTTTATCACCATTCATCAAACCATCTAGCCATCTTCTTTGAACCCATCTTATTGTAGGTGACTTGCTCTTCCACTAGTTCCACAATCAAGGTAGATGTGCTTTATATCATTTATTGATATATTTATTATTACACGAGAATATTCATTTTAAATTTTTGAAAGATATTACCTTGGTTTTCCTCCCCTTTAGACTATTGCAATCTATCTTGAGATTCTTCCAAAGTTTTGAACTTCTATTGAAGACCATTTCAAAATATCTCTTGAGAATCATATGAACATTTGTCTCCCTTGAGACTTTTTTCCTTTGAAACAACGATTTTGCTTCCCTTGAAACACAATTTTTTTCTCACTTAAGACATGTTTCCCTTGAAACACAAATTTTGTCTCCCTTTAGACATGTTTCCTTTGAAACAAGATTTTATCTCCTTTGAGACCAATTTCACTTGAAACATAGATTTTATCTTTCTTAAAATGTGTTTCCTTTCAAACAAAGATTTTGTCTCCCTTGAGACATGTGTCCCTTGAAACACATATTTTGTCTCTCTTGAGGCATGTTTTCCTTGAAACACAAATTTTGTCTCCCTTGAAACACATTTTTTCTCCCTTGAGACTTCTTTCCCTTGAAACACATATTTTTTATCTCTTCAAACATTTTCCTTGAAACAAAATTTTGTCTCCCTAGAGACTTAATTCCCTTGAAACACAGATTGTCTCCCTTGATACTTGTTTACCTTGAAACACATATTTTTTCTCCCTTGAGAGTTTTTTTCCCTTGAAACACAAATTTTGTATCCCTTGAGACTCGTTTCCCTTGAAACATAGATTTTGTCTCCATTTGGGACATGTTTCCCTTGAAACATAGATTTTGTCTCCCTTGAGACTTGTTTCTTTTTAAACAAGGATTTGTCTACCTTTGAAACCTAATTCCATTTAAAGAAAGATTTCGTCTCCCTTGATATATGTTTCCCTTAAACACAAACTTTTTCTCCCTTGAGATTTGTTTCCCTTGAAACATAAATTATCTCCCTTGAGATTTGTTTCCCTTAAAACCCTGATTTTGTCTCACTTAAGATAGTTCCTCTTGAATCATCAATTGTGTTTTTCTTGAGATTATTTCCTTGAGATAGATTTTGTCTCTCTTCAGACTGTCTCCTTTGACATAGATTTTTTCTCTCTTTTGAGATCATTTTCTTTGATGTGGATTTTGTCTCTCCTGAGAAACAATTCTCTTGAAATTTCATTTTTTCTCACTTGAGATCAATTTCCCTTTTAAACATCAATTCTGTCTCACTTCATTTGAAAAAAAAATCAATCTTTCATGAGACATTTCCAATCTCTCTTGATATAAAAATAAGTCTTTCTTCACAGAATTCATTTCAATCTTTTATTTTATCTTATGTGATCCTTTTCTAGCTCACTTAAAACAACTTTTGTTATCTCAATTAAGGAAATTTTCTCTTTTGAATACATAAAAATCCTGCATACTGATCATAGTGTCTCTCGAGACATAATACTTGTTCATGTTTAGGGGTATTTTTAGAAAAATGGTGCATTTTGCATTAAAACCATTTTTGTATAGGTGCATTCTATTTTGATGATGTCTTGAAGATAAGTGCATATTTTGAAGTTAGACATTTCATACAAGCGATGATACGACCTTTGGGACATCAGTAAGTCTTCTTGACCATCAGTATCAAGAACAAGTCTTATTGCCTTAACTAGAAGGGGCATGACATCTCATTACCTCGGGTTGAAACAGAAAAATATCTAGTCAGTGTTTAATTGCCTTAACTTGAAGGGGGAAAATATCTCATTACCTCGAGTTGAAAGAGCAAGACATCTTTTACAGAAGACCAAATCTCTAAGATCGAGCCAGCTCTAGCATTCCTTCGTTATGGAGGAGTAGAGCAATTGTCATCTGAAATAATTTTAGTGTTCATTTGTTATGGAAGAGTATAGTACATTACGACTGATCAAACTCCAGTTTCCTTTGTTATGGGGTAGTAGAGCAAATTATGAATTAGCTCTAGCATTCCTTTGTTTTGGAGGAGTAGAGGAAATTATATCCGATCAAACTCTAGCGTTCCTTTTTTATGGAGAAGTAAAGTAAACTAGGTGGTCCAAAACTCATTGTTTGCAATATTGTAATTATTCTAGTATTACTACTAACCTACAAGGTCACACCCTATAACTGAAGCGAGCGAAATTCAAACACAACTGGTATTGTGTTTAGCAGTCACTTGAGTTAAATTAAATGTTAAATTGATTTAATTTAATAAGACAATTAAATATTGAACGAATTTTATGTACAATATTATTGTACACTAATAGAGAATATAATTAAAATTAATAAATGAATTTGATTCATATAATATTTTTAATAGAATATGATTTATCGAAGTAATTATAATAGTTTTTTCTTATGATTTCTTAAGCAAGCTCAGAGTTTCGAATTTATGTTTACGAATGGAGCAAACTAGGTTGAGAGGGTCGCCCCCATATGAGCCTATGCAAAATCTGATATGATTAATCAGTCAATAGATTAGATATCATTAATTAATTAAAAATTCATGAAATTTATATTCTTTTGAAAAGAATATGACGTTTTTATGACTTTTTATATGTTTTTTATGTGATGGTTTTGTTTACAATATAGTTATCTCAATAATCTCGATTTTATATTAGGATTTTTTTAAAAAGGTAAAAGTTGGTCTAGTAGTCATTTTTTCCTTAGCATCCACTCTCTAAAATACAACAGCGTTCGAATTCCTGACCTCAAGGAATAACAAGAAATCTTTTAAGCACCGAGGTTGCTTAATTCACTCGATAACGTGCCATTTTCTTATGAAATTTTATATGAAGGTCCTTTCATGGAGGGAAGATGGCACTATACTTGTTCTTTTCATCTTGGATTATTTCATTTTTCTTTGCAGGCTTATGAAGCTGAGTCGGTGCATATCCAAATCAAAAGCAGGCCATGAAGATTGTTTGCTAAAGACTCTATTTAGAAAATTAATTCTATTGCCCGAGGAGCCCAATTTGAAGTGCAAAGTTCTTGGCCCAGTATCTTAGACAACCATCCAGAACTTTCCAAAGCATTTAAGATAGGATGTACAAGAGTTTGCGTCAAACTAGTTTATTGTTCTCTAAAATTTTTCCCTTCTTTTTTGTTTTTTAAAAAATATTAAGTGATATTGATAGTTAAAGAGTGTTATTTTCTCTTGAGATTTTAGGTTTAATAATTATGTCTATAGAGTGTATATACATTGTCAATGATTAAAAAAGATTATGAATTTTTTTTGAAAAAGACGAGCAAAGAGAGCGAGCAATAACAAAAACAACTGAGAGCCACTAAGAAAGTGAATAATCGAGATAGTTTAGCGAAAGATGGTGAATCTAGTCAGCCATCAGATATCATGCAAATAGAAGATGAATCCCAAGATGATGATGAGGCGGCTAAAGAACGTCCAAAGAGTTTCGAGAAGATCTCATATGCTGCCATGGCTGCAAGTGGTTTGGCGATGAATAGGAACCCCCTGTTAAGATGCCTGAAAAAGAGTTAGTCATCCAAGAAGGAGATGTTACCATGGATATTTCTGGTGACTATCCTAAAATTGCTTTCTCCAACCGTATACATGAGTTGATTGATCAAAACTTGAAACATGTTATTATCACTAGACTGTTGGGAAAGAAGATAGGTTAAAAAGCGCTGATGAACATGATCTATGCTTTATGGAAACCTATAGGAAAATTCAATTTGATTGATCTTGATAATGACTATTTTCTTGTGAAATTTGAAAATCTTGAGGATTACTCAAGAGTTCTTACAGATGGTCCTTGGATGATTTATGGAAGTTGCCTAACAGTTCAACCATGGTCAAGAAAATTCACTACCTTTGAAAACACCAATCTCAGGTTATTGCTTGGATACGCCTACCTGGTTTACCCTACAGGTATTATAATAATGTTCTTATTAGAACGATTGCAAACATGATTGGAAGAGTCATCAAAATAGACTACAATACCAAAGTTGGAGAAAGAGGAAAATTTACGAGAATTGCAGTTGTTATTGACTGAACAAACCTCTATTTCCATGCGTGGGAATATATGACTTTATCCAAAACATTGAATATGAAGGCCTGCAACAAATTTTCTTCAAATATGGAACCTACGGGCATGCTAGAGAAACCTGCCAAATAAACCAGGAAGAAAAGCAAACGAAGATCACTAACCCTGTCAATACTATAGAAAAACAATCAAGTACAGATAACAGTAAAGATAGCCCTTTTGGCCCATGGATGGTGGTTAAACCAAGAGGAAGAATCAATAGAACTCAAAGAACTCAAAGTCAAAACAGAGAAGCAGAAGAAATGACTAATCAAGGCTCCATATTTGCCCATCTCGATGGAAGCCATTTGGAGGAAGGTCACAGCGATAAGAATAGAGAAGACCAATATATAAATAAGACTGCTACTCCAAAACCTGCTACAAAACAGAATGCTCCAGGTACTCAGACAAAAAACAGGATGAGGGATAAAGATAAAATTAGAAACCAAGACATTTTAATCTAGGAAGAAGGAAAAGTTGATCAAACCCAAATGAGAGATAACCCCACCAACCTGAAATTAAGAATACCAATTCTATTGATGGTCCTATTTCTAATGGAGGAACGATGAAGATAAAGATCAACATAAGGACCTGAACATAAGAGGAATTCAGATCATGGCTAAGGATAATGCCCAAATCAGAAAACACAAAGTTCAGGGGGAATGGCTCACACACAGATATAACTATTTAAGAGGACAACAACAATCAAAATCCTAAGTCTAGATGGAATTTTAACAAGAAGCCAAATCCTATCTCTATCATTGCAAAGAAAGGTATTAAAGTCAGAAAGCCCAAAACTCCTAACAACCCTAATATTCATTTTCTTTCGAATAGATCAGAGAGAATACTATGAACTCGGAGAATTTGGCCCCGCCTTACAACAAAACATCTACAACCGATCAAATTCAAATGTTAGATCATGATTATCAGAGCTGGCTACAAGAATCTGTTCAGAAGGAAAAGGATTCGTCTCATAGTAACCAATCCTAGCTCCATTTCTATGAATTTCTTATTTTGGAACACATAAGGGGTTGTGAAACCTTCTTTTAAAAGACATTTTAAGGAATGTGTTATTATGCACAAGCCTAAGATTATTGCTTTGATGGAAACTTACACGAGTGGTAAAAGAGCTGATAGTATTGTCAAGAACATGGGTTACAATAACTCTTTCAGAATTGAAGCGCAGGGGCATAGCGATGGTATCTGGGTGCTTTGGGATAACTAAGTAGAAGTGAAGATTTTAAGTGTCTATAATCAGTATGTTAATACTCGTTTCAGAGGGCTCAACAATAATTATTGGAACTATTTTACAGCTATTTATGCATCCCCAACCCTAATGTTCAATATAAATTATGGGATTTTCTGGATAATATCAAGCCTAGCAATGATGAGCCCTGGATCCTAGGAGAGGATTTCAATTGCATTATTAGACCTGAAGAGAGAATTGGTGGCAGTATTCGGTACAGAGGTGGGAGTAAGCATTTTCAGGATTTTATATTTAATAAAGAATTGCTTGAAGTTAGTTACCAAGAGGATGACTTTACTTGGCGTCGAGGTAATCTTTGGCAACGTCTCGATAGGTGCATTACTAATTTTAAGTGGATTAAGCTCTACCCTGCCACTATTGTTCATCATCTTGATAGACTTAGGTCTGACCACTGTCCCATTCTTCTTCAGACTATGAATAACCTCAATGGGAATATTAATAGACCTTTTAGATTTTTGGCTGCTTGGATGGATAATCCTGACTTTGGGAATTTTCTTAATGAAGAATGGGTTAAGCAAGACGGTCTTATAGACAACCTCAATCACTTTAAGCATAGTATTAAATTTCGAATAGTGAGGTTTTTGGTAGCATAAATCAAAAGAAAAAAATTATTGCTAGACTGTAAGGTATTCACAAAGCTCTTCGCAGATATAGTTCAACCAAATTGACAGCCCTCGAGTTAGAACTCAAAACTTAACTTGACACTATTTTGAGACAGGAAGAATTACTTTGGGCTCAAAGGGCTATATGTAAATGGATTAACCACGGAGACAAGAACACTAAGTATTTTCACTCATGTGCGATCACCAAAACTAAAAGAAAGTTGATTACAACCCTCAAAACGGATTCTGACACTTGGTGTGAGGATCAAGATATGCTCAAAAATCATGTCAAGGATTATTATGAGAATTTGTTCACTAGTGACCCTTTGATCAGACATTCTCTTGATAATAGTAAGCCTTTTCCTAACTTAACTCAGGATCATTGGAATTGGCTTGATAGACCGTTTGAGAAAAATAAGATCAAAGAAGCCCTTTTCAGTATGGGTCCTCCAAAATCGCCTGGAATTGATGGATTCCATGCAATTTTCTTTCAAAAGAATTGGGTTATAGTTGGAGAAAAAGTTTGTTCTCTTATCAAGAAGTGCCTTAATGGTGATCAGATTGAGGAAGCCTTAAATAGAACTAGTCTTGTTTTACTCCCTAAGGTGCCTAAGCCTGAGAGAATAAATCAGTTTAGACCTATAAGTCTTTGCCAAGTGATCTATAAAATTATTACTAAAGTTATTGCCAACCGTCTTAAGCCTATTCTCCCTACTATGATTTCCAACAGTCAAACTAGTTTCATCCCGGGCATGGTTATTACTGACAATATTATCCTTGCTCAAGAAGTGATCATTCGATGAAGAAGAAGAAATGTAAAATAGGGTGGTTAGCCATCAAACTAGACCTTGAAAAAGCTTATGAAAGATTAGAGTGGTCTTTTATTAAAGACAACATCGAAAGGATGGGGCTGCCAAATAAAATTATTGTGGCAATTATGAACTGCATTACTCCAGTACTATTCAAATTAATTGGAATGTGGAACTTATTGAACCCTTTCAGCCTTCTAGGGGCATTAGACAGGGAGACCCTCTTTGGCCTTATCTCTTTGTCATCTGCATGGAAAGATTAGCTCAAGAGATTGCTTTAATAGTAAATCAAAGGAGGTGGAAACCTATTAAATTATCTAGAAATGGACCTGACATATCTCACCTTTTTTTTTGTAGATGACCTCATATTATTTGCGAAAACTAACAACACTCAAATTGGAATTATCCAGAACACACTCAACAAATTATGCAATAGCTCGGGATAGAAAGTTAGCCTCGAGAAATCTAATATATACTACTCCAAAAATGTCAATGCTAGACCAGAACCATTATTTCTAATTTGGTTGGCATCAAGGAGATTGAGAACCTTGGAAATTACCTGGGAGTTCCCCTACTGCACAACAGAATTAATAAACGTACATACAACAACATCAGCTAAAGAGTGAAGGAAAAATTGACAGGGTGGAAAGCTAACTCTTTATCACTAGCTGGAAGAATCATTCTTGCCAAGGCTGTTCTCAACTCGATCCCTGCATACACCATGCAATCAATTTTAATCCCCAAAGAAACTTGCAATGAGCTTGAAAGACTTACAAGAAATTTCATTTGGGGAAACTTGAATGAACAAAAGGGAGTACACCTTGTGAATTGGGATAATCTTTGAAAACCTATTAAAGGAGGGGGTCAAGGATTAAAAAACCTTAGATTCTAAAATGAGGCCTTCCTTTTTAAAATAGCTTACAAACTTACTAACTGAATGGGTGCAGGTAATGAGAAGCAAATACAAAATGAAAGAAATTCTACCTAAAGAGCTTCAAAAAAATGGGAGGATCACCTTTATGGAATCACATATGCTCCTTGTGGACTAAATTCAAGCAGAACATTTGTTGGAATGTTGGAAATGGTAATCATATTAGCTTTTGGCATGACATATGGCTTGATCATAATGACCCTCTGTCCAGATTCTGCAACCAACCGTTGGAGGTGGAAAATGACAAGTCAAAAGTAAAGGAATTGAATAACCAAAATGGAAACTGGGATTGGAACAAACTTACGTTGTTGCTGCAGTCGCAAGCCATTAATATGCTGAAATCCACCCCCTCTAGTGGATGAGAACATTGAAAACTCCCTGGGACAGATTCCCTTAGAGAATAGGGTCTTCACAGTCAAATCTGCATATAAGTGGATTGCAAATATTAATAATGATATGGAAGATAAGATTTGGGGCATCATAGCAAAGCACAAAAACATTCCCTGAGTCAAAACTTTTCTATAGCTAATTGGAAGAAATAGAATTCTGACTAACTCGGAAAGAGCTCAAAGACATATGACTATGGATGTAAGTTGCCCTATGTGTAATTATGAAGTTGGAGATATTAATCACTTGCTGAGATACTACCCTAATTCAATGACAATATGGACTGACCTGATCAATCCCCAGAAGATAGACAGGTTTATGAACTGTAGCCTCAAGGACTGGATCATTGAAAACCTTGAAGAAACTCAGTCCCCGTCGCCAAGAATCGCGGATTGGCCAAGTTTTTTCAGCTCAGTAATCTGGTACATATGGAAGAGAAGAAATCAAATGATTTTCGATCATGGGATGATTGAAAGGGATTAGATTATCCAAAAAGCTAGTAGACTGACCCAAGATTTACAGAATTTTGAGACTACAAATGCTGGAAGTATACAGATCAGAGATAATGCTCGATGCAAATGGCAAAAACCAATAATCAATTACTGCAAAATAAACACAGATGGAACCAAAAGACAAATCAATGGAGAAGTTATGTGTGGGGTTGTTGCAAGGGACTACAATGGTAATTGGCAGTGGGGTTTTGGGAAAAAGATAGGGATCTGTTCTATTTTAGAAGCAGAGTTATGGGGAATCCATGAGGGATTACGAATCGCTTGGTTGAGGGGAGAGAGGAGCGTGATTTTAGAAACAGACAATAGTGAAGCTATCAATCTAATAAAGAATAAATTGAGCACGCACATGAAATTTACCATTCTGCAACACATTGAGAAAATGCTTAAGAAGAACTGGCTTGTAGAACCGCATCTCGTACCTAGAGAGGCCAATCGAGTCACCGATTTCGTCGCCAAGCAGATGTGGAAACACCATGAAGATTCCAATTTTCTGGAAGAATTCCATAAAGAAGCCGAGGATATGCTGCTAGTGGATAAAATGGGAAACTAGGCGGCCCATTTACTTTTTTTCAACCAAAAAAAAAAAGATTATGAATAGATATTATATTATAATCACCTCAAATTATTAAAAAATACTTAATATAAAAAAAGTGTCTAACCTATACATCTTTTTCCATTTAAGTACTTAAACTTTTTTCAATTAATTTAAGTGTCTAATGTTATTAACGTTGCCATTTAAGTGTCTCGTTCGTCACAACCATTAAAAAAATTCGCTATATGACACTTACAATGTTTATAAATTTTTGAAATTTTTATTTAAAATAAAAAACTAGAAACTTTTATTATATTTTCAAAAAAATAATATTATTTTTTTCAAATTATAAAAAATACAAAACTTTAAAAACTCTAATTTCAAATCTTAATTATACCTTATTGGGGACACTCTTACCATCGTTTCCATCGTCGAATAACCACTAGAAAAAAATAAGAACTTGGAAACACAGCTCAATGAAGCAATCTCAAACATTTCCAGTGCTGAAACCAAGGAAGAAGAAATGACTTTGAAGTTGGGCTCATGGTTTCAAATAGCGGCCGAATAGCGGTATCGCGGTCGCAACGGTGTCTAAAACCGCTATCATGGAAAATAATGATGTGAAGCAAGATCACACCAATAACGACATATCGCGACCAATCATGGCAGTAGCGGACCAATATTCTGCTATTATTCCGTTATTGTAATTGTTTTTTTAAAAAACATATTTTTTTATTAAAAATAATCAGCTCCTTCGGAAAAAAATTCACGATCGCAATATCCTCAATGACCACAATAACATCCGTTATATCCGCAACCGTGATAAACGTAACCAAAAATGTGATTACAAACGCTATTTAAAACCTTGGTTGGGCCAAGTAGGGGAGAAGCTGGAAGCGAGTAAAACAAATGCAACTCAATTAAAGGAAAAACTCCGATTAATGGAAGAATAAAAGGAAGAATTAGGAACATAGACGAAGAATCAGGTGGCATGGAAATGAATAAGCATTTTAGTGATGTGTTTGAGACTCCACTTGGTGGTGTTTTGTAGGTTATGTCGAATCACCAGCCTTAGGTGATGATGCAGATGATGGTTTCAGAAGTAGAAAGCACAAAGGCTTCGGGATTAAAATGTTCGGTGACTTGTAGAAAAAAGAGAGCCAGAAATAAAACTTTGAGCCTATGAAATACTTTTGCATATCATAATTTTTTATCTCCGTTTTTTCGGTGGCCATTCGTTGACAGCAACAAAGGATGGTGGCCGACAAGGTAGAATTAAGATTTCCAAAGTTTTGGGGGTTTTTTTTTTATATTTTCATAAAAATTTGGAATTTTTTTAGAAAATATAATAATAATAATAATTTTTTTATTTTAAATAAAAATTTTAAAATTTTATAAATACGACATGTGTCAGATAATAGATTTTTTAAAGATTGTGACAGACAAAACATCTAAAAGATAAAATTAGTAACGTTAAGCACCTAAATTAACTAAAAAAATTTAGACACCTAAATAGAAAAATAGGTATAGTTCAGACACTTTTTTATATTAAACAAAAAATTGATTTTTTTCTCGTCCATACAGCTTCTCCTTAAATTAATTCTCTATTTTTATTTTCGTTCTTTCAAAAATTTTAATTTAGACGAAAGTGTGGATCAAAAGACTCTTAGAGATCTTGAGTTGTCAATATGAAATAGAGAAATGTTTAATTTCTGGACAATGTTTAAAGAAAAAATAATAATGAAATTAAAAAGGAGGATAGAATAATATGAAGAGTCAATTTGAGATTTTTGAGTTGTTAGCCAAACAACTCCTAATCCCTTTTTGATTTGAATCTGAAATTTAGATAGAATAAATTAGGATGTTAACTAATAATTTAGTATCTAAACTATTAGTTTTGTTTTGTTTTGGTACTCAAATTTTATTTTCTTAAAAATATATTTAACGTTTAGTTTATATTTCATTTTGGTACTCTGTTGCTAAAAACTTAACAGTGATGATGACATGTCATCATAAGATAATGCTGAGTCATTACTAAAAAAATAAAAAAATGTCTCGTTAGTGGTTATGTTAATTTTTTATTGACGGTGTATCGAATAGAAATATAAACTAAATTTTACGTATGATTTTGAAAATAAATAAAGTTTATGTACCAAAACGAAACAGAAGTAATAGTTTAAGTACTAAATTATAGTTTACCCAATAAATTAAGTACAAATTAAACAAATTCAAAAGGAATTTTAAAAAATAACCCATTTTAGATCTAAAAACCCCATAAAGGCACATAACTAGTGACGACAACGGGTCGGGTTGGGTCAAGTTTTTAGTCAACCCGATCTAACCCGAAAATATGTACCCTTCATCTAAACCCGACCCGACTCGAATTTTTATAGTATAAAGTCTACCCTACTCGGTTTAAAATAAGGACATAATTAAAACAATAATATTTTTTTAAAGAAATTACATTATTATCCCGGGTTGAGTCGGGTAGGATTTTTTTGCACTCCACCTGAACCCGACCCGATCAGACCTCACTTTCTTAAAAAATCCGATTCGACCTAAGCAAAACCCGATTTTAAAAAAAATCTGACAATATCAAATCGAGTCAGGTAGGAACCCATCAGTTTTTGGATTAAATTGTCATCCCTACATCTGTCCTCTAAGAAAACGTCCTTGAGAAACTAGAGAAAATAGAAGAACAATTGCACTCGCATTTTAGATGATTCATACTCCAAAATATCAATTAAGAATAAAATCTTAAAGAAAAAAAAATAAGAAAACAATAAAAAAAGATATTTGAAAGAAGTAAAAAAATATTTAATGATCAAAATACTTGAATAAAATTATTTTTATACAAATTAAAAATGTTGGAATATGCCTTAAACTTTTAGGGGAGTGATCCAACTTAATTTAAAATATATCATGTGAAGTTCGATTTATGAAAAACGAATAGATTTGAAGTTACCATTGATCTTTGGTTATGTAGGTCGAATACCTAAAAGCGTATTTTAAAAGAATCTTACGAAAAATTATTTTAAAAGACAAGAATTACCTATGTTTAAGCAAGAACTTGCTTTAAAAAGTGTTCGGCAGTCGATTACGCGTGAAGAATGACGAACATCTCCATAAAGCCCTAAATCGACAACTAAGCTATTATATGTCATTAAAACATTGAAACTTACAAATTCAAATATATATTTAAATCAAGATCCTTTTGTTTGTTTAAATTGGTTTTGAGGTCCATTAAATCATACAAAAATGAAGATAAATTAAGCAAATGCGATGAATACATAAGATATAATACGTTTAGTATTTATACTACAAAACAAAACTATTTAAAATTTAAAAGGATATACTTTTGTATGAACAATTTTCAAACACACACTTCCTATGAGTCAATAGATGTTTCCATGGATTTCCCTTACAAAAGATCATTACACGCGAGCGCGCGCGCACACACATATATATATATATATATATATATATATATATATATTCAAAATCATTTAAATCTAAAAATGATATTGATAGGAGATGCTAGTAGATTCTTGAACATTGCTCTTTGTTGAAGAATTCAAGCCTAGGGTTCAAGACTCAATCAATGGAAGCTTTGGCACAAAGAAAGAATACTTAGTCAAATTTAGGGTTTTGGCCAAAAAAATTCTGTCAATAAATGGAACAAGAAGATATATATTTAAAAGGTGATGATGAATATATAAAAAATAGGTAAAAAGATAAATAAAGATATTAAAGAAACGAATTTGAAAAATTCCCTTTGGTATGTACGAAGGTGACATGAACTAAGGTTTGTGTGATGTATTTGGCATGAATTGATGATGATGATAGTGATTTTGATACAGATTTGTCCTAAGCATCCTCCTAGTTCTAATTAACAAGGCAATCGCTATGATATGCTCTAACTGACCCTCCTAACTGTAATGGAAAAACAACCTGGAGTGTGAAGATTTCCCTCAAGTTAAACTTACTGAACTTTATGATGAAGAAAGCTTTGAAAGCACAAGACAATCAGTACTTGCAAAAATGTACTCATGTTGTATTATCAATCAAGTAAAAGTTGTTTTACAATGGTTTGACAATATCTTAATTTCTAATAAAATAATAATAAGCTAAAGACAATGTTTTGACAATATTTAATTCCTAATAAAATAATAAATCTAATTTTAAAAGTAATATATCATCCTATATTAATTTATATCACAAATAATAAATAAAAATATTGAAATTTCATAATATTTACAAAATCTCATATTAACCTCATATAGAAATTTCTACATACGATGTCTTTACATTAGATTGATGCGTTTCAAGAACCGTTAGAAAGATAAAAGACACTCGATTATTTTTCCAGAAGATATGTTGACAAAAAACACCTAAATCTCAATCAAAAAGTAGTCTCAAGTATGTTGTTGTTCTGGTTTTAATTGAGAGATTCAATTGTGACTTTGTTGCTCAATTCCCTTTTGATGCATAATGGTATGTGTTGGGCTTTCTCCTTATCAGTCCATCACCATCATAGGTTTTGGAGAATGCATCATTATGGTCATTGTGGTGTGAATCATAATGGTCTGGAGCCTGTATCATCCCCACTCTTTAAAAAGATTCATCCTCAAATCTAAAAAATCATAGAGAAAAAGATTAAAAACACTCGGGTCCCACCCAAAGGGTTTTCGTAATTTTTGATTTCATCTTACAAAGCGACGTGAATTTCATATCTATAAGGGGCAATTTAACCCTTCTCATTCATGCATCATCCTTATCATAATATGTTACTCAATTTTCTTAATTTTTTAGGGGATGACAACGGATTGTTGAACATTCTCTTTATTGAAGAATTCAAGCCTAAGGTTATAGACTCAATCAATAGACTTTGGCTAAAAGAAATAATATTTACCCAAAATTGGGTTTTTGGCCAAAAACATTTTGCCGTAAAATTGAACAAGAAGATATATGATAGAAAGTTGATGATGAATATGTAGTGAATAAGTAAAATGATAAACGAAAAGATAAATAAAGATATTAAAAAAATTGTGTTAATTAAAATGGATGTATCTTGAGTTCCCGACACTAGATTGATGCGTTTCGAGAATGTTGAAAATATAAGAGATAGTCAGCTGTTTTTCCAGGAGACATATAGACTAAAAACATATGGATCCCATTCAAAAAGTCATCATAAGTCTATTGTTGTTGTTCTAGTCTTAATTGAAAGATCCAATTGTGACTTTATGGCCCAATTCCCTTTGGATGCATAAGAGCATGTGTTGGGCTTTCTCCTTGTCATTCCATCACGATCATAGGTTTTGAAGAGTTCATCATTATTGTCTTCGTAGTATGAATCATCATGTCCTATGTAGCATGTTTCATCCCCTTACTCTTCAGTACTTGCAATAATGTACTCGCTTTACATTAATAATCAAGAAAACGTTTCTATACAATGGTGAATGGAGCCTCCTTTATAGAGGGAAGTAGTTTCAAATTCCTAAGTAACTAATTAATAAAATAATAATAAATTAAAGATAATATTTTAACTCTATCTTAATTCCTAATAAAATAATAAATCTAAACCTAAAAGATAATGCATCATCATATATTAATTTAAATCACAAATAATCGATAAAAATAAGGAAAAATCATAATATTTAAAAAATCTCATATTAACCCGTATAGGAATTTCTACATGCGTTGTATTTACTAAAATGGTTGTATCTTGAGCTCTCGATCTTGGATTGATGTGTTTCAAGAACCGTTGAAAATATAAGAGACAATTGGTTGTTTTTCTAGAAGACATGTCAACAAAAAAAAAAAATACATGAGTCCCATTCAACAAGTCGTCGCAAAGTTTGATGTTGTTCTGGTCTTAATTGAGAGATTCAATTGTGACTTTGTAGCCCAATTCCCTTTAGATCCATAAAGGCATGTGTTGGGCTTTCTCTATGTTAGTCCATCATGATCATAGGTTTTAAAGTGTGCATCATTTATGGTCCTTGTGGTGTGAATCATCATGCCAATGGAGCTTATATTAGATACTATTTTGTACGAATAATCACCGGAAACACATTTCTCGTGAGTCAAGAGGCATTTCCATAGATTCTCCTTACAAAATAATATTGTCTTAATTGTTTTAGCAAACAATATATTTGTATATTAAAAAATCAATTTGAATATAAAAATAATACTATTTTGTACGAACAATCTTCAAAAACACATTTCTTGTGAGTCAATAGGTGTCTCGATAGATCTCTCTTATAGAAAAATATCGCCTTAAATGTTTTTAGCAAATAATATATATGTATATTCAAAAATTATTTAAATATAAAAAGGATACTAGTTTTTTATGAATAATCCTAAAAACATTAATATTGCCTAAATTTTTAATAAAATACATATATACGTATATTTGAAAATTGATATTTAATATAGAAAATAATAAATATAAATTATGGGAAATTATACTATACATATAAAATAGATATTTAAGGCACATAACATTATACATATATATTATAATATACTACACGTGATATAGATAGGGGATATAAAACAATAATATATGTAACATATAAGCCTACACTACTAAATCAAAACTCTATAAGTTAAAATATGTAACCCCTAGACCCGATCTATACGTTACGATCAGATCTAGCGGATTAAAATAAAAATTTCTAAAACATTTTTCAAGTCTTTTTAACCATATCATAAATAAACTTCATTAAAATCATAGTTGATAACAGTAAAAATCAAAATTGAGTAATATAAACCATATAAGATTGAGTAAAATAAATTATTTCATAATTAGTATCGGAGTAAACCAAACATCAGAAATAAGAGCAATATAAATCGTAAAAGGGATATTTCAAAATAGAAGCACATGTCGCCCAAAATAAATGCAATTCGGAAGATAAAAACATTACAACAAAATGTATTGTACGAATGTGTTGATCCTCCAAGTGCCAGGTCCGGGGTGCCTATCCAAAAGTATCTGAAAGGGGAAATTTTGCGAAAGTGAGTTAGGGAGCTCATTGTGTTCCAACATTGCAGAAATAAAACATACAATTAAGTTTCAAAATTGGTTCATTATCAAAGTTATGAAAACTTTAGTACAGTTTTTAGTTTAAATATTAAGGAATCACCCTCCAGCCGAACACCATATGCAATTCCCCAGAATTGCATCCATAAGGATTTACCCTAGGCCCATTGGGCATAGGAGCCAACCTAAGGGAGAACCTTGGGTCCATAAGGTCTTACCCTAGCTGAAGCATAAGAACCCACATAAGGAGAGTGCCCTTAGGCCTATAAGGACTTACCCAATGCACATAGTAAAGGAGCCACACTAAATGAGTACCTTAGGGTCTATAAAGTCTTATCACTAGGTCCATTGGGCGTAAGAGACCACCCAAGGGGCGCCTTAGGTCCATAAGGAATTACCAGCTTGATTGGAGTTGAACCTGTAGAGACTTCATACCATATCCCAAAGTACCCCGAAGAAAAACAGTTTTCGGACAGTAAATAGTAGTAGCAGGAAAACATAGTTCAGACATATATTTATTTAACAGTAAAAGTAATAACCAGAGAACATGTGTCAAGCAAACATGATTTAAAGTACAGTAAATCATGAATAAAGCTTAAATTAGATAAATTATACGGTAATCATCAAAAAGATCAAAATAGTACATATGAAATCAGAAAAAACAATCATGTGCACATGATATTTCAAAAAGATATTTAAAATAGGTATACGACACACAAGGAACAAATGTTGCAAAAAGTTATCAGTCTGGGAGATCTATTGAGCACCAGCCTCACTACGCTCTTCTGCTATATGAAAAACCTAGGTCATAACATAACAAGGTTATTATCAAAGTAGTATACTATATTGAGTATTTAACAGGTACAAAACTATAACAGTAATCATGGGCACTCGCGGACGACTGTATTGGGAGGAACCGGGTCAAGCAGACGAATGGTCGAGAAAAATATGGGTACCTGAAATAAACAATATCTCAAGTTAGTTATCGACATTAAATTAAATGCAATTATTTAAATCACTTAAGTAAATATGAATACTCAGGTTTACGTGTTAATTCAGAGGCTTTCGTGATAGAATTTTGTAAAAAATACTTCAAATTCAGAGTTAGGAAGCCGAAAAACATAAAATATGACTTTTTGAAAATTTTAACTTTTTGGTCAAAGTCAACGGTCAAACTTGGTCAAAGTTAAAGTCAAAGTCAAAGGGTATGGTCAACAATCAATGATTCGATCAAGGATAATGGGTCAGACCGGTTCAAGTTGACTTGGGTCAATTAAGGTTAACTCGATTCGGCCTGAGTTAACTCAGACAGATTCAAGTTGACTCGAGGCGATTCTAGGAGGTTTCATGATCGAGGAAGAGCTTCAGGAGCATGTTGCGACACGTGACAATGTGTGACAGAAGCAATAAGATCAAGGGCGATGACCAATCACTCATACAGCTCTAACTCACCATTTCCAACTCAGAACAGACCAAAAAATAACCAAAAATGATTAAATAAATGAAAAGGAGATAAAATGCTCACCCAATGGCGGATGTTGAGAACGGTGATGGCAAGGTGACCACCGATTGGGTTTTAGTCGGATGGAGACGGGGAGTCCAGTGCTGGGGGCGGTGAGACGAACCGATGATTGACAACAACAACAATAATAACAACACCCTATTCCATATGTAATGGGGTAAGGGGGAGGTAGGGTAGTAGGCTGCCCCCAACGCCACGTTGAGAGCAGCTTCCGTGGAAGACCTCCGGAAGTCAAAAAATTAAAAATAAAGATAAAATGCAATGCATGTATATATAAATACATAGTTGAAACAATCATGTGCACATGATATTTAAAATAGATATTTTAATACATGTATATGGCACAAAATGAACACACCTCGCAAAAAGTGATTAGTCCGGGAGATCTAACGAGCACCGACTTCACTATGCTCTTATGATGTATGAGAACCTAGGCCATAACAAAACAAGGTTATTATCATATTAGTATACTATACTGAGTATTTAACAAGGTTACAGAACTATACGAGTAACCAAGGGCTCTCGCAGATGAGTGGATCGGGAAGAACCGGGTTGAGTAGACTAAGGAGAGGGAGAAACACAGGTACATTAAATAAACGATATCGAAAGTCAGTTATCGACCTTAAATTAAATGCACTTATTTAAATCACTTAAGTAAATATCCATGATTGAGTTTACGAGTCGATTTAGAGGCTTTCGGGTTAGAATTTGGTAAAACGAACTTCGAATTCAGACTAAAGACGTCTATAAACATAAATATAACTTTTCATAAATTTGACGTTTTGGTCAAAGTTAACGATCAAACTTAGTCAAATTCAACAGGTCTGGTCAACGATCAATGGACAGTCAATGATTCGGTCAAGGTCAACGAGTCATACTAATTCAGGTTGACTCGGTTGGGTCTGAGTTGACTCAAACCACTTTGAGTCTAAGAGATTCCATGACCGATGAGAAGCCCTATGTGCATGTGGCAACGCGTGATAACGGCGACGGGGTCGGGGGCGACGACCGATCATTCATACTGCTCTATCTCACCAATTTTAACTTAGAACATGCCAAAAAATCAACCTAAAACATGATTAAATAAATGAAAAGAAGATTGAATGCTTACCCAACAACGGACGGTGAGAACAGTGACGACAATGTGGCCTACCAGTTGTGTTTTGTTCGGACGACGACTGGGAGTCTAGTGCTGGGGACGATGAGGCGAATCGATAACCAAGGTGATCAAAAATTGTGAATAACTGAACGATTGCTTGGGTTTTTCGATGAGGTTGCGAGAAGATCTCCACGGCAACTGGCTAGGAATCTCGACGAGTAAAGTGCAGGACTCGGATCAGGATGAGGCGGCGCTTCGATCAGGATGAGCGGTGACACTTATCGATGCGCGAACGACCGACATCAATGAGGAGCATCCGAACGGTTTCCTCTTCCTTTCTTCGGGACGAACGTGGTCGATTAGGTTAACTGAGGGTCGGGGTTAGATCACCAATTGCTGCTGAGACCGATGACAGCGACGGTGCACTCCACTGCTGGCTGAAGACGATTGGTTAACGATGGGGCGACGGGGATGGTTTGATGAAGTTTGGTTTAGGGTTTAGGATTTCATAAAGAGGGAGTTTGTTTTAGGGGAAGAGTTAACACAAATTTATTCATTAAAGATGATATTTTAGGCCTTTAAATCAACTATAATGAGCGAGCTTAGTGGTAAGGGCATTGGGTTGGGGTTGAAATGGCTACGCGTTCAAATATGTAAGCTTAAATTTATTTTATTATGTCAGCTGATTTTTTTAGTTGTGGAAAAAATTAGTAGGCTAGTCCCTAGATTGTCCTTGGTTCACAGATTTACCCAAAATTATGAATAAATTTTAATTTAATCCTCATAATAGCCTAATAAATTTGATGGGTTATGTGAATAGGTTAATATTTGCAAAGAAAGTGGCCATTTAAAATAAAATCATAAATGCCATTGTGCCCACCAATTATGAATTTGATCGTTGACTTCGGACGCAAATTATTTTTCAATCCATCAAAATTTATTTTTCACTTATCGGACAAAATTAGGGTATTACAATAAAACATTAAAATTTAGGGGTCGAGCAAAAACAACTTATTCTAAATAAATAAATTTATATCAATTTAAAAAAATCATACTCGAGATTTAATAAAGCTCACACTAAATAAAATTATCACAAGTTACTGTATTATTAGTAAGTTTATAATTTAGTAATTTAAATTTCAAAAATATATTCAAATTATTTAATCACTCGATCATAACATATGTCACTAGTCATAGATTATGAAATCATTCAAGGAGTTAAAATTCTTATTAGTAAATGATGCTCAAGATTTAATAAAACTCACACAAAATTTGAATGATGTATTTACACATTTTTATTATTATTTTTATTCTTAAATGATTAATATCTATAATGTTAAGTATTTCGGCTCTAAGTGGAATTGAAACGCCTATGTAAATTTAATCTAACTTGAAACTTATTTGAGGGATAAATATATTAATCTCTTCCATTTGCGATGAGAAGATCACAAAATAGATTCTTACATGTATTTTATTATTGAATAAGATTATAGATGACGTAGAAAGAATAATCTATTTAATATTTTTTATAGTTAAGTGATGATACGAGAAGACCACTCGAAGAACTTAATAGATAGTCTCAATGATAAAAATAAAGGTTATTTTCTTTAGAGATTCTGGTTCAAGCAACTGTATCTATAGAGTTTGAGTATTGTCAATATATTAATAAATTTCTAAACAATTATTACATTATAATCACATTAGACTATTAAAAAAAAATAAGAAGAAGATCACTTTAAAGATCACACCTCATTAATACTCTTCTCGTCGTTACGATCAGAGAGGACAATAGGTGGGTCGATCATGTGAGAACAACAACTTAGAAAAACATGGATTTAAAGCTTAGTTAGACTTGAGAGAGAGTTAAGTAATAAACAAATCTTTCCAACATTGTAGATAATGAGAATTTTATTATTCGGTGTTGAATATGTTAGTAGTAAGCCCTCTCAATCACTTGTTTAGCATTGTTTTTAAAAAGTTACGTAAAAAAGTACATTTTGAAAATTACTTTTAAGAAGTATTTTTGGATTATTTGTTAGTATTTTGTATACTATTAAAAAGTGCTTTTGAAAAAGTAAATGGCTATTTTAAATATGATATTATAAGTTAAAAATATATATTTAAATGATCTTTCTATTTTTTTAATGTTATAATATGATTATTTATACCAATTAATTGAATGATTCGATTGCAATGTTTTAAAATATGTTGATACAATTGTAAACTTATTAACAATAGATGACATATGATGTAATTTACCCTTTTATCGTCTAAAGAACACGCGAAAAGTGCTTCAAGGAGAGAGAGAAAAAAAGAAGATTTTCAAAGCTCATAATAAATTTATGCAAATGAGCGAGGAGAGGAGAAAGATGGCTCAATTTACTTTCATTTTATGCCATTGCAACTTTTAAATCTTTTGTTTAATCTAATATTAAACCATCCGTCTAATCAATTGAATCAAAAAAACCAAAGATATAATTGTTTTGATCTCTAATTTTAATTTTAATATATTGATATTATATTTAATTATTTACGTTTTTTACTATATAAAAATGAGGTATAGAAATATTTCTCACTCACATAGTGGGTAAAAGGTAATCTTAGTTTAAGATAAATTACTTATTTGGTATCTTATCTATTATTATTTTTTTTAGTCACTTAAGTATTTTTAAAAAAAATCATATTTAACATTATGTTTTATTTCTATTTTGGTACAATTAAATTTACCATTTACTAAACAAAAATGGTAATGTGACATAGTATAATAATAGTTTGTCTCTAAAATTTACAAATTCTATCCAACTGATCCTAATATAAAATTATTCAATATTTTTATATTTAAAAATTTAATAATTTGATCCTATTTTAATTTAAAATAACTTAATGTTATTAATTTGACATAATTTTAATTTAAAATAATTTAATAATTTTGTTATTACTCAACCCTATGATATTAATTTAGTTAGAAAAATATAAAAACTCAAATTAAATAGTAATATTAGTAATATTACTCAATCCTATGAAATTAATTAAAAAAATATTTGATTTTTAAAACAATTTATTTTTACATAAATTAATTTTTAATTGTATTTGTAGACACCCATATTTTCATCCGGGACTCCAAAGGACTTATTTAGTATATATGATAATATATATAATAATTTCAAAAATATACAATGTATATAATTTTTGAAGATATATAATATAGTTTTGGAAAATATTTTTAAAAAACATATAATATATAGTTTTTAAAAATGATTTTAAAAACATATAACATGTAGTTTTTAAAATGGGGTTTTTTGAAAACGTATAATATATAGATTTTAAAAATGGTTTTGAAAACATATAATATATAGTTTTTAAAAGACGGTTTTTGAAAACATATAATATATAATTTTTAAAAATGTTTTTTGAAAACGTATATAATATAGTTTTGGAAACATATTTTGAATATATATATATATTAAAACGGTTTTTGAAAACATATATAATATAAAGAATTTTTGAAACCATATATAATATATAGAATTTTTGAAAACATATTATATAGTTTTTGAAAATATAATATAAGTTCTATAGTTTTTAAATAAATATGTATTACACATTATATTATATATTATTTATAGTGTTATTTATTATTTATTATTCATTTATTCATTTATTTACTTAATTATTTTTATTGGTTTTAGGTCAAAATTGAAATTCGAGTCCCGGAAAAGTATAAGGGAGCCCAACCAAGTAGGTAGACCTGAACCAGCAAGCCCACCCGACTAGAGCCCAACGGATAGAAGGGCATGGATGATCAAATTTTTTTAAGGGTTTATAAACCATAACCATTAAAATACCAGCACTACAAAGTAGCAGTCGTTGGATCTGATCAATTGATCCAACAACCCACAACACAGCAGGAGACCCCAACGGTCACCGTTCAACGCATGGAGGTTACGCACCAGTAACCGAATGAGATTTTCGACCAAGCAACACAGGACTGAACCATCACGAGATCTCCTGTCAAACACAAACCATAAACAACCCAAAAATGGAAAAACCGGAGAACCAACACACATGAATCCCGTCATTTTTCAGGACCACAACAGTCGGATCCAAGGCTATAAAAGCCTCCGGCTAAAACGTCAAACATGACACACATAAAAATATCGAAAAAACATAGTATCCATAGCAACCAAAGAAAACATTGAATAAAAACGAAGCAACAATCTAAGAACACACCAAGAGATAAAGCAATACACATCGAAATATAGCATAAACCGTGCAAAAAACAACATCTCGCGAAGCCGTGAATAAATCACAAAGCAAAGAAGCAAACATCCACTTGAAAACTGATGGGTCATCGGAGATAAAAAGTAAAAAACGAAATCTTTTAGTCTAGATCTACGTTGAGAGGATTTACTTATATTACTTTGGGGTTCATATTTGGGTTCTTGAGAGTGAGAAAAACATTTTGGGGTGTCTTAGGTTCTCCAGGCCACCGGTGGCGGTGGCCGGGGCGACGTTGAGCGGCGGGCATGGTCACCTGAGCCGGGGAGTGGTTTCTCGGTTGGGACTTGGGATAAAAAAGTTTTTGTAGAGGAGAGTATTTTCTTGAAGTACGAGGGGATAAATGATATTTGTTGTTAATTTGGGGCTATTTATAGGGGACCAGTTTGTAAATATCAAAATTTTAAATTGTTTCTATAATCCCTGGAAGTGTGAAGTTCAATTCATTTTGGTCACCTATTATAAATTAACCCTTTAATTTTAAATTTATTCAATTTAATCCCTGCTATATTTTTTATACATTTTCAATTTAATCCTCTAACTTTATTTTCTATCGTTGCAACTTTCAATTTATTCAATTTGATCCTTAATCATTTCCAATTTAATACTTTTAATTTAGATTTTATTTTATTTATTTAAATTTTTATTTATTTATTTTATTGAGATTTTATTTTCTTTATTCTAACCCTAATATTAATTTTTTGTGTTTTTTCTTTTATCTTATCTTATTTTCTTTTATTTTATTTAACATTTTTGACCTTTTTTTTAGGATAAATTTAATCGATGAAAGGTAAGTAATTCATATCAAATTTTAATTTAACTTTTATTTTTCATAATTAAGACAACAGAGCAATTAAATTGGTACCGAAATGGCAGTACAAGTGTGTTAATCATTGCTTGACTGTAATCGAATCCCGATTCCGACAAATATTTGGTAAAATGCAGATCAGGTAAAATGGTAAATTAAGGTATCCGATCAATCTAATATTAAATGATCAGTGGTGGCTCCAACACATTAAATTCAAGTCGAAACCCAATTTTGGGCCCACCTGAAGGACGATTATGACAATTTGAGAGCTCCACTAGGGATAGGTAAGTGAGTCAAAGCTAAAATTAATTTCTGGTTGTCTTCTTAAGCAACAATTGTAAGTTTAAATTTTAATTTATCTTTTCGATCCTTATTATTTACTTTTGATTAGTATTTTTCAAAAAAATAGTCGTACTGATGTTTTTTTTTAATGATTTCAGCTTTTCAAAAATTCATCTCAGGCTCTATACCAAACCATTTCGTATGTGGAGGTGAAAGCAACGCCTTCGTGGGAATGTATTCTCCGTATAGGCTTAACAAGTAACCTTCAAGATTCATATACCTTATGTCTTCGTGTGAATTTATTCTCTGTACAAACATAAGGAAATGTGTCCTCTCGAGTTTAACTCGATCCACATAAGCTTGTAAAGGGCTTAGGACTGAGGGTATGGCAAGCCCAAGGGGCATCTACAAGGAGAACTCGGGTACCTTTTCTTAGAACCTAAACAGGGAGACTGCACGGAATTAGAGCCCACCCCGAAACTTCATTTCGAAAACCTAGGGTGCCTGATTTATTTTTTGTTTTCAAAGCATGTGAATTATAAATATATGCTATTAGGATTTGTTTAGAAAATTAACATGCGGGATAAAAATCATGTCCAAGTAGGAAAAAACATGTGAGGTAAATATCATGTGGGGTAGAAATTTTTTATTTTCATTATTATTATTTTGATTATTATTTTTATCTTACTAACTTGTTCCCTCATTTTTATTTTTCTTTTATTTCTATCATTTGCATCATTTAAAGAGGCGTTGTTCCGCAAAAAGTGTTCGTTAAAACTTTAATAATTTGCATTAATGGACAAAGGGGTTGTAATGCAAGAGGTGAAAAATGCAGAGGTCCGGCTATGGTCAGAGAAGACTCAGAAGGAAAAAGGGGACAACCTCCAAAGTAACTATGTGTCAGATATGGTTGGCTATGCTTCTATCAGCCTTAAACAGGATATTCAGTAATTGCAGAGCATTTGGGATAGCTGGAAAAATGAAAGGAAACAAAGATCCTGCCAACGGTACGGTGATATCGCACATCTACTCTATGTCAAGATTGATGAATCTTTGATTCAAGCCTTAGTGTAATTTTGGAATCTGGGGTACAACTGCTTTACATTCAATCAAGAAGACATGTTACCCACAATTGAGGAATACACTACCCTATTACATTGTGAAAGAATCAGAATGGACCGGGTATACACCAAATATATCAAAGGTCAGCTTTTCAAGAATGGGTTGGTAAAAGTTCAAGGGGTAGATGAAAAGTGGGTAACTGACCGAATTCTTCACAAAGGCAAGGGAGAAGTAATTATTTTGACTCACATCAAGCAATTAATGAAGAATCATCCTGATGAATGGAAGGTGACTAACCTTTTCGCACTGGGTATCTATGGCATTGTTATCTTCCCCAAAACTTTGGGATACATCAAGGCAGCTGTGGTGGAACTGTTCGAACAATTAACTAAGTAAGTCAACCCTTCACCGATTTATAAGGTGCACATAGCTTCTTCAGGTTTGGATCCATAGTTATTTCTGGAAGACTGATGGTATTATTACCGCCGATTCAGCATCACTTATAATCCTTTAGAGAAATTTCTTACACAAAAGTGGCGAGAAGACATTCCGAATGAGAAATGGGTAAATGTATTCATCCACCTTCAAGATAAGGACATTATATGGAGAGCCCTTTGGCTGACTTATAGTGACATCCTTTATCAATGTGGAGACTCAATAAACATAATGTTACTTGGGTTATGGGGAGGAGTTGGTTATTCTCCGCTTTTAGCAATTTGGCAGTATGGGGCACGTCAATTTGTCCCAGTTACACATGAGATATTTGGATCAGAGTTTGCATACCATGAGGAAAACTACAAGAAGAAGGTCAAAGATGTAGTTGAGCTATGGAAGAAGATATTTCGTACAGATGTCGTAGCTTCTAAAGACATGCTTACTCCAGATTATATAAAATGTAGAAAGCTAAGGAAGAATGAAATCGTTCCCATACCAGATCATGAAGATACTCGGACCATGGAAGAACATCTTAAACCTGTTCCCTCTGAATTAGAGATAGCAAAGAAGGAATTCGAAGCTGAAAAGGAGAAGCTGAAACAAAGACTAATGGAACTCGAAGCTGAAAAATTCCAATGGAAGTTAGATGCCGATACTCAAAAGGATCGAGAAGACATGTTAGAAAAGGAATATAAGAATGTCTTCTTTGAGTTGGAAGATTTGAGAACAGGGTATCAAGAGCAAGTTTAGAGCAATTCCAGCTTAAAAAGGTCTTCCAAGTACTGGAAAGGTGAATCTAACAGCCTGAAAAGAAAGTTCGAGGAACAAGATGAAAGAGATACCCTAAAAGAGCAGTTAAAGGTTTCCCAAAGACATTTGTTAGAAAGATAACACCAGAACAAATGATTGAAAACCAAGGTAAATGATTTGGAAAGATCCCTTCAGAAGCTGCGAAAATAGGATCGTAGAACTATAGCTGAGTTGGAGGTCATTGTAGACAAATTCAAGAAGTAGGCATGTAAGATTCATATAGTTCCTTTTGATTGAGGACTTCAATGGCATTTTCATTGGGATCAGACTCAACAAAGGGTGAAAGCTATTGATGTAGTCATTCAAGACTTTTTAGAGCAGGTATAGAAAACATCTCGTCACCTGTATAGCTTGGAAAAAGAAGTCGAAGCGGTTTGATAAGGTATTCAGCCACTGACAAATGAAGCAAGAAGACTTGTCAACCTATTAGAAAATGTTTAGGGTTTAGAGGACCTAGCTAAAATGTACCTTTGAGTTGTTTTGGTCTCTTAGAAATAACACTTTTGTCCCAATAAAGATTATTTTTAACAACAAACAAGTTTTTGGATTAGTGCCTCGAAAACTTCATGCATCATGCATTCCTGCATATTTTGCATGTTTCTTTTTCTTTTTGTGTCTTTACATTCACATTAACTAACAGAAAATGTCTAATCAAACAAAATAACAAATACTGGATGTACCGCCTTAAGCATTAGACACACCTCATCCTCACAATACTCGTTCAAAGAAAAAGAATATGAAAGCTAAGATCACAACTTGAAGAAAACATGCTAAGGTTACAAAGGAACTTGAAGAAAAAATAAGTCAAAATAAAAAAAAAACCTTGGATTCCATCACCAGGAACCAAGAGTCATTAGTTGATCAGATCGTTGCAAGGCTGTCTGGCCTAAATCAAATGAATGCTCTTGGGCCACCTACCCCACTGCTGATTTTTTCACCTGAGATTTTACCGGGACTTTAAATAGACACATCTATTGCAAAAGCACAAGCTTCGTCTGTCGAAAAAAACACAAGCTTCATCGCTGCAAAAGAACAAGTTTGTGTAACTAACCCTTAAAATAATCTGAATGATTATCGTATTCCAGATTTTGATGAAGAGGATAAAATAAAGAAGATCTAGGGGAAAATTAAATTGTTGGAAGATCAAATGAAGACAATTAAGGGAAAAGATAATTATTACAGAGTTGATGCTCCGGAACTAAGCTTACTCCCAAATTAAATTATTCTCCTAAGTTTAAAGTCCTAGATTTTGAGAAATACGATGGCAACAGTTGCCCTTTAGCTCACATTACCATGTTCTATCGAAAGATGACATGATACGTGGAAAATGATCAGCTCCTAATTCACTACTTACAGGAGAGTCTGTCAGGTTCAGCCATCCGGTGGTATAATAAACTGAACCGTTCTCCTATTAGAACATGAAAAGATCTCGCCAAGTCTTTTTTAGAACAATACAAGCATGTAAATGACATGAGGCAAGGTCTTGTCATGCTAAAAAGTATGGAGAAGAAACATAATGAAAGCTTCAGACACTATGCACAACGATGGATGGATTTAGCTGTGCATGTTCTCCTTTGGATGAAAAAGAGACAAGGAAGTTATTCGTACATACTTTGAAGGCTTATTTCTTAGGGCATCTGGTTTCAATTACATCTGGGAATCTTTAGTACCAACAAAAGTGTTACGATCTCCAAGTTAAAACAAACTGCAGCTGTACCATCAGGTACTTTTAGACAAGATGCGAGAGAACCAAGAAGGGAAAATGAGTATTTCTAATCGATTCCCATGACATATAAGGAACTTTACAAGCAACTTTTTGACAGACATGTGGTGTCACCATACCCAGTAGAACCACAAAAGCCACCATACCCCAAGTGGTATGATGAAAACACACATTATGAATATCATGGTGGTGTCTCGGGGCATGCTATTGAAAACTCCCTCGCCTTTAAGAGGATTATTTAAAGAATGCGCAATAGGAACTGTATTCATTTCAACAACTCAGAAACACCTACGTTGAACAGAACCCTCTACCTAACCACAAAGAAAGTGAGGTTAATGTAATCATCAAAGAGAGAGGTAAGAGGGCCAACACAAGTGTTTCTGAAGTGAGGTCTCATCTGTCTTGGGTATGGAGATAAATGATAAAGGTAGGATTTCTTGCGCCACATACAAGTACATCAAAATATAAAGACAAAATTTATTGTTTTTACCACAATGAAGAGGGACACGAGGTAAACAAGTGTTCTAAATTTAAAGATTTGATCCAGCTCATGATAGACATGAATGAGCTAGAATTTTATGAAGAAGACAAGGATACACCGGAAGCCGATGTTTGTGCGACTGAAGATTCATCTGACAGGGGGCATGGCTCGAGCCGCCTTTTGATAATCACCCCCAAAGCGAAGATCGCAGATAAAGTACCAGCAAAGGTGGAAATAACATCACAAAGACCTTTTCCCTATAAAGACAACAAATAATTGCCTTGGAAATATGAATGTCAAGTAAGCTTTTTGAAGGAAAATGTCGATAAAGTGGGCCTACTATTGGAAAATACTACTCACAAAAGTCTAACCTACCCCAGAGACCACTTGAACCGTTCAAATGGGATGTACTAGCAGTAAATGAGTAAATAAAGGAAGAAGAGGCTTTGGAGTTCTTAAAATTTCTAAAACACAATGAGTACAACATCGTGGAAAAATTACATAGCCTGCTAGCACATATTACATAGCCTGCTAGTACCACATCCAAGCTGATAATCACATCTCATTTTCTGATGATGAGATTCCGTCTGGAGGAAGAGGTAGATCTAAAATATTACATATCACCACTCATTGCAAAGGGCATGCTTTGCTAAGCATATTAATTGACAATGGCTCTGCCCTTAATATAATGCCTTTGGTCACTCTAAAAATGCTACCAATGGATACTTCCCACATGAGAACATGCTAGAGTGTGGTTCGAGCATTTGATGGGACAAAGAGAGAAGTGCTCTGTAAAATTGAAGTACCATTGACCATTGGACCATCCACGTATAACATAGAGTTTTGAGTGATGTATATTATGCCTTCATACAACTGTCATTTAGGAAGGTCATGGATTCATCAAGCTGAGGCAGTATCATCAACACTAAGCTAGAAAGTCAAGTTTGTTATTGACGGGGCTCTTGTAATCATCAATGCTGAAGAAGACGTAGTGGCCAGCGTGACCACAAATACCCCTTATATAGATATGAATGAAGAGGATTTGGAATGTTCAATTCGATCATTGGAGTTTTTTAATGCCACATTTATAACCGAAGGGGGTAAGATTTCTAGACCAAGACTCTTAGAATGCACCAAGATGGAAATCAAGCAAACTTTGGGAAGAGATACAAAGATAGAAAGAGGGTTTAAGAGTTGTCTACAAAGGATAATTAGCCCCATTTTTTCTGTTGCCAAGATGGATCAATTTGGGCTTCGATATCAACCCAGTCATCAACAGAGGAGGAAGGAAATTTAGAAATCTAGGAGAGAAGAAGTGCAAGAAAGACTGGGGAAGAAGTTCAATGGAAACCAATAGTTTTTCCTCCTCTTCATAACACATTTCGATATGGCGGCTATGTGTTTGAGGAGGAAGCAATGACGGCCTTACCTTATATGGAAGAAGCTCTGAATGACTTAAGCATCAATTTTCCCTATTTGTGGTTCGTGCTTAACAACTTGACGACTGAAGAACTATATGTGGTTTTCTAATCTCTTTCAGAGTAATACTCAAACTTTCCCTATTTGCCTATACTTGGGGTAATAGGTGATATTTTGTAAGGGTTAATGGGTTGTTTTATTTATATTTAAATAAAAGATGCAATTTTCTTTTCCGGTAAATATTTTTTTTTATCTTATTTCTTTACTTTTGTATATAATTTTATTTCTTTTCTTTATTCTATGTGGTATATTTCTTCTCTCGTATATGCATATTTTTTCTCATTTCCTTTTCAGATCTTTGGATCTTCATGATGTGGACAATATCAATTCTGACCCGGAGGTGGATTTTGATCATTTCAAGTGTCTTGGGGAAATTGATGAATGTGACCATAAAGAAAAGTGCGACTTACCTTCTGATTTATTAATAATGGTGGAGAGAAGACAACCAAATATTGCCCCATTAAGAGAAAATTGAAGTCCTGAACTTGGGCATGGAAGAAGAAAAGAAAGAAATTAAAATTGGCACGACACTCTCCTCTGAAGTAAGGGAAAACTTGATAGACTTACTTTGGGAGTACAAAGACATGTTTGCATGGTTATACCAAGACATTTCTGAGCTAGACATGGATATGGTAGTCCATAAATTTCCAATCAAACCAGAATACAAACCCGTTCAGCAAAAACTAAGGAGGATGAGACCTGAAATGCTCCTTAAGATAAAAGAAGAAGTCAGGAAGTAGTTTGATAAGGGTTTCCTTCAAGTGGCCAAGTATCCAGAGTGGGTGGCTAACATAGTGCTGGTATAAAAGAATGATGGAAAAGTGCACATGTACATCGACTACCAAGACCTTAATAAAGCAAGTCTTAAAGATAACTTCCATTTATCGCACAGAGACACGTTGGTGGATAATACATCCGAAAATTCTTTCTTCTCATGGATGGATTCTCAGGATATAACCAGATTAAGATTCATCCATATGACATGTAGAAGACCACATTCGTCATGATGTGGGGGACTTTTGTTACAAGGTAATTCCCTTCGGATTAAAGAATGCAGTGGTAACATGCCAAAGAGCATGATGACCTTGTTTCACAACATGATGCATAAAGAAATCGAAGTTTATGTTGATGACATGATTGTCAAAGAACAAACTGAAGATGAACACATCGAGAATATGAGGAAACTCTTCCAAAGACTGAGAAAATTCTAATTAAAGTTGAATCCAAACAAGTACACCTTCGGAGTAATATCTGGGAAGCTGTTGGGCTTCATTGTTAGCATAAAAGGCATTAAGGTTTATCCGGATAAAGTTAAAGCTATCCAGATTCTACCTCCCCCACGAACACAAAAAGAAGTTCTAGGTTTTCTATGTATATTAAATTACATTACTCGGTTCATATCCCAATTGATAGACAAATATGATACAATTTTTTGTCTTCTTCGAAAGAATAACTCTGGAACATGGGATGAGGATTGCCATATCACTTTTGAGAAAAAAAAAGAGTATTTGTCTCGTACTCCTATTTTAATGTCTCCCACCCAGGCAAACCTTTTTTCCTTTGTCTCTCCATATTTGAGAATTCGATGGGATGTGTCATGGGACAACATGATGAATCTAGGAGAAAAGAAAGAACCATTTACTACTTGAGTAAGAAGTTCACCGAATGTGAAGCTAGATATCCACCCATTGAAAAAGTTTGTTGCGCTCTAGTCTGGGCCACACGAAGACTCAAACAGAACATGTTATACCATACCGCTTGGTTAATTTCCAAGTTAGATTCACTTAAATTCATGATGGGCGTGCCTGCTCTCTCTTGAAGGTTAGCCCAATGAAAAATTCTATTATATGAATCTGACATTGAATACGTGAGCCAAAAGGCTATAAAGGGAAGTGTCATATATGACTTTTTAGCAAGCAGAACATTAGAGAACTATAAACCATTAGATTTCGATTTCCCAGATAAGGACTTGATGGAAATATCTTTAGAAGAAGCAAGTATTTCCACATGTAGCTCCTGGAAAATGCATTTCGATGGTGCATCAAATGCATTAGGGCACGACATTGGGGTTATTTTGGTCTCACCCAAAGGAAATCATTATCTGTTCACTAGCATATTGAACTTTGATTGCACTAACAACATGGCGGAGCATGAAGCTTGTGTTTTGGGGATTCAAGCTGCTATTGGACAAAATATAAAGACTTTCAGGGTGTATGGAGATTCTGCCTTAGTGATCTATCAACTCCGAGGAGAGTGGGAAACAAAAGATACCAAACTGGTGGAATATAGAAAGTTTATTATGGATCTACTTAAATAATTTGATGAGGTCACTTTCCAATACATACCAAGAGAAGGGAATCAAATGACAGATGCTTTAGCTACATTGGTAGAACATTCATGGCTGGTGGGGAATCCGAATTGATATCAGTCAATATGAAATCATACGAGTACCCAACTCATTGTTATCAAATCGAAGAAGTAAAATATAAAACACCATGGTACCATGACTTTTTATAATATATCAAAATCAAAGCTATCCGAAGGAAGCCACTGAGACTAATAAAAGAACAATTAGAAGAATGGCAGCCAAATATGTTCTAGATGGAGAAGTCTTATATAAGAAAAGTAATGATCAAGTCTTGTTAAGATGTGTAGATACAGAAGAAGCAAATATGATCTTAAAAGAGGTATATGACAGAGTGTGTGGAATGCATGCAAATGGGTAATGATGGCAAGATAAGTTAGGAGATGCATATACTTTTGGTCCATATTGGAGAGTGACTGCATCAACTATGACAGATGATGTCATAAGTACCAAGTCTACCAGGATAAAATAAATGTTCCACCTCGTCCGCTTCATGTGATGACAACACCGTGGCCATTTTCTATATGGGGCATGGATGTCATTGGATAAATCCATCCAAAAGCTTCAAACGATCATTAATTCATTATTATAGAAATTGACTACTTTACCAAATGGGTGGAGGATGCATCATACGCCAGTGTTACTCAGTCCACTATTTGTAAATCCTTGAAAAAAGAGATCATATGTCGGTATGGTTTACCCGAAAAGATCATTATCGATAATGCAACCAATTTAAACAACAAGATGATGAATCCCGCGTGTGAATAATTTAACATAAAGCATCATAATTTTACTGCTTATCTACCAAAGATGAATGGAGCGGTAGAGGCAACAAACAAAAAAATATTAAGAAAATAGTAGAGAAAATGAATGAGACATACAAATACTGGCACGAAAAGTTACCTTTCGCCTTATTTGCCTACTGAACTTCGGTGTAAACTTCAACTGGGGAAACTCCCTTTTCATTAGCCTATGGAATGGAGGTTGTGTTTCCCATAGAGGTAGAAATCCTGTCACTTTGTGTTCTGTCATAAGTGAAGTTGATGATGCGGAATGGGCACAAACTCTATTTGATCAACTGAACTTAATAAAAGAAAAGAGGTTGAAGGTCATTTACCATGGTCGACTCTACCAAAAACAAATGATCTGAGCACATGACAAGAAGGTGCGCCCAAGAGTATTCCATGAAGGAGATCTCGTACTAAAAAACATATGGCCAATCCAAAAAAGACTTCAGAGGAAAATGGATGCCAAATTGGGAAGGGCCTTACGTCCTAAAAAATGCCTTCTCCAGAAGAGTACTAATCCTTACCGAAATAGACAGACTGGAACTGCCTAATCCTGTAAACTCTGATGCAGTTAAAAAAATATTTCACTTAGGGTAAGAACCCGATAGGGTGCTCTAAGTTGAAAAAAGGGTTTAGAGCAAAAATCCGAAAGGGCACTCTAAATAAAATTGAAAAATATAAATAAAAGGTGGGTTTAAGATGAAAACTCGCAAAGGGCATCTTGAAACTAAGACAGGGTCCAAGTTAAAAACCCAAAAGGGAAGCTTGAGTAATGATCCAGGATTCACGCACGGGAAGGTCCCGAATCAAGACAATAAAGCATCACGGCATCCAAGTCTTCAGAAGACTTAGTAATTTGGGAGGAACTTTGCAGTTTTCCAAATGTTGTCACATCTTCTAAGTCCCCTTGACAAACGTTGCACTCAAAAGTCATCTAACGGTTTGCCAGTTCAAAGGCGTCTGCATTATTGAGATATAGGGCATATACTTGTATTACTTTTATATCGTGACTTTTTATAATGTTTGTGATGTATTCTTTTTCTTTTTCCTCATAAATAAAAATCAATTCCTTTCAAACATCTTAGATTGAATTTAAATAAGAATAATTTATTCACTTTTGAAAAAGATAATTATGTATTACTATACAAAGATTGTTGAAATGTACAAGAATTTGGAAGATGATAGAAGTTATTGCACAATGCTCGAAAGAGTGAAATGGGTACTAGTTCAAAACCCACCAAGGAATCAAAAGGCGTTGGCTAAAGTTCAGAAGCCAACACAATAACAATTGACGACTTCTTTCTAAAACAAAAGTGCCAAAGAGGACATCAAATCAAAACATGTTTAAGGTCATGGAATCCAGAACCAAAAATCAAGAAAGTCAAGTTTGGCAAGAATCAAGAGCAATCAAGACTGGTAACAAGAGATTGAGATTTCTCTCTAATTCCTATAATAACATAATCTGAATATGCATTTTATGCATACATAAGAACATTACATCCATGAGCATCGCATATATGCATGATTTTGTAGATTGTTGTCAGAGACAATTTTCAACTTCACAATGAAGGATATTGAACTCAGAAAACACTCAAGATTAAAACAATACAACTTATCCAAGTTGGATTTCAACTTCATAATGAAGGATATTTGGCTCAAAACAAATATATTCAATTTGGACTCAACTTCACGACGAAGGAGTCACCCATGATTTCAACTTCACGATAAAGGATATCGTGCCCCATAGATCGACTTAACTTCATAGCAAATGAGTCATCTGCAACAACGAGGAACTATCTCTCAACTAAGGTCATCTAGTCAAATTCCAACTTCACGATGAAGGGTATTGGGCTAGAAGGAGATGACGAGGACTTACGGCCTACTACAGGCATCGAGCTAGATTTCAACTTCACAACGAAAGATATCATGCTCGACTGACTCAACTTCATGACAAAGGGGTCAACCACGATTTCAACTTCATGACAAAGGATATCGTGTTCAAAGATATCTCAAGATCGACTCAACTTTACAACAAAGAAGTCACCCGTAATACGGCTCAACAACATGAAGCCATTTTCTATTTTTAAGTCAAATTTCAACTCTGAAATGGAGGATATTCGGTAAAAAGAGTCGACTACAACACTGAGTCATATTTTAAACTTAGGAATCAACAAACCTCATATGAACATTCTTGCTTTAAGTCCGTTTATACCGAACGCAAATTTGTGTATTTTTCTCTTTGCCCTATTTTTGTTACACAATAATGGGCAAAGAAGGGCAGTTGTAGACAATCATTTTCGTCCGGGACTTCAAAGGGCTTATTTACTACATATGATATTATATATAATAATTTCAAAAATATACAATGTATATAGTTTTTGAAGATATATAGTATAGTTTTTGAAAATATATAATATAAGTTTTAAAAGTGGTTTTGAAAACATATAATATATAGGTTTTAAAAGAAAATTTTTGAAAAAAATATAATATATAGTTTTTAAAAAATGGTTTTTGAAAATGTATATAATATTGTTTTGAAAACATATTTTGAAAACATCTATGTATATAGTTTTTTAAAACGGTTTTTGAAAACATATATAATATATATAATTTTTAAAACATATTATATAGTTTTTAAAAATATAATATATGTTATATAGTTTTTAAATAAATGTATAGTACATATTATATTATATATTATTTATAGTGTTATTTATTATTTATTATTATTTTATTCATTTATTTACTCAATTATTTTTATTGGTTTTAGGTTCAAATTGAAATCTGAGTCCAGCAAGGGTATAAGGGAGCCCAACCGAGTAGGCAGGCATGACCCAGCATGCCGACTCGGCTAGAGCCCAATGGATAGAAGCCCAAACTGCCTGACCCAGCAAGCTAGGGTTCCATGTTAAAGGGGAGAGTTGCACAATTGAGAGCCCTCGAATAAGGGCATGAGTGGACGACCTAGATCGAAAATTTTTAAGGGTTTATAAACCCTATCCATTAAAATACCAGCGTCACAAAGTAGCAACCATTAGATCTGATCAATTGATCCAATGACCCATAACACAATAGAAGACCCCAACATTCACCGTTCAAAGTGTGGAGGTCACACGCCAGTAACCGACCGAGATTTCTAGCCAAGCAACCCATGATTAGACCATCTCGAGATCCCCAATAAAATATAAACCACAAATATCCCAAAAAATCACAAAATCAGAGCAACAACCCACATGAATCCCGTTATTTTCAGAACCACAATGACTTAATCCAAGATTATAAAAGCCTTCAGCGAAATGTCGAATAAAACACACAGAAAAATATCGAAAAAATAAAGTATCCATAGCAACGAAAGAAAGCATTGAACAAAAGCGAAGCATCAATCGAAGAACACATCAAGTGATAAAGCAATACACATCAAAATATAGCATAAACGGAGTAAAAAAACAACATCTAACAAAGACGCAAATAAATCACAAAGAGAATGAGCAAACGTCCACTTGAAAATTAAAGGGTCGTCGGAGATAAAAGGTAAAAAAACAAAACCTTTTAGTCTAGATCTATGTTGAGGGGATTTGTTTTTGTTGCTTTGGGGTTCGAATTTGGGTTCTTGAGAGTGAGACAAACATTTTGAGGTGTTTTAGGTTTGCTCGATGTGGCCACCAGAGCTGAGAAGGTTGGTCTCTCGTTTGGGACTTGGGTTGAGAGAGTTTTTGTAGGGGATAGCATTTTTTTTGAAGTAGGAGAGCATTTGAGGCTATTTATAAAGGGACCAATTTGTAAATATAAAAACTTTAAATTATTTTTGCAGTCCCTGTATGTTTGGAGCGCAATTCATTTTAGTCACCTGTTATAAATTCACCATTTAATTTTGAATTTATTCAATTTAATCCCTTCTATATTTTTTAAGTATGCAATTTTATCCTCTAACTTTATTTTTTGTCCTTACAGTTTTCAATTAATTCAATATGATCCTTAATCATTTCCAATTTAATGCTTTTAATTTAGATTTTCTTTTATTTATTTGATTTTACTTCAATTTTTTATTTACTTTTTTCTAACACTAATATTAATATTTTTTGTGTTTTTTATTTTCTTTTCTTTTATCTTATTTTATTTTATATTATAACATTTTTTTACCTTTTTTTAGGACAATTTTAATCGATCAAAGGTAAGTAATTCGAATCGAATATCAAATTTTAATTTAACTTTTAATTTTCAAATTAAGACAACCTGGAAATTCAATTGGTACTGAAAGGGCAGTACAAGGGTGCTAATCATTCCTTGACTGTAACCGACTCCTGAATCCGACAAATTTTTGGTAAAACACATATCAGGTAAAATGGTAAATTAAGGTATCTGATCAACCTAATCTTAAATGATCGGTGGCGACTCCAAAATATTAAATTTAAGTCAAAAATCGATTTTGGGCCCACCCAAAGGATGGTTAAGACATTATTTTTAAAATTAAATAAATTTATTAAAAATAGTATATAAAAAGTTATAGATGAGTAGTAAAAGTCTTATTTATAAAACTTTTTATTCTCACCAATGTGTTTCAGCAAACTTATTTTAAAATTTTATAAAATTGTAAAAGGATAAATACCCTAGAGTTATATTGAGTGGAACGTCCCACATTTCAAGTCAAGAGATATGAGTTGACCCGAGAGGTCTATGAATAAAATAATTGTGAATAATTGAATGGTTGAGCCAACTCTAGACTTAATTGGTGGAAAATTGGGCTCAAATAATCATAAGAGGGGTTTCGTCATAGAAGTATAGAAGGAAGAACAAAGGAGGTAATTTAACCATCTAGCATTTAAAGGGTTGATTTTCATTGTGATGTCATCGAGGAAGTTTAGGGGAAAAGATAAAGGCTTTTCTTATTTTTCCTCCCCAGTTTGTCTTTTTCCTCTTTTCATATCTTCATTCTTCCTCAAACTATGAAGCAACAAAGGTAGAAGTTTTTGTGTGCTGTAATCCTAGGACGATTTTGCAAAGGTAGATGTTGTAATCTACAACACTAGGGCTTCAATTCAAACTCAATTTCTTTATGGTTGGCAATGGCGGTCATAGTAAGGGCTTTTTGAAGAGTTTTGGAGATAATAACCACATCACTTTAGTCTGATTCTCTAGCATTTAGATGCATATCTAACTTCTTTTGAAGTCATAAGAGAGTTAGTAACTCTTGCTTTGCTTATTGATTAGCTAAAGAAGTGCGAGAATCCTCCGAGAGAAAGAGAAAGAACAAGAAAAAACTCGTGCTTAGATGAGTTGTTGGTGCTCTTGACTGCTTGGGAATAAGGTAACATTCTTCTAAATCATTCATACTACTTATATATAATTATTTGTAAATTTATTGGATTATATGAGTGCTTGAAGCATGTTTGGTTTCATATTTTCTTGTGGATGGTTTGTGATGAATTAGGTATTAAACATGCTTGAAAATGATGTATCATGACCTCATGTGATTTTCATATGCTTTAAATATTATCACAGGGCATTAAATAAGTGTTTGAGATAAGTTAAGAAGAGTCGATAATGTTCATATGAAGGCTAAACTATGAGATTTTGTTGAGGTAACATAGTATCGATACCGTGTTCATAGGGTATCGATATTATTCCTCTATATTCGATACTGAGGTAGTAGTATTAATACCAAGGTTAATTTTCAAAATTTAAGGCGTGTTTAGGTTTTGATACTTAAGAGTAGTATCTATACTCATGGTGGGATATCAACACATGATGGATTTAATTGTACTTCGAGCGCTATTTTGATACTGGTACCTATGGGAGGTATCGATACCCTTGAAGGATAATATCAATATATGTGTAGGGGTATCAGTACTACGAATAAATGGGTGAACATCAAACCTATTTTTGGTATCGATACTTAGGGGAAGCAGAGATATCCTAAGATCAATATCGGTACCTAGAGTTAGGTATTAATAACATCAAGAAGGAAATGTTAGAGAACATTGCCTTGATGAAAGGCTTAAGTGAGGAGTTTAGAAACGTTGTAATCAATTGAGAACAAGCTTAAAAATGAGAACTTCACTGAAAATGTTTGAAATGGGAAGAATATTATGAAGTAAGATTACATAAGACTTATTCCTTTTTTGACTCTTGGGAAATAATAAGAACACATGAATTACTTGTGTATGATGACCATTTTATTTGTGTGAGGAATATTTAGATATCTGAAATGTAGTGTTGTGGAACTTGAATGCTAGATGGATGTTGCTCTAATGTTAATGTGACATAAACTCATGTGTATACTTTAGAGGAGTAGACTAGTCGGGTGAACGTTCTTGACGAATGTGTAACTCATACCTCACCCTAGGTACTTGGAACGTGGACCAATTAGATGTACATTCTTGATGCATGTGTGATAGGAGTCTCATCTACAGTACATATGTTGTAGGTTAAAGAGGTGTGATTCATGTGATATTATGATGATCTCAAACTACATTATGATATATACTTGTGTTTATGATTGGTATTGATGATTACTTCATGACTATACTTGTTGGCATGCTCATATGATGAATGCATATAGTATAATAAATTTATTTGTATGGCTTTGAGCTTGTTAGCTCATCATTCGAAAGGTGTTCTCGTTCCTAGGTTCTTAGGTAGAGATCGAGGAGTTTATCGTCGGGTTAGAGATTCTACTCGTTCGAGCTATTAAAGTACGTATTGGATATTTGAAGAGGGCATATAGTATTCATTGACCTTATATATTTGAGTCGTAACTCTATTATGGTATACTTTATATTATACTCGAGACATATTTTTAGGAGCTCCTCATTTTGTAAACTTATTATTTGCTATTGTTAAACTCAGTATTATTATGATTATGATGATTGTTTATTGAATTCGAGTAAATATTTAAAAAAAAAATAGTTACTCACTTTAATAATTCTGTCTAGCACCCGAAGTCTTAAATTTCGGGATGAATCGTATTAAGGTATTAAATTAAGAGTAATTATTTTTAAAAATTAATTAATTAAATTTATAAAAAAAATAATTATATTATAAAAAATAATGTAAATAATCACAATTCAAAAATTAATAATTTTCAATAATAAAAATTTATTAGTACAAATATTAAGTTATTATTGTTATAATATCATTTATTAAAGTGGATGTTTATTCCATTAAAGTTTCAGTTTTCCTATTCAATGTATAAATAACGATTAAAGGTTTAATATGATTTTAGTAACCTATGATTTTAGAGCCTGAAAAAGGATGCATGTACAAGCTTATAAGATATTTTCAACACATTTTATAACACACTCACATTATGTTCTATACTTGTGTACAATTTTATAACACATTTTCAACACAAGCGCTCTAATTAGTAGAACAATCTTGTTTTTTTGGTTGGCCTAAATCAAGAAGAAACTTTTCAAATCAATTCAAAGACACTACGTTTTTTTATAGCATTGAAACAAGGTATGTAATACATTTTATGATGATATTCCCATATGTATAAGCCTATGTAAAATATAATATGTTAATATGGTTAATGTCTAAAAGCTTACACGTATACTATTATAACAGTATACATATATTTATTTACAAGGTAAATGATTCTAAGATTAATTTAATATTTTATTTATTCTAATTTATTTATTTGTTTTATGGTAGTATATCAATGACAAACCTTACAAAATTAGAATTTGTGGTTCTAGACATTTCTGAAAAAAATATTTGTCATGGACTTTAGATGCCGAAGCACAACCAGATGCAAATGGTTTGGGTGATACTATTAAGGAAGGGAATAAATAATATGCTCAAAATAAGGCTAAAGTCATGATATTTCTTTGTCGTTACCTCTTTGAGGGACTAAAATATGAATATTTGACTATTAAAGACCCCTTGTTCTGTGGGATAGTCTAAAGGAAAGGTATGACCGCTAGAAAATTGATATACTTCCTAAAGCTCGATATGATTGGTTTCGTTTGAGATTAAAATATTTTAAATCAGTTAGCAAATATAACTTAGCTATATTTCAGATTACTTCACAATTGAAATTATGTGGCCAAAATATCACCAATGAGGATATGTAAGAAAAAAAACACACCACTTTTCACACAAATAATGTTATCTTGCAGACACAATATAGTGAAAAAGGTTTTAAGAAATATTCTAAATATCTTGTATTCTTATGGATGAGCAAGACAATGAAATATTAATGAAAAATCATGTTTCTCATCCTACTGGTGCCACTCCATTCCCTGAAGTGAATGCAACATCTTATAATGGGAAAAAAGGAATCACCAACAACCGTATCAAGGTTATAGACACGACCGATGAAGTTATCATAGTCGATGACGTGAAAGAAGTGGTCATTTTGAGAGCCCTTATAACCACTAGCAGTGGGATTATAAGGATAATAAGAGTGAAAAAGATCATATTAAGAAAGCAAAATCTTTATGGTACTGATGCAGTGGTACAAACCATTTGTTTTGTTCTTGTCGTACACCAAAGCATTTTGTGGACCTTTATCAAAAATCATTAAAAGATGAAGGAAATAAAATAGAAACATTTTTTTTTACAAAAATGAAAAAAAAATGAATATGACATTGATGGTCAAGCACACTTGAATGTTTCTTATTATGGCATAGTTGGTCAAACACACTTGGATGTAGCTGATTTCTTCACCACCTCTGAAGATAATAATTGATATTTCAATTTATTATTTACAAAAATAATATTAATGTCAATTTAGTTTATAAACACCATCGTTGTTATGTTTTAAAATTCTTTAAAATATTTATTTGTTTTGAATTTTTTTTATGATCTTTATTTTTTTTTCTTTGAAGAATATGATTACTTCCCAAATACAATATGCGATAAATGGTGGAGGCTTATGCTTAGTAGACAGTGCAACTACTCATACTATACTTAAGCATAATAAATATTTTTCTCATCTAACAATGGAACAAGCTGATGTTAATACTATGTCTAGAAGTACTAAAATCATAGAAGGCTCTGGAAGAGCAAATATATTATTACCAAATAGAACTAAATTCCAAATTAACAATGCATTACACACTTCAAAGTCTCAAAATAATTTAAAATGTTTTAAAGATATTCATCGGAATGGATATCATATTGAGACTATAAATGAAGGAGATTTTGAATATCTTCATATTATGAGTATAACTCAAGGCAATAAAATAATCTTAGAAAAATTGTCAGAGCTCTCTTTTGGATTGTACTACACTAGAATTAGTACTATTGAAAAACATGCTATTATAAACTAATAGTTTACTAATAACTTTATTATTTGGCATGACCGAATGGGCCATCTCAGTTTAATTATGATGCAAAAATATTATTGAAAATTCATGTGGTCATTCATTGAAGAACCAAAATATTCTTCAAAATAATGATTTTTCATGCAATGCTTACTCTCAAGGTAAATTAAGTATTCGACCATCACCAGCTAAGATAGATTATGAATATATTAATTTTTTGGAACGGATACAAGGTAATATATATGGGCCTATACACCCTCCTTGTGGACCATTAGATATTTTGTGGTTTTAATCGATGCATCAATTAGATGGTCACATGTATCTTTGTTATAAACCCGCAACCTGGCGTTTGCGAGGTTACTTGCTCAGTTAATTAAATTGTGAGCACATTTTCTAGATTTTCCTATAAAGACAATTTGTCTTGATAATTTTAGTGAATTTACTTATAAATAATTCAATGATTATTGTATGTTAAGTGGAATAAATGTTGAACATCCTATAGCTCATGTTCATACACAAAACGATCTTCCAGAGTCATTTATTAAATGCCTTCAATTAATTGCAAGATCATTACTAATGAAGTCAAAACTTCCAATTTCTACTTGAGGTCACGCTATTTTACATGTAACATCATTAATTCGCATAAGGCCAATAAGTTATCATAAATTATCCCCTTTACAAATGATTTTTGGTTAAGAACCAAATATTTCCCACCATATAAATTTTAGGTGTGTAGTAGATGTTCCTACTGCTACACTACAACGGATAAAGATGGGTTCTCAGAGGATATTACTAATATATGTTGGATTTGAATCCCCTTCAATAATTAAATATCTCAAGCCTTTTATAGGAAATTTATTTTGTAACATCCCCAACATCGGGCCAGTGAATAAAATGTAACAATTTAAAATTTAGTGGTTTAATTGGAATACGTTGAAAAGTTCAATGACTAATTTTGGAAATTTGTGTTTAGGACTTGTTAGCAAAGACGGAATAATGGAAGGGAAAAGAGGTCTTTTAGTAGGATATGAATTTAAAATTCATATTAAAAGATATTTTAAGCTTATGAAGATTAAAAGAAAGGGAAAAGAATTTTCTAGAGGCTTGGTTCATTTCTATTCTTCTTCTGACTCCATTGATAAGGTGAGTTGGTCTCAAGTTGATAATACTTTTCATTTTTAAATTGGTGTTGAGGTATGGAGTGATATAGAAGCTTAAGGAAAGCTTCAAGTGGAATAAAACTAAGGGATTTGATGAATTAATGATGAATTAGTATAAGGGTTTTGATGATAATGTTTAATATTTGGATTTTTAATGATAAATTTGACTTATCATAAGCTAGAATAAGAAGTTTAAGGTGTTAGAAAGGATTAAGAACATGTTTGAATATTTGGAATGATTTTTAGTTTCAAGTGTCCTAGTGGGATTTTGGATGTTTAGGAGTGTTAAAGTGATATAAGTTGGGTTTGATAAGTGTATTTGGGATTAAAGGCAAGAAAGGAGCTAAAAATAGGATCTTTTGGTGATGGATGTGTAAGATTCGAAGTGAAAGAGGTGAAATCTGGGCAAGGGTATCGATACTGGAAGAACAATACCGATAATATAGTGTTAAATCGAAGGAAATAGGCTGAATTTGATGAACAATATCAGTACTGATTGAATTAGTATTGATACCGAAGTAGGGTATTGATACCAAGAGTAAGGTATCGATACTATTATTAAGTATGAAATTCCAAAATGCCCAAATGGTATCAATACTGAAGTGGGTATCAGTACCATAGAAGAGAAGTATTGGTACTATAAGTGGGGTACCAATACTAATGCGTCTGAAATTTAAAGTGAGAGTTTTAGTTTCATTTTTGTAAATGCTAATTGGTTATACGTTACTGTAAAGTGGTATTGATATTGGATATATCTACGTGTAGATTTGGACCAGAAGCATATCGATCAAAGTGATATACCAAAGAGATTTAGCGAAAGGTAAAAGGATTCGTTTAGAACTTACGTGAGGCAATAGTGAGTGCAACTCATTTATTTCATACTAGATATGAGGACGGCTTGTGATAAGCCAACCTCGAAGTTTTTGATCGAAAACTATTTTATTTCTTTTATGCAATATTTTATCATGTTTTACTTAAGTTATATTTCTAATATTTTGCTTTATTGATATATGTGTAACACCAATTTCCCGTATACGTTTCTGTACATAAGTCACATATGTCACATGACTTTTAAACCATTTTCGCTTTTGAAAACCAGTAAAATTTTGTTTCTTTAGATAAAACAATATAATAATATAGTTTATAAGACATTCTTCAATTATATATCTAATAAACAAGTCTACTCAAATTTGTAATACTAGTTCATATTATCCATATTTAATATTTAGCATAAAACGATTTAGTTAATCTATTACAAACCAATTTCCAAAATAGTTAAATAGAGATAATAGGACTTTCATAAATACATGCCACTAAACTGAGTCAAAATTTTCATCATAGATGTCTTGCTGATATTGTGGTATATTTTTTGATGCTTGGAGTTGCTATGTACTCTTTACTTTAATTCATGTCTTTTTCAAACATGTGAAAATCATCACACACTTAGTATATACTTAGTGAGACATAAAAATAAGAATGATGTGTACCAAAAAATAAGTATGTCATAAAAATATTAAAATATGAATTTAAATCTTATAAATCATATTAACACTTAATACTGGCTTGGTAAACAAAGTTCTTTAACATAACCTGTGAAACAATGTTCAGTATGCCCAACATACTTATGAATTAGTATTTTTTCCAAAACTATCATTTTATTTGCCCAATGTATATTAAATGAGAATTCATGGTACATGAATTGCACCTAAGTGCTGATATGGAAATTCACAAACTCATTATAAATTTCATGGGTTGCACACATAGTGCCGATACGATAATTCACAAACTCATTATGAATTCCGTGGGTTGCACACATAGTGTCAATATGATCATTCATAAACTCATTACGAATTTCATGGGTTGCACACATAGTTTCGATACGGTCATTCATAAACTCATTATGAATTCCGTGGGTTGCACACACAGTGCCGATATGGTCATTCATAAATTCATTATGAATTTCGTGGGTTGCACACATAGTGCCGATAGTACACACAATACTAATATGAAAATGCATCGTTATGCATTAAACAAAATCAATCGATAACTTTTATAAATAATTGTATATCGAAATGGTAATTCACAAATTCATTATGAATACCATGATTGCACATTTAGTGCCAAAAGTACACACAGTACTGATATGAAAATTCACAGTTATGCATTAAACAAAATCGATCGATAACTTTATAAACAATTTATGTCAAAATGCACCTTTGACTCTCAATGCATATACAATGGGCTATTCAATCAACTTTGCATACTAGATAACATAAAGTTTCATCTATTCATTTTAGAGCAGTTAATACTCTACAATTACTCTTGTATCAATTCCATAAACATTATGAAAACATATCGAAATATTATAAAACATACTTTAATCAAACATTCATAGTTGACTAATCGCAAGTCACCCTCATCTCATATAAGTAAAATAAATGCACTAACCTGGTTTGCCTCACTATTATGCCCTAATGTAGTCTGATTATTCTGTGACTTTATCCTTGCCTTTCTGTTTGCTGGACTCAGGAGCTTGATTACGATCTACATAAGTATTCCATAATCACACATATAATACAAATGTTAGTATACTTCCTAACATTTATCCAAATTAATAATACTCAAAAGTGCTATTAATTTTGAATTTTTTTAAAATTCACCCTAACTTAACATTTCAGACTGAATATTATCGATACCCCTACTATAGTATTGATACTTCTCTTATATGGTACATATACTCTCTTCAATATCGATACCATTTTTACATTCTGGAATCAAAATTTTCAATTACAGTATTGATACCTTCCTCTTGGTATCGAAACCTCTACATCAGTATCAATACTACTTGAATCAGTATCGATAACGTTTATCATGTTCATCGTCTTTCCTCATATTTAACCTTATAGTATCGGTATTGTTCTTCCAGTACCGATACTCTTACCCATATTTTATCCCTTTTACTTCGAATTTTACACAAATTTTACCTAAATCTCTTACTCTTATCTCCAACCATACCATTAAACTCATTATCACTTATCTAAACTAACTTACATCTGTAAATCTCCTTATAACATCTAGAATCCCCAAAGAACAATCAAAATAAGAATCACACCAATTTTCCAAGCATGTTTTTAATCACTTTTAAGGTTCCCATTCTGTTTTCTACTTCTTTGACAAATCAAATATTCTTTTAAACTCTAATAACTAACCCTATTTCATAAAATCACTTAAAACCCCATTTTATTATATCTCTCATCACTAATCTCATAGTTTTAATCATCCTTGAATTTCCTTAAGCCACTATATCACTTAAGGCTTTAAAACCAACCCAACAAATGAAAGGAAAAACCAACTTGAAGAAATCTTACCTTTGTTATAGAGGGCACGAGAACGACGGAAAGAAGAAGAGGAAGAGAATTAAGTTTTTCAGTTTTTCCCCTTTTCTTCTATTCAGCCTAATAAATATCCCTAAATTTAATATTAAATTCATTCATTCTAAAAGACCCAAATGTCCCTCCATCCTTCTATTCTTAATAATTAGTATTAAACACAATTTCCTAATTATATTCTTGTACTATTCAATTTATTCAAATTAACCCACCAAATTTTAAATCCTTTCACTATGGCCACTGACTTGATGTTTGGGGTATTACAATTCTCCCCTTAAGAAAATTCATCCTCGAATTTAAAGACTTTATGCTTTTATCAAAGAACTTTAACTAGAGGAATCATCTTGCTACGTTGTTTCTTGATTTATAGAGCCAAGATTTGTACTGGTTCTTCTTTATAAGTAAATTCTGATCAAATCTCTATTTCCTCCGATGTAATAACATGCGATGGATCTTATCGGTACTTCCTAAGCAACGACAAATGAAAAACAATATAGGTCTTGTCCATTATGGGAGGTAAAGCTAAGTGATAAAATCTCATAAGGTCCAATAAATCTCAGATTCAGTCCAAATCGCAATACTTCCTTCCAAGGCGATATTTTCAGAAAACCTTTATCACATTCTTGATATTCAATCTCTTTTCTCTTTAGATCAACATAAGACTTCTTCCGATTAGATGCCATTTTGAGATTGTCTTGAATTATCTTCACTTTATCCTCAATCTCTAACCGTAAATCAGGGCCAATCAGATCCTAATCTTTTAACTCAAACTAATTTAGTAGTGTTCTACATTTTCTCCCATATAAAGCTTCGTTCGAAGCCATCTTGTTGTTCAATTCATAACGGTTGTTGTAGGCAATTTATGCTAAAGGTAAATATTTTTCCCATTATCCCTTGAAATCAATTACACATGCCCTCAATATATCTTCCAATATTAGAATAGTACGCTCCGACTGACCATCTGTGTGCTGATGAAAGGTCGTACTGAATTTCAATCGAGTACCCAAAGCTTTATGCAAGAAATTCCAAAATCTTGAAGTAAATCTTGAATCTCTATCGAATATGATTGATAATGACACTCCATGCAACCAAACTATCACTTATATGTATATCTCATCATATTTCTCCATCAAATAATATGTTCGTACCAAAATGAAGTGAGCTGTCTTGGTAAATCTATCAACAATCACCCATATTAAGTCTTTCTTGCTTGGTGTCAAAGGTAGCCATGTAACAAAGCCTACAGTGACTCCTTTCCCCTTTCCATTCATGAATCGAGATTGATTGAAACAATCTAGAAGATACTTGATGTTAAGCTTTCCTCTATTGGTACGTTAGACACTTTGCCACAATTTATGTGATGACTCTTTTCAAACTAGGGAAACAAACCGACTCTTTAAAACTTGGTACAACTTGTTTCCCACTTGAATGCATAATCAATAGACTTAATGCCCCAAAAAGATATATTTCTTTAGTTATTCATCGTCGAGAATATGAAGTCTCCCATGATAGTATAAACATCCTGCAGACCTGACCTCAAAAGTCCTTAATCTATTCATTTTCTACTTGTACAAATCTTACCAAACAATTTTCATCTTTACTTTATAATTCTCCTATCTGATCTAAAAATAAACATCAGTTTTATATTTAATTCAGCCAATAGTGCCATTTCTTTCAACACTAATCGCACATCCATAGCTCGCAAATCTGTAAAGGTTTTTCGACTAAGTGCATCTGCAAAAACATTTTCCTTCCCATGGTGATAATTAAAGATCATGTCATAATCCTTTAAAAATCTATCCATCTTTTCTATCTCAGGTTCTGCTCTTTTTGAGTCAACAAGTACTTTAGGCTTTTGTGATCTGTATAAATATAGCACCGCTCACCATACAGATAATGGCGTCAAATCTGTAAAGTACACTTGACTATTGCAAACTCTAAATCATGTGTCGAGTAATTCCTCTTGTGAGTATTTAACTTAATCGAGGCATAAGTCATAACTTTACCTTTTTGCATAAGTACATACCCAAGACGTTTTGAGATACATCCCTAAAAACTACACAATCTTTACCAAACTCAAGTTTTATAAACACTGGTTCCTCTATTAAAATCCTCTTTAGCATTTCAAAACTCTCTTGACATTCTCTATTAAAACAAAAGAAAATATTTCCTTAAAAACTTGGTTAGAAGTGAAACTAATGTCGAAAAGTTCTTCAAGAACCTTCGATAGTAACCTGCAAGCCCCAAGAACTCTGAACTTTAGGAATATTCTTTAGGAGTTTCCAATCTACTATAGCATGAATTTTCTTGAGATATACACTTATGCCTTATACCGAGACAACATGGCCAAGGAATCTAATACCCCAAATATTAGGTCAGTGACTTGATTAAAAAGATTTAAAATTGATGGATTAATTTGAATAAATGATAAAGGATAAGAAATGATTTAGAAATAGTGATTAGTACCAATTAGTAACAATAGATGAATAAAGAGGGCATTTTGGTAATTTAAGGGGAAATAAATTTAAAATTATTTTATTAGGGATTGAAGAAGAGGAGCAGGGAAGAAGGGAAGAAGGGAAGAAGGGGAAAGTTCAAACAAAAACTAAGTCATCTCTTCTTCTTCTTCTTCTTCTTCCTGTGTCTACATGCTCTCCCTATAGCCAAGGTAAGTTTACTTTGAGTTAGTTTATTCTTTAGTTTATGGAAAAGTTTTGAAACCTTAAGTGATATAGAGGCTTAAGGAAAATTAAAGAATGATTAAAAATGAGTGACTAATGAAATATTTGAGATGAAAGGAAATGGGTATTTGAACGATATATTGGAATATGAGCTTTTATGGATCTTTACTAGTATATTTAACTTGTAAAACAAGTAAATAAGATATTATAAGCCTTGGATGTGATTAAAAACATGTTAGAAAAAGTGGTATGATTCTTGGTTTGAGATGTTCTTTGGAGATTTTAGATGTTATAAGAAGCTAAATGAAGGAAAGTTAGTGGGGATAAGTAAAGAAGCGTTTAATAGTATTATTGGAGGTAAAAATAAGGGAATTTAAACAAATTTGGGTAAACATCGAGCTAAAAAATGGAAAATATGGGTAAGGGTATCATTATTGGAATAACAATACCGATACTATAGGTTTAAATTTGGGGAAATAAGATGAACAGTGTCGATATTGATGCAATTAGTATCGATACTAATATGGGTATCAATATTATAAGGAAGGTATCGATACCATGGATTCCAGAATGCAGAAATGGTAACGATATTGTAGGGGAGTATCGGTACCATAGTATAGAAGTATCAATGCCATAATAGGGGTACCGATACTATTGAGTGTAGAAAATAAAAATAGGATGAATTTTGATAGAAATTGAATATAATAGTACTTTTAAGTATTATTACAAGTATAAATGTTAGAGAGTATACTAACATTAGTATGGTATATGTACTTAATGGATGCTTGTGTAGATCTTAACCAAGCTCCCGAGTCAAGCAAGAAAAAGAGCAAAGATAAAGTTGGCAAATAGCTGGACATCCTTAAAGTAAACTAACGAGGCATACCAAATGAGTGCGTTTATTATGTACATTAAGAGTTATAGACTGAATGTGGTTAAATGCATATGTTGTTTTGTCACGTCAGTACTAAGTGTACTATAGGCACGGTGTGTGCAAACCCACGGAATTTGTCATAAGTTGATGAACGACTGTATAGGAATTATGTGTGCAAACCCACAAAATTCATCATATATTGATGAATGACCGTATAGGAACAATGTGTGCAAACCCACATAATTCATCATATGTTGATGAACGACCGTATAGGCACTATGTGTGCAAACCCATGAAATTCATCATATGTTAATGAATGACTGTATAGGCACTATGTGTGCAACCCACAAAATTCATCATATGTTGAAGAACGACCGTATAGGCACTGTGTGTGCAAACCAAGGAATTCATCATATGTTGATGAACAATATCAAAAGTCTTCCTATTTTAATTTTCTAGACTTAATAGTATTGGTACCCCTACTATGGTATCGATACTTCTATACTATGGTACTGATACTCCCTTACAGTATCGATACCATTTCTGCATTCTGGAATCCATGGTATCGATACCTTCCTCATAGTATCGATACCCACATTAGTATCGATAATAATTGCATCAATATCGATAATAATTGCATCAATATCAATATTGTTCATATGATTTCCCCAAATTTAAACCTATAGTATCGGTATTATTTTTCAGTACCGATACCCTTACCCAGATTTTTCATTTTTCAGCTCGATTTTTACCCTAGTTTGGTTAAATTCCCTTATTTTTACCTTCAATAATATTATTAAACTCTTCTTTACTCATCCCCACTAACTTTCCTTCACTTAGCTTCTTAAAACATCTAAAATCTCTAAAGAACATCTCAAACCAAGAATCATACCACTTTTTCTAACATGTTTTTAATCACATCCAAGGCTTATAAGCTCTTATTTACTTCTTTGACAATATGTTCGTACCAAAATGAAGTGAGATGTCTTGGTAAATCTATCAACAATCACCCATATTGAGTCTTTCTTGCTATGTGTCAAATGTAGCCTTGTAACAAAGTCCACAATGACTCTGTACTTCTTTCCATTCATGAATCGAGATTGTTTGAAATAATCCAGAAGATACTTGATATTCAGCTTTTCCTATATTGGTATGTTAGACACTTTGCCATAATTTTTTGTGATGGTACTTTTCAAAACAGGGCACCAAACCGACTCTTTAAAACTTTGTACAACTTGTTTCCCACTTGAATGCATAGTCAACAGACTTAATGCCGTAAAAATAATATCTTTCTTTAGTTCTTCATCGTCGGGAATACGAAGTGTCCCACGATAGTATAAACATCTCTCAGACCTAGCCTCAAAAGTCCTTAATCTCTTCATTTTTTACTTGTACAAATCATACCAAACAATTTTCAATTTTCCTTTATAATTCTTTTATCTGATCTAAAAATAAACATCAGTTTTATCTTTAATTCAACCAACAGTGGCATTTCTTTCAACACTAATCGAACATCCATAGCTTGCAAATTTGCAAAAGTTTTTTGACTAAGTGCATCTGTAACAACAATTGCCTTCCCTGGGTGTTAATTAAAGATCACATCATAATCCTTTAAAAGCTCTATCCATCTTTTCTATCTCAGATTTTGCTCTTTTTGAGTCAACAAGGTCTATAGGCTTTTTTGATCTGTATAAATATAGTATCGCTCATTATACAAAAAATGGCATCAAATCTTTAAAGAAAACTTGAATACTGCCAACTCTAAATCATGTGTAGGGTAATTCCTCTTGTGAGTCTTTAACTTATTCGAGGAATAGGACATAACTTTACCTTCTTGCATAAGTACATATCCCAAGCCGTTATGAGATACATCCCTAAAAACCACACAATCTTTACCCAACTCAAGTTTTATAAACACTGGTGCCTCTATTAAAATCCTCTTTAGCATTCCAAAACTCTCTTGACACTTCTCTGTCAAAACAATAGACACATCTTTCCTTAAAAACTTGGTTAGCAGTGAAGCTAACATCGAAAAGTTCTTCACGAACCTTCGATAGTAACCAGCAAGCCTCAAGAACTCCGAACTTCAGGAATATTCTTTGGGAGTTTATAATCTACTATAGCATGAATTTCTTGAGATATACTCTTATGCCTTATACCGAGACAACATGGCCAAGGAATGTAATACCCCAAATATTAGGTCAGTGACTTGATTGAAAATATTTAAAATTGATGGATTAATTTGAATAAATGATAAAGTATAAGAAATGATTTAGAAATAGTGATTAGTACCAATTAGTAACAATGGGTGAATAAAGGGGGAATTTTGGTCCTTTAACGGGAAATGAATTTAAAATTCATTTATTAGTGATTGAATAAATGAAGAAGGGGAAAGTTAAAACAAAAACTAAGTTATCTCTTCTTCTTCTTCTTCTTATTCTTCTTCTTCCCGTGTTCACGTGCTCTCTCCATAGCCAAGGTAAGTTTACTTTGAGTTAGTTTATTCTTTAGTTTATGGAAAAGTTTTGAAACCTTAAGTGATATAGAGGCTTAAGGAAAATTAAAGGATGATTAAAAATAAGTGATTAGTGAAATATTTGAGATTAAAGGAAATGTGTTTTTCAATGATATGTTGGAATATGTGTTTTTATGAATGTTTACTAGTATATTTGACTTGTCAAAGAAGTAAATAAGAGATTATAAGCCTTGGATGTGATTAAAAATATGTTAGAAAAAGTGGTATGATTCTCGATTTGAGATGTTCTTTGGAGATTTTAGATGTTATAATAAGTTAAATAAAGGAAAGTTAGTGGGGATAAGTAAAGAAGAGTTTAATAGTATTATTGGAGGTAAAAATAAGGGAATTTAACCAAAATTGGGTAAAAATCGAGTAGAAAAAATGGAAAATCTGGGTAAGGGTATCGGTACTGGAAGAACAATACCGATACTATTGGTTTAAATTTGGGGAAATCGATGAACATCATTGATAATGATGCAATTAGTATCGATACTAATGTGGGTATTGATACTATGAGGAAGGTATCGATACCATGGATTCCAGAATGCAAAAATTGTTTCGATACTACAGGGGAGTATCGGTACCATAGTATAGAAGTATCGATGCCATAATAGGGGTACTGATACTATTGAGTGTAAAAAATTAAAATAGGATGAATTTTGATAAAAATTGAATATAATAGTACTTTTAAGTATTATTACAAGTATAAATATTAGAGAGTATACTAACATTAGTATGGTATATATATTTAAGGGATGCTTGTGTAGATCGTAACCAAGCTCCTGAGTCAAGCAAGAAAATAGGAAGATATAAAGTTGGCGACTAGCTGGACATTCTTAAAGCATACTAACGAAGCATACCAGATGAGTGCATTTATTATGTACATTAAGAGTTATAGTTTGAATGTGGTTAAATGCATATGTTACATTGTTACATCAGAACTAAGTATACTATAGGAACTATGTGTGGAAACCCGCAGAATTCATCATATGTTGATGAACGACCGTATAGGCACTATGTGTGCAAACTCATAAAATTCATCATATGTTGATGAACGATCGTATAGGCACTATGTGTGCAAACCCACGGAATTAATCATATATTGATGAACGACCGTATAGGCACTATGTGTGCAAACCCACGAAATTCATCATATGTTAATGATTGAATGTATAGGCGCTATGTGCGCAACCCACGAAATTCATCATATGTTGATGACCGGCCGTATAGGTACTATGTGTGCAAACCACAAAATTTATCATATATTGATGAATAACCGTATAGGCACTAAGTGTGCAACCTACGAAATTCATAATATGTTTATGAATGACCGTATCGGCACTACATGTACATCTCAAAGAAATTATAATGATTTGAAAATAATGAATTTGTATTTGATAGATATAATATAATTATGTTTTGATCTCATCTCACTAGTATTCTTTCCTCACTAAGAAAATACTTAACGTGTGTTTATTTCACACGTAGGTTTTAGCAAGCAGAGTAAGGAGTGCATCTTACATCGCAAATCGAGAGTTGCCTCATCAATAACTGTACGACAACTATGTCTATTTTTTTATATTATTAGTCGGCATGTAATAGAATTAGGATAACACTTTGAAAAATATTTGATTTATAATGTTGTAGAAAGGATAAAGTGTTTGAACAATAAATGTTTTTTTATAAACTAAAGTTTAATGAACATTTTATTAGTATTAAATTAAAATGTTTTATGAAAAGAAATAAAATTTTACAGGTTTTGAAAGGAGGAAATGCTTTAAAAGTGATCTGACATTTGTATCTCGTGTAAGAAAAGGTATACGATAAATGGTGTTACATTTATTGGTATCAGAGCTATAGGTTAACCAATTCTCGATCGAAATAAAGTGTATTTTAATGTAAAAAGGGTTTATATGCCACTAAGTTATCAAGGTTACTGATAGGTTATAGTTAGAATATGATTGATTTCTCTCCTTATTAACTTAAGTATTATAATTATGCATATTATATTAGATGTCGGATTCTACGAATTCGAGAAGAGCGACTGAATGAGAGAATAAAGATGGATCGGGTAGTGAAAGCTATGAAAAGAATAGTGAGCATCCGATTCCATCCGAGAATGCCAGCGCACTGACACAACAGGCTATGCCCATGCTAGAGTTTGGAGCTTTTATGCAAGCTCTTAGTACCATCTTGACATGGTTCTAACATCCTCCGCCTCCCCCTGTTCCTTCAGCACCGTGGATATTAATCCCAAAAGAGTTAAGAAGTTTGAGAGCTCTTGAGTTCCAGAGAGAAGAGGGTGAAGGTCCGATGGATGTCGATTTATGGTTAAACGATGTTATAGTGATGTTGGAAAGTCTACAGTGCGTAGATTCTGAAAAGTTGGGTGGAGCTGTATCGTTACTCTGAGGATCAGCTGAGGTGTGGTGGTCAAATACTACAATGTATACATCACATGAACAAGTGACCTAGAAATTCTTTCAAGATGAGTTTAAGAACAAGTACATCGGGGAGTAGTTTATGCGTTCTGAAGTTTCTTAATTTGAAACAAGGTGATCGAGTAATACATGAGCATGAGACTGAATACAACAAGCTTAGTTGTTATGCTACTGAGATAGTTCCTAATAATAAAGCTCGACGTGATTGGTTCATTGAGGGTCTAAGGCCTAAGTTGAAAGAGATTATGTTGGCTTTAAACTTGCCTAGCCTGCAAGAAGTTATAAACTTAGCAAAAGCTATTGAAAGAGCTCAAGAGGAGACTCTAGCAGCAGAGCAGACTATGCTGACAGGAAAAAAGTTGGAATGTCTTCAACTACCCATCATGCTAAGAGAGGCAAGAGCTCAAGTTTTCGATAGAATGACAAAGATAGTTCTGTTGAAGCTTCTCAGAACACTAAACAAGCACAAACTGTTACAGCTAGCTCGGGTAGAGCATATAGAGAAAGAACTAATCCATGTCAAACATATGGCAGATTTCACCGGGGAGTGTGTAGATTGCACTCTGTTGCTTGTTTTCGTTATGGAGAACATGTCACTATGCTCGGAATTGTCCATAAAGATTTGAAGATAGACCAGTGCAAACTGAGAGATCAGTTGTAGTACCTAATAGAAACTGAGGAAGAGGAAGATTCGGCGGTCAATCTGAGTGTAGCCAGCGACAAGAGACTCAAGGAGTGGCGTGAATTTATAACATTAAGATCAATGAGGATTGGGATGACTTGAAGATCATAACAGGTACATTTCATCTTTTTGATGAGCCTATCTTTATTTTAGTTAACCCCGGTTCTACACATTCTTATATTAGTACAAAGTTGATTAGAGCTAGAAAAATTCCTTTAGAACCAGTCTTTAGTGAAATGATAGCGGTAAACTCCATGGGCCATAGTGTGAGAGTAACTCGGATATGTAGGAAATGTCCGATAAAGATTCAAGGGGTTGTATTCCCGGTAAACTTGATAGAGTTTCCCTTCGATGAGTTTGAAAACATTTTGGGCATGTATTGGTTGTCTCCACATCATGGATGAGTTGATTGTTGCAAGAAACGACTATTCTTGAAGGATGCAGAAGGCTCTGAAATAGTAGTGATCGGCGAAAAAGTAAAATCACCATCCAATATGATATCGACCATGGCTGCAAAGAAAATGATGTCAAAGGGATGCATAGCTTTTCTAGCTAATGTGATACACACTCGAGTGTCGGAAGTGAGATTAAGCGATATCCCAACAGTTAAGGAGTTTCTAGAGGTTTTTCTGGAGGAATTACCAGGTTTACCTCCAAATCGTGAGGTAGAATTTAGGATTGAGGTTTACCCGGGTATCGAACCTATTTATATGGCTCCATATCGAATGACTCCAACGGAGTTAAGGGAGCTAAAAGCCCAATTGCAAGAGCTACTCCATAAGGGATTTATCAGACCCATTGTTTCTCATTGGAGAGAACCTATACTATTTGTGAAAAATAAGGACGGGTCTATGTGGTTATGTTTTGACTATTTGATCAACTGAAATGCGCAGCGGTGTTCTCTAAGATAGACTTGAGGTCGAGGTACCACCAATTAAAGATCAAAGAGGATGATTTTTCAAAGACAACTTTTCAGAATCGGTACGGACACTATGTATTTTTGGTGATGCCATTTGGATTGACTAATGCTCATGCAACATTTATGGACTTGATGAATCGAGTATTCCAATCTTACTTGGATCAATTCTTGGTGTGTTTATAGATGATATTTTGGTGTATTCCAAGTCAAGAGAGGAATATGATGCTCATCTTCGAGTGGTTCTTCAGCCGCTCCATGAAAAGAAGTTGTATGCAAAATTGTCCAAATATGAATTTTGGTTAGCTGAGATTTATTTCCTTGGTCATATAGTCTCTGCAGAAAGCATAAGAGTATAACCCAAAAAGATTCAAGCTATAGTTGATTGGCAACCCCCAAAGAATATTTCTGAAGTTTAGAGTTTCTTGGGATTTACTGGTTTTTATAGACGATTCGTGAAGAACTTCTCAATGTTAGTTTTGATGCTAAATAAGTTGTTACGGAAAGATGTGCCTTTTGTTTGGATGGAGAAATGCCAAGAAAGTTTTGAAATGCTAATGAGAATAGTAATAGAGGCCCCAGTGCTTGAACAACCTAAGTCATATAAAGATTATGTCGTTTTAAGTGATGCATCTTATAATGGACTGGGATGTGTGCTGATGCAAGAAGGAAAAGTTGTGGCTTATGCCTCAAGATAGCTAAAAAATCATGATAGAAATTACCTGACACATGACTTGGAATTGGCAGCGGTCGTGTTTACTTTGAAAATTTGGCGTCATTATCTGTACAGCGAGCAGTGCTATATTTATACGAATCATAAGAGTTTAAAGTACTTGCTGACCCAAAAAGAGATGAATTTGAGACAGAGAATATGGATAGAGCTTTTAAAAGATTATGATTTAATCATTGATTATAATCCAGGTAAAGCTAATGTTGTAGTTAATGCCCTTAGTCGAAAGACTTTTGCATCTCTACGAGCTTTGGATACGCGTATGTCTTTAAAGGAAGATGGTGCCTTGATTGTTGAACTTAAGTTAAATTCGATGTTTTTGGAACGCGTAAAAGAGCTCCAATGTCAAGATGAGAAATCTTCGTGAAAATGGCGCAAGTCAAAAAAGAAAAGGTCAAATACTTCAAAATGAGGGACGACGGATGTTTATATTATCGTGGAAGACTTTGCATTCCTAATAATGATGAACTGAAGAAAGATATTCTTTCCGAGGCACACTATTATCCTTTGACGATGCACCCTGATGTGATCCAATTCAGCATCATGTTTACCATGCCTATTCCACCTTTACAAGGGAATAAACTTTCTAATTCTACACATATATATGTTTATTTCAAATGATATAATATAGTTATTTTCATACATATAATATCTATGGTTATTATAATAACTTAATCATTAATATATGAGATATAAGTTATTATATACTATTGTTCACATTATTATATTATACATTATATAAGTTCATATACTTAGTTTATTTCTTTATGTTATGCATGTAGGTACATTCAACCAATACTTCGGAGCTACATTGGAGCTAAATAGAGCATGCAACAGCAAGGATACTTATATGGGAACGATTAAGAGAGTGTAAGGAGCGAATTGGTGAAAAGTGGTCTAGAAACCGTGAGCTCATAGCTTGATTAAGCTGAATATTTGAGCTACAAGATGACCTTATTTTAGCTGGGGAGCTGCACCATCATCATCACCACTTAGGACACTTCAAATATGTCCTAAGTTAAAATTTGTGAAATTGTACCTTTTCGCTAATAGTTTCCACCTAAAGAGGTACCTTTTCACAAGGAGCTGCCATAATGTTCACCATACTACAAGTCACCTATGGCCAACTCACCTTTAGCTCATTCACACCATAAGTATCTCAAACATGAAGGGTTACCTTTCTCAAACATTGTGACCTTTCATGAATGTTGCTACCCATGAAGATGCCTTTACATCTAAGAGCATGGTGGTGAAGACCTTGTAATCATTGGAGGCTTATATCACCATGGGACATGATATAAAGCTTCATACATATTCAGCCACAACACATGCTATGCACATGAGAGCATTTGGCGCCAACATGAGGAGGCACATCACCATTCGACCAAAAAGAAGCAAATGGCACCAAGATGAACAAGCATGCCCATCCGGCTAAGGGAGATGCCTTCCCATCCTTAGTCGAATCATCAAGGCCCTTAATAAAGGGAAAACCGAACCAACACCAAGCCTATAGACATGTTCTTTCATTTTAAAGCATTATGTATCTTAATAAAGTCATCTCTCTAGTCGAAACATCATGTAACCATTCAACCAAGCCCTCTCATTTCCTATAAATAGAGTGGCTTGCCTTCATTTGTAACCATCTCATCTCATATATAAAAATTACTCTTGTGAGTTATTTCTCTTCAAAGTTCTTTGTGAATTTATCGATTAAACAAGTATAATTCCTATACTTGTGGTGTCATTCCTTTGATCCGGATTCCTAAATTCCTAGATTAATATCTAGTGGGTTGAAGACATTATCACAACCCCTCAAACAAGTTTGTGAAGACCGGGATTGTGCTCCTTGGCATTATTTCTTCTTTGGCGTATTTGAGATACAACAACAACACCATCTACATTTCATCATCAACACCATTATCTTCATCCATCAAGACCATCAATTCCGCAGCCATCTCTATCCTTTATTTATTTCATTTCATTCCTTATCTTTATCATTTCATTAATATTCCTTTATTAATCATTTTCCTTTTCTTATCTATGTTGCATCCAAGCTTATAATTCAAAGACATCAGTACTTGTCAATCCTAGACCGGGACACAATAAGGCTATCTACTCTTTTCTCCCAAAGCGTGTAGATCACCTTACACCAAGCGGTAATGAGAGCATAGTTGGATTGACAACAAAAGTGTCATTGGCATGCAAAGCAAAAAGAAGTTCAAAAGAGTAAAGGCTCATTCAACAAAATTAGAATGCAAAAAGAAATGAAAAGACAAAATGAAGAAAAAAAAAGAATTTAAATTCAAAAAAATAAAGCAAGCCAAGAAAAGTGCTCAACCATTGCAAAGTACATCAAAGAGGCCATCTACACTAAGAGAATATAACCTTATTGTTTCTTGAGAAAGGTTGCAGTAAGTGTTGTTTTTTTGAATTGTAAGTCACCTCTTCCTTTTTCAATCCTTTCATTTTCATTGTCTTCAACCATTTCCTTCTTTTAATACCTTGAATCCTTTCTTCTACCTTTCCATTTCTTCTATTCTTCCTACCCTAACCATATTTGCAGCCGACACACACAAGGAAATAATTAACTTGTTATAATCTTGAGTAAGTTCCTCAAAGGACGTATCAAGAGAAATTGAATGGAAAAAGGCTATTGAGAGAGTGAGATCAAAAGGGAATTGTTAAAAGCCATAATTATATTCTCGAGAGTAAACACGAGTGTTGAGTGGAGTGATCTTATTATTTCTTTGGAGTGAATTTTGAGAGGTTTGTGAGTGTGCTGGTATAGTTTATTTTGTTTTTGTTTATCTACTAACCATGTCTCAAAGTCCTAAAGGAAATACAGGTCAACCCAATTTACAAACGCAAGCATTGATTGGAGAAATGATGAGAATGTTTTGAACAGAATTTGATGATCTCCATGAAAAACTAGACCAAAGATAAGATCAACCATAAACTCGAAACAATAATACTTCTCGGAGGCAACAACCTCTTCCAGAAGTTGATGTCCTAAATAATTATGATGTTGAAGAGCCAGCATTGATACATAGACCTAGGCGTGCCAATGTTGATGATAACATGAGCAACATTAAAATCAAGATTCCTCAATTTCAAGGAAAAACTGTTTCGGAAGCACATCTTGAATGGGAAAGCAAGGTGGAATATGTTTTCAGTTGCCATAACTATTCTGAACTCAAGAAAGTAATATTGCCAGCCATGGAGTTTGTCGATTATGCTTTGATATGGTGGGATCAACTTACTATTACCCAGAGGAGGAATGGAGAGACACCAATCTCAACATGGCTCGAAATGAAAGGTATCATGCGTAAACGTTTTATTCCTACTCATTATCACCGAGACATGTTTCAGAAATTGTAGAACTTGAAACAAGGCCAACGGAGTGTAGAGGATTATTATAAGGAAATGGAAGTAGCAATGATCCGAGTTAATATTGAGGAGGATCGTGAAGTGACCATGGCTAGATTTCTTGCCGGGCTCAATCCCGTGATGGCCAACACACTAGAGTTGTACCATTACATAGAACTTGATGAAATGGTGCAAATGACCATGAAAAATAGAGAGGTAATTACGGAGAAGATCTATATCTCACACTACCATGCCTTCGAGATGGAGCCCTAACAATTTGAAGAAGTCTACTACTACTCCTATCAAGGAAAAGGTTAAATCCTCAAATGTTTCCCAACTCAGTAAGGATAATCAAGGAAAAGAGATCCATGAACGATCAAGAGACATATGTTGCTTTAAATGTCTTGGAAGGGGGCATGTATCCACACAATGTCCCAACCGAAACACCATGCTACTACTTGGCAATGGTGAGATTGAATCAGACCATGAAGAAGAAGAAGCACCCTCGCCACCAACAGAAGTTGAAAAAGAAGCGGAAATTGGTGCTCCGGTAGAAGGTGAAGCCCTAGTGGTCAAAAGAAGTCTAAATGCTCAAGTGGTAGAGGATAATGCACAACGGGAAAACATCTTTCATACCTGCTGTCATGTGAATCAAAAGGTGTGTTTCATGATCATAGAAGGTGGAAGTTGTACCAATGTGGCAAGTACCATTATGGTAGAGAAATTGGGATTAAAAATGTTGAAGCATCCAAATCCCTACAAATTACAATGGCTAAATGAACGAGGAGAACTTAATGTCAATAAACAGGTGATGGTTTCTTTCTCCATTGGTAAGTACAAGGACGGGGTTATGTGCGATGTTGTTCCTATGCATGCTAGTCATTTACTCCTTGGAAGACCATGGCAATATGATAAGAGGACCATTCATGATTGTTTTACCAATCAGTATTCATTTAACCATGGAGCGAAGAAGATCATTCTAACACCCTAGACGCCTAAACAAGTCCAAATTGATCAAATCAAGATGAAACAAAGTGTTGAGGCCATGAGGAAAGGAAAATCAAAGTTAATCAAGGAGGAAACCAGCCAAAAAACAAGTGTTTATACATCTAAGTGCTTGTTACAAAGATGTCTATTGACAAGATGCAAAGTTAATAATGATTTTTCTAACCTTAACAATTCAGGAGTTTCCTTTGATTTACAGGATGATCCAAGTGACACGATCCATCAATTTGGTGAATTAAAAGAAGTGACTTTTCAAGAGCCAAGAGGTGTGACTATTGAAAAGAAAAGAGTGGTAATTCTTCATCCAAAGGACGTGATCCTTCAAGAATCAAGAGTTATGCCTAATGAAAACAAAAAAAAACGATTCTTCATCAAAAGGTTGTGACTTATGAGGACATCACCATTCCAAGAGTCATCAACTGTCATGAATCAATGCATCTATCTATGAAAGAACAAAGGGGCATGATTTTTGGAATACAAAAGGGCAACAACATTCAAAGCCAAATGTCTTCAATAGACATGAACTTCGAACCTACATTTTTCAGGAAGTATTTCTCAACTTTAATGTTGTTCGATCCCATTTTTACTAATGAAAGTTTTCTTTCTTTTCAGATCAATAACTTTCAAAGCATTCTTTCAAAAGATATGAACCTTTTTATAAAGGTACTTATCTAATGGAAGGACTCAAGGAAAATAAGATCTTTTGATTTGAGGACAAATCGATTAAAATAAGGGGAGGATGATGTGATCCAATTCAGCATCATGTTTACCATGTCTATTTCACCCTTACAAGGGAAGAAACTTTCTAACTTTACACATATATATGTTTATTTCAAATGATATAATATAGTTATTTTTATACATATAATATCTATGGTTATTATAATAACTTAATCATTAATATATGAGATATAAGTTATTATATACTATAGTTCACATTCTTATATTATACATTATATAAGTTCATATACTTAGTTTATTTCTTTATGTTATGCATGAAGGTACATTCGCCCAATACTTGGGAGCTACATTAGAGCTAAATGGAGCATGCAACAGGAATGATACTTACATGGGAACGATTAAGAGAGCATACAACAGCAATGATACTTACATGGGAACGATTAAGAGAGCATAAGGAGTAAATTGGTGAAAAGTGGTCTAGAAACCGTGAGCTCATAGCTGGATTAAGCTGAATATTTGAGCTACAAGATGACCTTATTTCAACTGGGGAGCTGCACCATCATCATCACCACTTAGGACACTTCAAATATGTCCTAAGTCAAAATTTGTGAAATCGTACCTTTTCGCTAATAGTTTCCACCTAAAGAGGTACCTTTTCACAAGGAGCTTCCATAATGTTCACCATGCTATAAGTCACCTATGGTCAACTCACCTTTAGCTCATTCACACCATAAGTAGATCAAACATGAAGGGTTACCTTTCTCAAACATTGTGACCTTTCATGAATGTTGCTACCCATGAAGATACCTTTACATCTAAGAGCATGTTGGTGAAGACCTTGTAATCATTAGAGGCTTAAATCACCATGGGACATGATATAATGCTTCATACATATTCGACCACAACACATACTATGCACATGAGAGCATTTGGCGCCAACATGAGAAGACACATCACCATTTGGCCAAAAAGAAGCAAATGGTGCCAAGATGAACAAGCCTGCCCATTAAGCCAAGGGAGATGCCTTCCCATCCTTAGTCGAATCATCAAGACCCTTTATAAAGGGATAACCGAACCAACACCAAGCCTATAGACATGTTCTTTCATTTTAAAGCATTATGTATCTTCATAAAGTCATGTATCTAGCCGAAACATCATGTAACCATTCGGCCAAGCCCTCTCATTTCCTATAAATAGAGTGGCTTGCCATCATTTGTAATCATCTCATCTCATATATAAAAATTACTCTTGTGAGTTATTTATCTTCAAAGTTCTTTGTGAACTTTATCGATTAAACAAGTATAATTCCTATACTTGTCGTGTCATTCCTTCCATCCTGATTCTGAAATTCCTAGATTAATATCTATTGGGTTGAAGACTCTATCACTACCCCTCAAACAAGTTTGTGAAGATCGAGATGTGCTCTTTAGCATTATTTCTTCTTTGGCGTGTTTGAGATACAACAACAACACCATCTCCATTTCATCATCAACACCATCATCTTCATCCATCAAGATCATCAATTCTGCAGCCATCTCTATCCTTTATTTATTTCATTTCATTCATTATCTTTATCATTTCATTAATCTTCCTTTATTAATCATTTTCCTTTTCTTATCTATATTGCAGCCGAGCTTATAATTCAAAGACATCATTACTTGTCAATCCTAGATCGGGACATAATAAGGCTATCTACTCTCTTCTCCCAAAGCGTGTAGATCACCTTACATCACACCTAGGTGGGAATAAGAAGTATCAAGATTTAAAGAGTTGTTATTGATGGATTGACATGAAAAGAGTTGTATCAGAGTTTGTTATAAGATGCTTGTCATATCAGCAAGTGAAAGCTAAACATCAAGTGCCTTCCAGATTGTTACAACCGATATCCATTCCTGAGTGGAAGTGGAAGTGAGTTATAATGGATTTTGTTTGGGGTTACCTTTTTCACCAGGTAAAAAGGACTCGATATGGGTAATTATGGACAGATTGACCAAGACAACTCATTTTATTCTGGTTCGAGTAGATTACTCGATGGCTAAGTATGCAGAGTTGTATATAAAAGAGATAGTTAGACTACATGGAGTTCCTATATCGATAGTGTCCGATCGAGACCCAAGGTTTACTTCAATATTCCGGAAGTCTTTACATGAGGCATTGGGTACTCGATTGAACTTTAGCACAGCTTTACATCCGTAGACAAATGGGAAGTCAGAACGAACTATTTAGATATTAGATGAAATTCTAAGGGCATGTGTGCTTGCATTTCAAGTGGGAGACAAGGTATTTCTGAAGGCATTTCAAGTCAAAAAATAAGAGGTTAAAGACTTCGAAATGAGGAATAACAGATGTTTATATTATCGTGGAAGACTTTGCATTCCTGATAATGATGAACTGAAGAACGATATTCTTTCGGAGGCACACTATTATCCTTTGACCATGCACCTAGGTGGGAATAAGATGTATCAAGATTTAAAGAGTCGTTATTGGTGGCCTGACATGAAAAGAGCTTTATCAGAGTTTGTTACAAGATGCTTGAAATATCAGCAAGTGAAAACTGAACATTAAGTGTCTTCCGGATTGTTACAACCGATACCCATTCCTGAGTGGAAGTGGGAGCGAGTTACAATGGATTTTGTTTCGGGGCTACCTTTGTCACCAAGTAAAAAGGACTCGATATGGGTAATTATGGACTGATTGACCAAGACATCTCATTTTATTCTGGTTCTAGTAGATTACTCGATGTGTATGTAGAGTTGTATATAAAAGATATAGTTAGACTGCATGGAGTGCCTATATCGATAGTGTCCGATCGAGACCCAATGTTTACTTCAAGATTCTAGAAGTCTTTACATGAGGAATTGGGTACTCGATTGAACTTTAGCACATCTTTACATTAGTAGACAAATGGACAGTCAGAACGAACTATTCAGATATTAGAGGATATGCTAAGGGCATGTGTGATTGAATTTCAAGTGGGAGACAAGGTATTTTTTAAGGTATCGCCTTGGAAAAAAGTATTAAGATTTGGACGCAAAGGAAACTGAGTCTGATATTCATTGGACCTTATGAAATTTTGAAAAGGGTCAAACCAGTAGCATATCAATTAGCTTTGCCTCTGGATATGGACAAGATCCACAATGCTTTTCACGTGTAGATGTTTAAAAGGTACCAATTAGATCTATCTCATGTCATCACACCTGAAGAAATAGAAATCTGACCAGATTTAACTTATGAGGAAGAACCAATACAGATCTTGGCTAGATAAAATAAGGAATTGCGTAACAACAGGATTCCTTTAGTTAAAGTCCTCTGGCAGAACCATAAGGTAGAATAAACTACTTGGGAAAAAGATGAAGACATGAGAAAGCAATTTGCACACCTCTTCGTTTCAGGTACTTTAAATTGGAGGACAAATTTTCTTAAGTGAGAGAATTATAATACCCCAAATATCATATCAGTGACTTGATTAAAAGGATTTAAAATTAGAGGATTAAATTAAGTAAATGATAAAGGATAAGAAATGATTTAGAAATAGTACTTAATACCAATTAGTAACAATGGATTAATAAAGAGGGCATTTTGGTCCTTTAAGAGGAAATGAATTTAAAATTCATTTATTATGGATTGAAGAAGGGAAGAAGGGAAGAAGGGGAAAGTTAAAACAAAAATTAAGTCATCTCTTGTTCTTCTTCCCATGTTCATGTGTTCTCCCCATAACCAAGGTAAGTTTTCTTTGAGTTAGTTTATTCTTTAGTTTATGGACAAGTTTTGAAACTTTAATTGATATAGAGGCTTAAAGAAAGTTAAAGGATGATTAAAAATAAGTGATTAGTGAAATATTTGAGATTAAATGAAATGGGTTTTTGAATTATATGTTGAAATATGAGTTTTTATGGATGTTTACTAGTATATTTGACTTGTCAAAGAAATAAATAAGATATTAGAAGCCTTGGATGTGATTAAAAACATGTTAGAAAAAAGTGGTATGATTCTTGGTTTGAGATGTTCTTTGGAGATTTTAGATGTTATAAGAAGCTAAATGAAGGAAAGTTAGTAGGGATAAGTGCATAAGAGTTTAATAGTATTTCTAGAGGTAAAGATAAGGTAATTTGACCAAATTTGGGTAAAAATCGAGCTGAAAAATGGAAAATCTGGGTAAGAGTATCGGTACTTAAAGAATAGTACCCATACTATAGGTTTAAATTTGGGAAATCAGATGAACAATATCAGTACTGATGCAATTAGCATCGATACTGATGTGGGTATCGATACTATAAGGAAGGTATTGATACCATGGATTCTAGAATACAAAAAATGGTATCAATACTGCATGGAGTATCGGTACCATAGTATAGAAGTATCGATACCATAGTAGGGGTATCGATACTATTGAGTCTGGAAAATTAAAATAGAATGAATTTTGATAGAAATTGAATATAGTAGTACTTTTAAGTATTATTACAAGTATAAATGTTAGAGAGTATACTAACATTAGTATGGTATGTATACTTAATGGATGCTTGTGTAGATCGTAACCATGCTCCTGTGTCAAGCAAGAAAAAGGGCAAAGATAAAGTTGGTGAATAACTGGACATTCTTAAAGCATACTAATGAGGTATACCAGGTGAGTGCATTTATTATGTCCATTAAGAGTTATAGATTGAATGTGGTTAAATGAATATGTTGCATTGTAACATTAGTACTAAGTGTACTATAGGCACTATGTGTGCAAACCCACAGAATTCATCATATGTTGATGAACGACCTTATAGGCACTATGTGTGCAAACCCACAGAATTCATATTATGTTCATGAACGACCGTATAGGCACTATGTGTGCAAACCCACGGAATTCGTCATATGTTATGAACGACCGTATAGGTACTATGTGTGTAAACCCACGGAATTCATCATATGTTGATGAACGACCGTATAGACACTATGTGTGCAACCCATGAAATTCATCATATATTGATGAATGACCATATAGGCACTATGTGTGCAAACCACTGAATTCGTCATATGTTTATGAACAACCGTATAGACACTAAGGTTGCAACCCACAAAATTCATAATATGTTTATGAATGACTGTATCGGCACTACATGTGCATCTCAAAGAAATTATATTGATTTGAAAATAATGAATTTGTATTTGATAGATATGATATAATGATGGTTTAATCTCATGTCAATAGTATTTTTGCCTTACTAAGTAAATACATAACGTGTATTTATTTCACGAGTAGGTTTTAGCAAGAAATATAAGTAGTGCATCTGACATCGCAAATCGTGAGTCGCCGCATCAGTAACTGTACGAAAACTATGTCAATTTTTGTATTTTATTAGTCGACATGTAATAGAATTATGATAACACTCTGAAAAGTATTTCATTTGTAATGACGTAGAAATGATAAATTGTTAGAACAGTAAATGTTTGTTTATATACTAAAGTTTAATAAACATTTTATTATTATTAAATTAAAATGTTTTATGAAAAGAAACAAAATTTTACGGGTTTTAAAATGAGGAAACGCTTTAAAAGTGATGTGACATTTGTATCTCGTATACAGAAATATACACAATAAATGGGTGTTACAAGGAAAACAACCTCTGCTAACCAGAATTCACATTTGGATAGTTTGGCATACAACTTCTTCTTTCGAAGAGTCTGTAGAACAATACAAAGATGAGCATCAGGCTCCTCTCTTGACTTTTAATACAACAAAATATCACCAATCCTATGAAGAAGATACTTGCTCTTTTACTGCTACCTTATTTATCTGTCAAAAATCTATGCATAACCACATAGATTCATCTTTGATTTCGCTAATATCACAAATAGTCCCCGAGATGAAACACTTGGTCTGATGAAATCTCGATCAATTAACTCTTGTAATTGAGCCTCTAATTCACTTAACATGCTTAAGTCAATCGATATGAAATCATAGAAACATGCTCAATACCTTGATAACCATCAACCTTGAATTTCACATCTCGATCTGGAGGTAACCCATGTAATTCATCTGAAAAGACATTTATAAATTCCCGAGTTATGGAAATATCATACAATTCTAGTTTAATTATTTGTGTATCTATCACATTAGCCAGAAAAGTTATACATCTTTCTAACATCATTTTCTTTGCAATCATTGTCGATATCACCTTAGGCGATAATTCTTCTTTCTCTCCAATAAATATAATTTCCAAATCCTCTGTATCTTTCTGAAATAATCACTTCTTAAGACAAACAACCTATACCCAATATGATCTTAACTCATCAAATGATAATTCCATCAGATTCACCGGGAACATAGCCCCTGGAATCTTTATTGAATATTTACTATCTGTCTAACTCACACTTGCACCATGACCCATAGGGTTTACAGCTATCATCTCACTCAAGATCAAGTTGAATAGAATACTTATTTTAAAATTTCTTATTTCCTTCTTGAGGTAATCCGTGTAACATTTCTGGATCCATTGAAAATATTCTCGAGTAGTTGAAACATTTTCCCTCTCAACTATGAAAGTCTAAATATCCACATCATTTAATAAGAAGTCTTGACAACTTCGTAGCAATAACTTCATAGCAGTTAATGCTACAACTACAAATAAACAAATTTAATCTTTTGCCTATCATTACAAACTTGACACTTTTCAAGTCCTCGAAAGTCAATCTCAATCTAACCATTAATTCATTATAGCATGGAATAGGTAGGCAATCCACTTTTGCAAATTTACCTTCAAAAGGTAAATCTCATTTGATTCACTAATAACTCAGTGTTCTTTAAGCTTTTGGCGGACAACATATTTACCACTCACTCATTTCCTTTTACTCAACTCAATAATGCTTTAAACCATTTAATGCTTAACTTAAATATTTCTCAATTATTTAAGCTTACCTGAAGAAATCTCAGAGTCATCACTAGATTCAGAAATCTCTTCTGGATCCTCATCCGATTCAAGTTCTCTTGTAAACCATTCAAACTTTTTAATGGATTCCTCAAATGCAGAAACAACGTTAAACGCGAGGGCATTTCTTCCACAGAATGGAGGAAAACCCCTAGCAGCTTCCACATTATCAACTTTCTTATTTTTTTTCTTTATTTTTCGACATCTAAACACAATCAAAATCATCTTACATTAGTAAAGAGTAACTTTACTCCCTAACAAGCATCATCACTGTATATATATACAACTATCAGTAAACGTTTGACATCCTAGTGGCATGTATACATTCTTAACAAAATTAATACTCATTTCATGTCCAGAAACAGCTAAACCTGTAGCTTTGATACAAATAAATGTAACACCCATTTCTCATATACGTTTCGTACACAAGTACAGATGTCACATGACTTTTAAAACATTTCCGCTTTTGAGAACCAGTAAAATTTTGTTTCTTTAGATAAAACAATTTAATAATATAGTTTATAAGACATTCTTCAATTATATATCTAATAAACAAGTCTCCTCAAATTTTTAATACTTGTTCATATTATCCATATTTAAAATTTAGCATAAAACAATTCAGTTAATCTATTACAAACTAGTTTCCAAAAAAGTTAAATAGAGCTAATAGGACTTTCATAAATACATGCCACTAAACTGAGTTAAAATTTTCATCATAGGATGTCTTACTGATATTGTAGTATATTTCTTGATGCTTGGAGTTTCTCTGTACTCTTTACTTAAATTCCTGTCTTTTCCCTACATGTGAAAATCGTTACATGCTATGTATATGCCAAAACATAAGCATGTCATAAAAATATTAGAATATGAATTTAAATCATATAAATCATAGTAGTACTTAATAATGGCTTGGTAAGCCATGTTTCTTTCACAAACCTGTGAAATAATGTTCAAAATGCCCAAAATTCTTATTAATTAGTATTTTTCCCAAACTATCCTTTGATTTTCCCAATGTATGTTAAATGAGAATGGATGGTACATGAATTGCACCTAAGTGCCGATTTGGAAATTCACAAACTCATTACGAATTCCATGGGTTGCGCACATAGTGCTAATAGGGTAATTCACAAACTTATTATGAATTCTGTGGGTTGCACACATAGTGTTGATATGGTAATTCAGAAACTCATTATGAATTTCGTAGGTTGCACACATAGTGTCGATACGGTAATTCACAAACTCATTATGAATTCTGTGGGTTGCATACATAGTGTCGATACGGTCATTCATAAGCCCATTATGAATTTTGTGGGTTGCACACATAGTGATGATACGGTCATTCATAAACTCATTATGAATTATGTGGGTTGTACACATAGTGCCGATACGGTCATTCATAAACTCATTATGAATTTTGTGGGTTGCACATAGTGCCGATACGATCATTCATAAACTCATTATAAATTTTGTGGGTTGCAGACATAGTGTCGATAGTACACATAATACTGATACAAAAATGCACTGTTATGCATTAAACAAAATAAATCGATAACTTTTATACATGATTGTATATCGAAATAGTAATTCACTAACTCGTTATGAATACCATGATTACACATCTAGTGCCAAAAGTACACACAATACTTATATGAAAATACATCGTTATATATTAAACAAAATTGATCGATAACTTTTATAAACAATTTATGTCAAAATGCACCTTTGACTCTCAATGCACATACAATGGGTTATTCAATCAGCTTAGAAGATTACATAACATAAACTTTCATCTATTCATTTTTTTAGCAGTTCGTACTCTACAATTACTCTTGTATCAATTCCATATACATTATGAAAACATATAGAAATACTGTAAAACATACTTTATTCAAACATTCAAGGTTGACTCATCGTAAGTCACCCTCATCTCATATAAGTACAATAAATGCACTCACCTGGTTTGCCTCACTATTATGCCCTAATGTATTCCGACTATTCTGTGACTTTATCCTTGCCTTTCTATTTGCTTGACTCAGGAGCTTGATTATGATCTACACAAGCATTCCATAATCACACATATAATACAAATGTTAGTATACTTCCTAACATTTATCCAAAGTAATAATACTCAAAAGTATTATTAATTTCGAATTCTATTAAAATTCGTCCTAACTTAACATTTCAGACTGAATAGTATCGATACTTCTCTTCCATGGTACCAATACTCTCTTCAGTATCGATACCATTTTTGCATTCTAGAATCCATTTTCCAATTACAGTATCGATACCTTCCTCTTGGTATCGATACCTCCACATCAGTATCGATGCTACTCGAATCAGTATTGATATTGTTCATCGTGTTCATCCTCTCTCCTCAAATTTAACCTTATAGTATCGGTATTGTTCTTCCAGTACCGATACTCTTACCTAGATTTTACCCCTTTTACTTCGAATTTTACACAAATTTCACCTAAATCTCTTACTCTTATCTCCAACCATACCATTAAACTCATTACCATTTATCTAAACTAACTTACATCCATAAATCTCCTTATACTTCTAGAATCTCCAAAGAACACTCAAAACTAAGAATCATACCAATTTTCCAAGCATGTTTTTAATCATTTCTAAGGATCTCAATCTCTTTCTACTTCTTTGACAAGTCAAATATGCTTTTAAACTCTAATAACTGGCCAAATTTCATTAAATCATTTAAAAACCCATTTTATTAAACCTCTTAAAATCATTAATCTCTTAGTTTTAATCATTCTTGAACTTTCTTTAAGCCTCTATATCTCTTAAGACTTCAAACCAACCCAAAAACGAAAGGAAAAACTAACCTGAAGAAATCTTACCTTTGCTATGGAGAACAAGGGAACAACAGGAAGAAGAAGAGGAAGATAACTAAGTTTTTCAGCTTTTCCCCTTTTCTCCTATTCACTCTAATAAATATCCCAAAAAGGAATATTAAATTCATTCCTTCTAAAAGACCATAATGTCCATCTATCCTTCCATTCTTAATAAATAGTTTTAAACACACTTTCGTAATTAAATCCTTGTACTATTTAATTAATTCAAATTAACCCACCAAATTTTAAATCATTTCACTATGGTCACTGACCTGATGTTTGGGGTATTACAATATGTACATGAATGTGAACATGTGATATGTGAATATACCTTATACAAAAATGCTCTACGTGAAAGTAAACTATGAGAATGTACTCTATTTAAATAAGATACACTTTAAATAGTGAAACGAAAAATAATTATAAATTTAAAACCCAAGGTATATGTATGAGATTTAGAGGTATAGTTGACATGCCAAGAGTCGAGGGTTCTACGCGGTCCTTCGGTATAAATCTATGTAGTCCTTCGGGACATTTCTACGTGGTTATTCAGGACAAATTCTACGCGGTCATTCGGGAAAAATTCTATGTGGCACTTCAGTGCAATTTATATGAGTAGTGGTGACTGCATTAGTGCACAACCTCAATGTAGTCAAATACCTTGAGTTCTCAGTATTATGCATTGGGCTAAAATGATACAAATTGAACAATGAGAAACCTTATATATTTTATCATACTTTGATTTCAATATGAAATGTTTTATATGGATTGAATGAGAAATTATTTTTAAATGTTTTCTTTTATACTCCTTATTGCCTCACTAAGTCAATGACTTAGCGTGTGAATGTTTCATACGTAGCTTCAAAGAAAGACAAGGATTAAAGCTAAGAAAGGAAACATACTTCTACAGAAGATCAGATCAGAACCATTTGGAAATTGTATGTTTCTTTTCACTTTGTAAGTATTGTTGGCATGTATCACCATGTTTTAAATGGAAATTCTCTGATAAGTTTTTGTGAACATACGTTGTTATATTTATGCAAATTATTAAGTATTTATTTTCAATGTGAATTTAAATTTTCATTACTTACGTTCATTTATGGGTTTCATCAATTTAATACAAATAAAAGTTTAAATGTTCAACTATTTTTCAAGAGTAAATGAGTTGAAAGGTCAATGTGACATCTCAGATTCATATTTGGGTCGAATATGGGTTTGGTTGTTACATTTAATGGTATTAGAGGTATGGTTTAATTGATTTTACGTTCGAAATGAAGCGATTTTGTTTTGAAAAATGTACATGCCAACTGAAAATTTAAAATCTCTGATTTGATAAGGTAATTAGTATGATGTCCTACTGATAGAATAGTGATATTGTTTTAATAGATGTCTGACAATGAGGGCTCCCGAAGTGAAGTGGGAGAGGGACATGAAGGAAATAGTAATTCACCTGCCCTAGTTAGGCAAGTGAAGAGAAGGTGTCTCAGGGGGTGCCTGTACAAGATCAGGGATCATTTTTCAGGACATTGGATGCAATTCTGGCGTATTTCCAACCGTATGTTCCCCAAGGTCCAAAAATGAATGTAGCTAAAGAGCTTAAGAGTTTAGGAGCATCTGAGTTTAGAGGAGAAGCAGAGGAAGGTCCTGTTTCTACAGACCTTTGGTTAAATGATGTGAATATAATGCTAGACAGTCTCTATTATTCTAAAATGGAGAAACTGGATGGAGTAATCTCATTGCTACGAGGACAAGCATAGATATAGTGGACTAATGTGACAATGAGAGCACCTAGAGATCAAGTGACATGGAAGTTCTTTTCAGAAGAGTTCAAGAATAAGTATATCGGTGATCAGTTCATCCATCAAATTGAGTAGATTTGCAGTTGAACTGGTTCCTACAGAAAAAGATTCATGTGACTGGTTCGTGGAGGGTTTGCACCTAAGATTGAAGGAGTTATTATTAGCATTGAACCTTTCCACCTTCCAAGAGGTAATAAACTGAGCTAAAGCCTTAGAGCGAGCTCAGAATTAAAGATTTAGGGAGCAGAAGACTCTTTGGAATAAGAGAGTTGGTGCCTCATTGAGTGCATCACAATCAAAGAAAAGTTGAGGTTCAGGTTTTCGACCTCAATCAAGATCTGAATCAGCTATATCATCAGGTAGAGGATCCAATCCTGGAAGAGATGGGCAGACTAAACCAGTGGAATCAGGAGTAGGAAAGTCAATTCATTGTCAGCATTTTGGCAAGCACCATAGTGGCTTATATCGAATAGTATCAAGAGCATGTTTCATATGTAGGAACACCAGACATTTTATCCAGGATTGCTAATTGATGACTGAAGAAGCTGCACAATCTAAAAGATCTTCTATTGTACCTTAGAGAGGTAGAGGACAAGGTAGATGAAGGAATTAATTTGAATCAGCCAATCAACCTGAAATACGCTCAACTGCTAGGGTTTACAATCTTAAGACTAATGAAGATCGCGATGATTTAGAGATCATTACATGTACTTTTCAGTTATTTGATAAATCTATTTTGGTTTTGATTGATCTAGGATCAACCTATTTTTATATATGTAGTAAGTTGGTAAGAGAATTAAAAATCCAATTAGAAGCAATAAGTAATTATGTGATCGTGACTAACCCATTAGGGCATAGTACTCGAGTGAATCAGTTGTGTCAAGGGTGTCCCATAAGGATTCAGGGAATTGAATTCCCTCATAATATGATGGAATTACCCTTTGACGAGTTTGAAGTTATCTTGGGAATGGATTGGTTGTATCATTATCATGTCAATGTTGATTTTAGATTGAGTTGTTTAGAGAAGTCCTGATGGATCGAAAGTTAGTGTAGTCAGCAAGAGACTCAATCCATTAGCAAATGTAATATCGATAATGTCAGCTAAGAAGCTAATGTCACAAGGGTTTCAAGCTTTCATTACTAATGTGATCGATACTCGAGCCAATGAGAGAAGATTGGAAGACATTCCGATGGTACGAGAATTTCTAGATGTATTTACAGTTGAGTTGTCGGGATTACCTCCAAACAGAGAGGTCGAGTTTCAAATTGAGGTAATGCCTGGAATGGTACCGATTGCAATGGCTCCTTACCGAATGGCTTGGAAGGAACTGAGTTATCTAAAGACTCAATTGTAAGAGCTATTGAATAATGGATTTATCATACCTAGTGTGTCACCTTGGGGTGCTCCAGTGCTATTTGTAAAGAAGAAAAATGGTTCAATACGTCTCTGTATTGATTATCGACAGCTCAATAAGGTGACAATAAAGAACAAGTATCCTCTCTCAAGAATCGATGACTTATTTGATCAATTTAAGGGAGCTTCGATGTTCTCAAAAATTGATTTGTGCTCTGGCTATCATCAGTTGGAGATTCAAGAAAGGGAGATTCCAAAGATGACTTTTAGGATAATATAAATGGTCATTATGAATTCATAGTTATGTCGTTTGGGTTAACTAATGCTTGCCGCATTTATAAACCTCATGAATAGAGTGTTTCAACCCTATTTTAATCAGTTTGTGTTCATCTTCATTGACGATATCTTGGTATATTCAAAAACAAATAAAAAACATGATGCACACCTTAAAGTAGTTCTTCAAATACTTAGTTACAATAAGCTTTATGCTAAACTGTCTAAGTGTGAGTTTTTGTTAACCGAAGTATAATTCCTTCGACATGTGGTATCAACAGAGGGGATTCAAGTAGATCCTCAGAAGATAAAAGCTATATTATATTGGAAAATTTCAAAGAATGTGTTAGAAGTTTGGAGTTTCCTAGGTCTTACAGAATATTATCGAACATTTGTTAAGAAATTTTTTATGATAGTCTTGCCTTTGACCAAGTTATTGAGGAAAGATGTGTCTTTTACTTGAACCCCTGAATGTTAAAAGAGTTTCAAAACATTGAAGCAAACTTTGACAGAAGCTCTGAATTTGGTCCAACCAAAATCTGGCAAGGATTATATGGTTTACAATGACCCATCTCATAATGGTTTAGGATGTGTATTGATGCAAGAAGGTAGAGTGGTGGCATATGCATTGAGGTAATTGAAATCGCAAGAGAGAAGAGGGAAACTATTCGAGCATGATTTGGAGTTGGTTGCAATAGTATTTGCTCTGAAAATATGGCGTCACTACTTATATGGTGAGTGTTGCTACATCTACACGGATCGTAAGAGCTTGAAGTATTTAATGACTCAAAAAGAGCTAAACTTGAGATAGATAAGATGGATTGATGTTCTCAAGGATTATGATGTGATAATTGATTTTCACCCTGGGAAAGCAAATGTAGTAGCTGATACTCTGAGTCAAAAGGCGTTCTCAACCTTGCAAGCCTTAGATGTGATATTGTCATTAAGTGGAGATGGCACATTACTTGCAGATTTAAAGCTTAAGCTGACATTAATGGATTGAATTAAAGATTTATAAGGTAAAGATGAGAAGTATTTGAAGAGGATGGAGCAGGTGAAAAATGAAGAGAATAACGATTTTGAAGTTAAGCTCGATGTCAATCTGTTTTATCATGGAAGGCTTGTTATTCCAGATAATGAGGAGTTAAAGAATGACTTGTTGTCAGAAGCTCATTATAGTCCGTTGACTATGCACCCAAGCGGAAGCAACATGTACATGGATTTTAAAAGTCATTATTGGTGGCCAGGAATGAAAAGAAGGATCTCGAAATTTATGTCTAAGTGTTTGACGTGTCAGCAAGTTAAAGTTGAACATCATGTTCCTTCGGGATTGCTGCAACCAGTCTCCATTCCTCAGTGGATATGGGAGAATGTTACAATGGATTTTATAACGGGTTTACCCTTGATTCCGAAGAAAAGTGACTCAATTTGGGTGATAGTTAACCGATTAACCAAGACAAGACATTTCATTCCCTTCTGAGTTGATTTCTCTATGGACAAGTATGTTAAATTATGCATTAAAGAGATTATTCGACTTCATGGAGTTCCTGCTTCGATAGTATCCGACCGAGATCCACGATTCACTTCAAGATTTTGGAAGACTTTGTATGGAGCTTTAGGGACTAGATTGAACTTTAGTACAACATTTCACCTTTAAACAGATGGACAGTCTGAGCAGACTATCCAAATTCTAGAAGATATGTTAAGAGCATGTATCATCGAGTTTTAAATGGAAATGCTCTGATCATTTTTGGTAAACATACTTTATTGTATTTATGTAAATTAGTAAGTATCTATTTCCAATGTCAATTTGAATTTTTCATTACTTACTTTCATTTATGGGTTTCACCATTTTAATACAAATAAGGGTTTAAATGTTCAACTATTTTTCAAGACTAAATGATTTGAAAGGTTAATGTGACACCTTAGATTTGTATCCGAGTCGATACAGGTTGGGGTGTTGCATATTTACAAGTCAATTTGCATATTGTCATTTTAATGAGTCAATTTTACCAATATTAGGGGGAGAAAATAAACAGTTGGAAAAAGAAATAAGTTGGAATGAATTATCATTATCTCATTTTGATCCACATACCCAACAATGTGAAGTAGAAGTTCAAAGGATAATTCATTTACAAAATTTAGAAAAAGAAGTTTCCATATGCTTTTACTGACCCTAAAGGAGTGACTAAATCACATATACCAGTTGTAAATGATCAAATTAAAATAGATGTCTCAAAAGGAAAAACTCTAGTTTTTAATGAGTCATTAGCATGTTTGAAACCTTGATACAGGTTGGGGCATGCCTCTATAAACTCATAGAACAAGGACAACTTAATTGTAAAACCTAGGAATGAAGAAAGTGACTGCAAGCAAGTGAAGGCTGCAAATATAATAATAAGGGTGGTAAATGTAAAGGTATATAAGTGGGCTAGAATATAGATAAGTACAGAAGAATGGTTAAGTAATTTGGATGGTGATGGACTATAGAAAGAAATGGATATGGTGAAGTGAAAGTATCGTTCAAAAGACTATAAGGAGAACTAATGCTAAATAGTAAAGACCCGTCCTTAATATGGTTTCAAAAGGGGTGGTAGAAATGACTTGGACTCACTATCTATAAAGAGATAAGAACATCAAGTATCAATATAAAATATAGAGGGGTTAACGCCATAAGTGTTTCCACTTGATAAGTTGATAAAGTCACAAAGGACTAAGTAAAAGACAATTAATCTCACTTGAATGGAATCAAACAAAGGTTGAAGTACAAGTGAAATAAGCAAGCCTATTTATAGTTTATGAAAAGGAACTAGGCCAAAAGGTACATGTATATTTGGCCAGCCATGGTTTACTTTCATAAATTCATAATTAATTAAATACAAATGAAGTAAATAATGATGTTAGTTTGGCCAAAGGGTGAATGGATGTGCCTTGCCGAATAATGAATTCATCTCTTCATCTTAGCGCCTAAATGGGTAGTTTGCATCACTTGGCCGAATAGTTGGGTGTCTTTTCCTCTTGGCACCTACTTGTGTCATATGCAAGGCACATGGTTGTAAAGTCACAAGTTAAGCACGTAGAGTCTTCATGGAGCCTTTGGTGTAGTCTCGGCCATAGCATAACTAGGAGTAGTTTAAGTAGCTATCTAAGTGAGTTATAGCTTGATGAACTCACGCTAGCTAGCTAGGGTCTTGTCAGTTGCTCAGCTACTCTCCAACTACCTTCAGTTCTATTTTTAGTAAAAGGGTCCTAAGCTCCTCTCCAGCTGAGTTTAGCTCTTTGCTAACTCCTTTAGCTAAAGTGATCCTCTATTTGAATGCTATGAGTTGCCATGTAAGTTGTTATCAAATTAGAGCTTCCATGCTTTGCCAAATGCATTTTTGAGCTGCCATAAGATGTCTCCATTTGTTGTGCACCTAAATGAATCAAGAAATCAATCAAATGAGCTTGTATAAGTCCAAGTGTATGCTTCCTCCTATGTAATCATATATGTGAGCTATGAATGAATGCAATAACCTAATGAAATATGGATGCAAAGCTAGTGAGCTAATGTAAACATAATATGAACTAAAATAATATGACATGAGCTAATGAATAAATGAATACATGCTTCCTTGACATGTAAATGATATGAAAACATAATTAATGTATCTAAAACATATGCAAAACATAATATAAAGCTAAGTAAAGATGTGTGAAAAACAAAACATATCACAAAGACTAAGTTATATACAAAACATATATAATGAAATGTAATATCAAATGATAGCCATAGATAAACATATCATGATAACATATGAAATATATAACAATGTAATGATCATAGTAATGCATGATTGATAAAGAATGTGTATGAATAAGATAAGTAAAGTAATGAAGTAAGAAAATAAGATTGACTCCCTGGACTTCCATCATTGGAAAGAATGGAAGCATGAAAAAGATGAATAGGTGTCTGGTTATATGTGTATCAAGTGTGGTAGACAAATAGGTTCCAAGGATAAGAATCCTCGAAAAACAAAAGGAGCTATACCTAATGATGGTCCTATCAAAGAATCAATGAGACTTGAAAAGTTTTTGGAATATATTAAAGGGTCTCTAGAAGAGACATTTATCATGACTCAGGTACCTAATAATGAAGAGATCTATATAAATTATGTCATGCTTGGTAATAAGTGGAATCGAAATCAAATCGACACCAATGATATATTTTCATGCAATATAGCACTAGAGATTTTGAACTGTAATGTGGATCATGAACCTATGTCAATTGAACAATGTAAACAAAGAAATGATTGACCAAAATGGAAAGAGGTGATTGAGGCAGAACTAAAATTTCTTACAAAGAGAGAAGTATTTGGACTTGTAGTCTGTACACCAAATGGTGTAAAACCTATGGGATATAAATGGGTTTTTGTTAGAAACAGAAATGAAAATGGAGAAATTATGAGATATAAAGCTTGTTTGGTTGCACTAGGATTTTCACAAAGACCTGAAATTGATTATGAGGAAATGTACTTCCTAGTTATGGACGCAACTACTTTTAGATTTTTGATTAGTCTGGCAATAAAATAATGACTTACTTTTCGCCTGATGGATGTTGTTACAGCCTATTTATATGGACCTCCTGATAATAATATTTACATGAAACTCTCAAAAGGATTTAGTTTGCCATAAGAAATTAATTCAAGTTCTCGAGAACATTATTTAATCAAATTAAAACATATCCATTTATGGATTAAAACAACCTGGGCGCATATGGTATAATCGCCTTAGTGAGCACTTATTAGCGGAAGGCTATAAGAATGATCTGATTCTTCGTGCATTTTTATTAAGAGATTTAAATTTGGATTTGTTATTATTTTTGTGTATGTTGACGATTTCAATATCATTGGGACTCTTGAAGAGATCTTTGTGGCCAAAAGGATTTAGTTTGCCATAAGAAAATTAATTCGTCTCGGAACATTATTTAATCAAATTAACATATCCATTTATGGATTAAAACAACCTGGGCGCATATGGTAATAATCGCCTTAGTGAGCACTTTTAGCGGAAGGCTATAAGAATGATGATTCTTCGTGCATTTTTATTAAGAGATTTAAATTTGGATTTGTTATTATTTTTGTGTATGTTGACGATTTCAATATCATTGGGACTCTTGAAGAGATCTTTGTGGCAATGGAATACTTAAATAAAGAATTTGAAATGGAAGTCCTTGGAAAGACAAGATTTTGTCTTGGATTGCATATTGAGCACCTAAAGATGACATCCTTGTTCATCAATCAACTAACATAGGAAAAGTAATAAAGAAATTCTAAATGCATAATGCACATCCGTTGAGCACCTCGATGGTTGTTAGGTCGTTGGGTGTAAATAAAGATATTTTTCTTCCTCTAGAGAAAGATGAAAATCCTCTTGGTCCGGAAGTACTAGACATAAGTGTCGTTAGTGCATTGATGTATCTTTCTAGCCATACACAACCTAATATATCATTTGTGGTCAATTTGTTAGCAAGATTTAGCTAATGTCCAACTCGAAGACATTGAAATGGGATCAAGCATATTTTTCGTTATCTTCAAGGTACGAAAGACATGAGATTGTTTTTCCCTATTTTATCCAAAACATAATTGGTTGGTTTTGTAGATGCGTGGTACTTATTTGATTCTCATAATGCACGATCACAAACTAGTTTGGTATTTACATATAGTGGTACTACAATTTTTTGGCACTCTATAAACCAAAAAATTACTGGCACTTCCACTAATCATGTTGAGAATTTGGCTATCCATGAGGCTAGTCGTAAATATGTGGGCTAAGATCTGTAATTCATCACATTCAAGAATATTGTAGTTTATGCTCCGAAAAATAGCTTTGACAGTCTTATATGAAGATAATACAACTTGTATTACTCAACTTAGGGAAGGATATATAAAAGACGATATAACAAAACACGTCTCACCAAAATTCTTTTTCACTCATGATCTACAAAAGAATGGAGACATTAATGTACAACAGATTTGTTCAAGTGAAAATTTGGCAGATCTATTTACTAAGGTGCTTCCTACTGCTACATTTGAGAAGTTAGTTTTCAAAATTGGATTGTTCATCAGGGAGTAAATACGCAGTGCACTGGAAAGATTTTTAATGAGGCAGCATGTCATGCATATTAAAGATGGTGTACTCTTTTTCCTTGACCAAGTTTTGTTCCTCAAGATTTTCCTAGTAAGGTTTTAACGAGGCATATATTTTCCTAATAAACATCCAAGGAAGAGTGTTTTAAATAGCATTTATTAAAGTGGATGTTCATTCCATTAAAGTTTCAATTTTTCATTTAATGAATAAATATAGTAACCTGTGATTGTAGAACCTATAAAATGATGCATGTACAAGCTTACAAGATATGAGAAATAAAAGAATAATATCCACTCTCACATACTTGTGTACAATTTTATAACAATTATAGTATTTTTATTTTATATTTATTTTAAACAATTTTTTTTATAACAATTCCCTACCAAGGGGAGGAGGGAAGGGGAACTTTGCTCCTAAAGTTTATTGAACCCATAACCTAAATGAGATGAAAGATGTCAACTAAAAGCTTTTAACTACTTAATCTAGAGATTGTTCAATTGAGATAGTATTGTTAAATTGAAACAAACATTTTAAAATACACATTAAAAAAAAGAAAATATTTTATATACAATATCACTTTTGAAAAATAAATTATCAAATGATTACAAATACAATGATAAAAATTTAAAAGCATATATATATAAAAATTCGATAATGCGTCTGAGTTCCATATAATATATTTTAGTTATTTTATTTGAAGATTTGGGATATTGTAAAAAAACATCTTTAGTCATATTTGCACTTTATAAATACAAATACCTATATAGTTTCTAACTAAATTGATGTTCGAATTAATGGTACTCAATAAATAATTATAAGGTTATAATATTAATTTATTTTTCTAAAAAAAAGTATCTTATTAATAAACTTTTATTTTCACATTTTTAAAAAAAAAAACTACACCTACGATTATTTTAATTTCCCCACTATTTTATTTTTTATTTTGATTATCTTTATTCTATAAAGGGTAAACTACACAAATGGTCAATAATGTTAGATTAAATATTTTTTCCCTATTGAAGTTTCAAAAGTTACAAATTGGTCACTAACAGTATCAATTTGTTACAAATTGGTCACTCGATGTTAAACGCCATTAACAGACGTGATAGGATGCACAATTAGACTGTTTAAAGCTTACTTGGATGAGATTGACCGCCACGCTAGATATCCAAATGTCTTCAACAGTCACCTCTTCACCTTTAAATAAAATACCCAATCCCTAAACTTAATCTAGGGTCTTTTCATTCATATCTCTTTTGTTTGAAATTTGTCAGAAGATTGTAAATAAAGGGTTCAGTAAAAGAGATAATGTATCATGGAAATGTATTTACAATTCAAGAAGAGATGATGTATCATGGAAATGTATTTACAATTCAAGAAGAGATGATGTATCATGGAAATGTATTTACAATTCAAGAAGAGATGATGTATCATGGAAATGTATTTACAATTCAAGAAGAATGGGGTTAAGCATATTTATGATTGTATTTAAAATTCAATTTGTATTATGGAAATGTGGGGTATCTTTTTTTAAGCATTTGTCAAAATAATGCACAAATTTACTTGAATTATTCTTAACGAAAGCTTGACTTCTGATGATTCTTCTGAAGTACCTCATCTGCCTATAGCACTAAATTGCCATTGGGGAATTTGTTATCTATATCGAAAATTCTGTTTAGTTGTGCTGAATTAGTATATGTTGGTTTCAAGTGGGAGTGTTTTTGTTTCTTGCTGCAGATATATATTATAGATTGACTTGTGGCCTATTATTTTCAAAAGTGATCAAAACATATTTATAAAATTGAGAGTCAAAAAGTTGGTGTCCATTGTAGTTGGGTTTTTCCCCATCTTCTGTAAATACTTAATTTATTGTTACCTTTCTCCTGTCTACATATAATTTGGAAAATGAGTTCGTGTTATGAGATAACAATTAACCTTGATTAATTTAGTGCCCTTATTTGGCATACTCCTATTAGATATATGTTCTTGCTTTATGACATTTTTATTGGTGTCACATGTGAATATTTGGAAATCATTCATAATTTTTTGTTCTTACAAATGTAAATATCTTATAAAGATAAGTGGAATACTTTTCTTTTAACGTATTACCTATAAATCTCAGATGTTTTGAATGAAAATATTATAGGCTATTTTCTGTGCAAAATTTGTTCACGGTTATCTTCCTGTCTTTGAAAAAGCTTTTGGTCTTTGCAAATAAGAGGGTTCATTCTTCTCCGTCGAATCTGACTAGAGATGTAAAGAAGGAAAGTTCAACACTAGTTGGAATGAAATTACCAACTTATCTGAGCCTTAATGGAATTCTGTGAATCATCATCCAAAATCACTATCAAATATGCATGTCCAATCAGTGCTGAACTTAATAGAAACAACAACAATGCCAATGTGATTCAGCATGAAGTAGTCTATTTTCAAGTACATTGTATGAAATATTTAGTCGAAAATATAAGTATTTTTGTCTCTGTCTAGCAAACAGTATGGTAGTTTTCAACATGTACATGCATGCATTCCATGTATGCAGTGTTTCTTCCCTGGTTCTCTAGTATTACATGCTTTAATTGCTATTATATTTCATGACTTGATCGATGGTTGTTGTTTCCCACCATAAACATAACTCTAAAAGAAAGTATGAAGCTGTTTTAATAAAAATGATGCCATCTTCCTCCATTGTCATGATCTGTTCACATATATATTTTCATACTTCCTATTTACTAGGGCAATTTTCAATCTAATTGATTCAAAGTAGACTAGTATCTATTTCTTTTACTATGCAGCATTTCCTTTCTTATTTTTTTCCTGGTTACTCGTAGCTTTTTCTAATTACCGAACGATTGATAAATTTTCAATTGCGCTTTAGTTTGCTTTTATCTTTATGCAGTGAGATCAATGGGGAATGATCTATCTTGTCAGTATGCCAGTAAAACTTCTTTACACCATGAAGAGGAACCTCACAAATCTATGAAAGAAATTGGGGCACGGACTATTGGAAATCTCCTCCTTGATGAATAGGATCTCTTCTCTGGAGCGATTGATGAATTAAGACTTAATACACATGCCAGTAAAGGGCACGAGTTAGAAGATTTTGACTTATTCAACAGTGGTGGAGGAATGAAATTAGAAGGGGATGATCACGGATCTTTGGGTCCAAAGGACCTCCTCGGATAGTTTTCATTTGTCTAAGTAAAGGCCACCATAGCTGGGTACCGTCAGTTGTAAAGTGAAACATCCATTAAGTCTTTCATTTTCATCTTATTGGGATTTTTCTTACAAATTTCTAACAAATTTCAAACAAAAAAGAGATATGAATGAAAAAAACCATAAATTAAGTTTAGGGATTGGATTTTTTATTTAAAGGTGAAGAGGTGACCATTGAAGATATTTGGGTCTTCAGCGTGGCGGTTAACCCAGTCTAAGTAACGGTCTAGCTGTGCATTTTGTCATGCCTATTAACAGTGGTTAATGTCGAGTGACGAATTTGTAACAAATTGATAACGTTAGTGATCAATTTGTAACTTTTGAAACTTCAATGGAGAAAAGAAAACTCACTCAAATATTAATTATCATTTGTGTAGTTTATCCTTTTATAAATATGTAAATTATTCATTAGTGTGCATAGGGTTAGTGCAAAATTTCCTTCCTTTTTTTTTTTTTTTTGAATTAAAAGGAAGGCCAATGTTAAAACTAAGCAGTATTTATTCTGCAATACAGGGGATCAAAAGTTTCGCCGGATAAGAGGTCATGGAGATGCGATGGAGGCGTGTTGAGGGCTCAAAGTTGGAACGAATCTGGAGGGGTCATTTTCGCGAAAGCATCAGCAATTTTATTACATACACGTGGTATCCATTCCATGTCTGTCACCCAACATCTTTGTCTAATCCGGTGGATAGCACGAATAATGGAAAAAGGACTTTGGTGCGTCGATGCGGCTGTGATTAGCTTGATGGCAGTAGAGGTATCCAATTGAACCTGCATAAATTGAAAGCCAAGGGACCAAGCAAGTTGGAGGTCAATAAGAAAACCCCACATCTCGGTTTGCAAAACATCAGCAATACCAATGGATTTATGGAAACATGCAGCCAATTTCCTTCATAATCTCGAAAACACCACCAATAGAACCAGCTTTAGTGGGGTCAGGGACAGTCGCGTAAACATTGAGACAAATCCAACCAACAGGAGGTTTTTGCCATTGAATAAGCTTTTGTATCCGACTAGGAGGGAGAGCTCGATCAACACAGCCAGAAAAATGTTGACTCCAAACAATGCCGCCAGAAATGGTTGATTCAAGGTGGGGCGTTGGCCATTGAAAACCAAATCGTTGAGGCTTTTCCATATTTGCCAGACCATGGAGGAGAAAATAAAATGCCAAGATATATTCAAGGTGGGATGAATCAGATGATTGCTTGTGATAAAATGCGATCCCATAATTCTTTGGCCGAGGGGCAGTCCCGAAGGGTGTGGTGGATGGTTTCCTCGTGTATGGTACAGTCGGGGTAGAAATGATCACTAGCAAGGCAACGTTTGACACGATCCACGTTTGTCATGAGTTTGTTTTGAGGGCAGTCCATAGAAACAAACGAATTCTTTGAGGAACTTGAGTTTCGAAACAGCAGGCCACAAGGAGCATTTTGGTTTCCATAGAGAAGCAGCTAAAGCGTTGTAAGCAGAGGCTGTAGTGAAACGGCAAAGGGCACCCCACTTCCATAAACAAAGATCGTCAGCATCGCAAATATCAGGCGGCTTTATGGAAGCAATATGGTTAATGGCAGTAGTGGGAAGGAGGGAGGACAGAGGCTCGATGTTCCAATGTCCGTCAATAGTTGCAAAATCAACGATGCTAGTGTCTTCATCAACCAAGTCAGGCCGTAGAGCGTGGTGTCGCAAAGGTCCGAGATTTGGTACCCAATTGTCGTTCCAGAAATTGAGGGTGTGGCCATTTCCCACAGTCCAAGCAATATTGCGACGTAAATCATCCCAAATGAGAGAGAGGCCACGCCACAATGGAGAACATTTAGGTCGGTAGATGGAGAGGGGGCATAATTCGGAGACTTTATATTTTTCCCAAAGCAAGGTGATCCAAAGAGAGTCACATTGAGTGATTAAGGCATAACCCACTTTCATTATCAAAGCAGAACTCTGTTCATAAACTGTTGCGGAAGACGGCTATCGGATAGAGCAAAATCGCAACTGATAATTTGAGAAAATAAAAATGAAGATAAAAGAGACACAAAATTTACGTGGAAAACCCCTAAAAAATAGGATAAAAACCACGGGCAACGGTAGAAAAATTTTACTATGAGAAAATAAGAATTACAACCTCTCTCGATCTACCAACGAGAAAACAATGATAATTCTCTCTCGATAAAAAGGAGAAAACAACTCTCAAGAAACTCTCTAAATTCTCTCTAGTATTGGAAGAAAGCTAGAATGCTTTGGGATGGCTTTGAAGCTAAATGAGCTAGGGTATTTATAGTTGAAGCTTTAAGGACTAATTTGTAAATACCCTAAATTACAATGACTAATTGTATAGTTTTACCATCCAAAATTTTAAACAATTTGGTGGCCAAATTTGACCAATTTTCCAAATTTGACCAATTTTGCCACCCCATTAATGCCACCAAATTGCCACCCATAATGTTGACAATTGATGCAATTTGGTGTGCCAATTTTCAACAATCTCCTACTTGAAGATTTGATTGGAACAATCATATCTTCACATCATTCTTTCTACCTTGTACCTTTCATGTTGCTTACGTTTCTGACAGGCCACAGGAGGATCGACACCAGGTAAATTTATCAGCATTGATTGCCTTCGTCATGAAATCTGCTATGTTGTCTTTGGTATGGATCTTCTGCATATCTATCGTTCATTCTTCCACCTTTTCACGAATGAAATGGTACTGAACTCGTATGTGCTTAGTCCTTGAATGAAATGCTGGATTCTTTACTAGATGCAAGGCGCTTTGACTGTCACAAAACAGATAGACATATTCTTGATTGTGCCCAAGCTCCTCCAATAGCATCTTCAACCAAATTGCTTCTTTACTGGCTTGTGTAGCTGCTACATATCTGCCTCTGTGTGGACGTAGCCACAACTGACTGCAATTTTGAAACCCAGCTTACAGCTCCACCAGCAACTTTGAACACATATCCTGTAGTAGATTTGCTTTTATCCAAATCCCCTGCATAGTCAGAAATCTACATACCCATTGATTAGTAAGTTTGATCCTCCGTAACATAATGCAACATTTGAGGTCCCTTTGATGTATCTTAGGATCCTCTTTACAATATTCCAATGCTCTTTTCCTGGATTCGCCATGTACCGACTAACCACTCCCACTGTTTGTGCAATGTCTGGTCTTGTGCATATCATAGCGAACATTAAACTTCCCACTGCTAATGCATACGGTACTCGAGACATCTCCATCCTCTCTTCTTCACTGCTAGGACTCATATTGGAGGATAATTTGAAGTTAATAGGGAGAGGGGTAGAAATTGGCTTACAATCTTGCATGCTAAATCGTGACAAGATTTTCTTCAAGTAATTTTTTTGTGAAAGTCAAATCTTCCTATTACTTCTGTCTCGGTGAATTTGCATCCCTAGAATCTTGTTTGCTGATCCCAAGTCCTTCATTTCAAATTCCCTAGCCAGTTGTGCCTTCAATTCTTCAATATGATCTTTGTTGGGTCTTGCAACCAACATGTCATCCACATACAACAGCAATATAACAAAATCGTTATCACCAGACCTCTTGAAATAAGCACAAGGGTCTGCATTAAGTCTGTTGTATCCAAGGCACATAATGAAGGAATCAAATCTCTTATACCAACACCTCGGCGCCTGCTTTAGACCGTACAGAGATTTGTTCAACCTGTAAACCAAGTTCTTCTTTTTGTCTTCTTCAAAACCTTCAGGCTGGAGCATATAAATCTCTTCTTCAAGATTTCCATGATGTTTTAACATCTAGCTGTTCCAAATGTAAATTCAATGTAGCACACATTGCCAAGACTACTTAAATTGTTGTTAGTCGAACCACAGGAGAAAATATTTCATTGAAATCAATATCTTCTTTCTGAGCATATCCTTTGACCACCAGTCTTGCACGATACCTCTCCACTTGATCGTTACCATTTCGCTTGATTTTGAAAAACCATTTGTTACCATTTGGCTTCCTTCCTTGTGGTAGTGGCACAAGGTCTCATGTATTATTTTTATGAAGGGCTTCGATTTCTTCTTGCATCGTCATCATCCACAGTGAAGCATCTGAGCTGTTTATTGCCTCCTGGTATGTTGATAGCTCACCATCCTCTGTTAAAAGGCAGTATGCAATATTACCTTCTATAACATAATCTGAGTGCCAATTGGGACGTCTTCTCACACGATCTGATTGACGAGTTGTTGGAGCTTCAGAACTCTCTGGTTCTTGTTCATCATGTGCTGGTTCTGCTTCAGAAGAATCTCCTTCTTCAAACTCTTTTTCCACACATGTATCTGAGTAGTCTCAGACTTTTCAGCGCTATCATCGTCTTCTTTTCTTTTTAGTTTATCTTCTACAAAGATAACATCCATGCTAATGATCACTTTGCGGGCAGTGAGATCCCACAAGCGATACCCCTTTACTCCATCAGCATACCCCAAGAATTTGCATTTCTTGGATTTTGGATCCAACTTTGAAATTTCTTGGGAGTTGTACATCACGTACACTATACTTCCAAATATATGGAGGTTTGAATAATCAGCTGGTTTTCCAGTCCACATCTCCATTGGTGTCTTCAGCTCTATTGCAGTTGATGAAGCTCGATTCACCAAATAACAGGCGGTATTGACTGCTTTTGCCCAGAATGATTTTTCTAGGCCTGCATCCCTCAACATTGCTCTTGTTCTTTCTACAAGGTTCTGTTCATCCGCTGCCACTCCATTTTGTTGAGGAGTGTTCGCCACTGTGAACTGTCTTTTGATGCATTCTTTCCTGCAAAAGTCATCAAATTCTTCGCTTGTGTATTCTCCTCCAATATCTGTTCTGAAACACTTGATCTTATTTCCAGAATCAAGTTCCACCCGTGCTTTGAAGTTTTTGAAAGTTGAAAACACGTCTGACTTCTTCTTAATAGGGTGCACCCAACATCTCCTGGAGTAGTCATCAATAAATGGACAAGTATTTTGCTCCACCTAGGGATGTTACTGGCTTGCCATACGTCAGAGTGAACCAATTCTAGAACACTTTTGCTCTAGAATTTGATGTGTTGAATTTCAACCGGTGCTGCTTACTTGTTATGCAATGCTCACACAAAGAAAGTGATACCTTTGTTGAGCCTGGAAGTAGCTTTTGCTCCACAAGGACTTTCATTCCTTGTTCTGACATGTGTCCAAGTTTCTGATGCCATAGCATTGCCGAATCTGAACTACATGAGGCAACAGAGGCTTCTGCTTCTAGCAAAGTCTCTCCCTTCAGCATGTACAAGTTTGCTCTATCTTTTCGCCTTTTAGCACCACAAGCGCTCCACGGAACACCTTCATGATTCCTTTCCGTGTTTCAATCTTGCTAGCATTATTATCCAACAATCCGTAGGATAATAAATTTTTCTTCAGACCTTTCACGTGCCGCATATCTCGAACAACTTTAATTGTTCCATCATACATCTTCAATTTGATGGTTCCCACGCCAACGATCTCTAAGGCATGATCATTGCAACTATACACATATCCTCCTGAGACAGGTTCATAATGATGGAACCATTCTCTTCTTGAGGTCATGTGATATGTTGCTCCCGAATCAAAGAGCCATATATCTGCAAATCGTTTTCTTCCTTCCACGATGGTTGACGCTTCACAGCATAGAGCATCTCCATCATCTGAAGTGTTTGCGGTATTGCCTTGTGGATTGGAGTTTTTATTTAGACTCCAACAATCCTTCTTCAAGTGACCCTTCTTTCCACAGTTGTAACACTTTAAATTCTTCTTGCTTATCGACTTCGATCTACCATGTTTGTGACTGCTGCTTTGGCCACGTTCTGTTGATCTCCCTCTCATCGTTGTCATCGTTGTCAACGCTTCTGCTTGTTGCATATTTACTTGTTTGTCTTCCTTGTTCTTGCGCCGATTTTCTTCTTGTAGAACAGCAGCTGCAACGTCATCGAAGACTAGACTGGTGACATTACTGTTTGTTAAGTTGATGATGAGTTGATCATATGAATCCGGTAGACTTTGAAGTAGAAGTTCAGTACGTTCTTGTTCTCCTATTTTACAGCTTAAGGATGTAAGCTAAGAAAATAAAATGTTCAGTGTATTTAAGTGCTCCGTCACTAAAGTAGATTTTGGCATACGGAGAGTGTACAATTTTCTCTTAAGGAAAATTTTATTGTGCAACGATGTGGCCTCGTACAGTTTGGTGAGATGATCTCATATCTCCTTAGCTGTCTTCTCCTCGATACTTGACAATACTTCATCTGCTAATGCTAGATGAAAGTTTGCCATAGCATTTCCGTCCATTTCGATCCATTTGTTGTCGTCTGTGAAATCTACTGGCCTTTCGCTGATAGCTGTTAGACAACCGTCTTTCCTCAGGATGGCCTTCATCTTCAATTTCCACAATGAGAAATTTCTCCCATCGAACTTTTCAATATCAAATTTTATTGCCATTGCTTCGTTTACGGATTGCTCCCACTATTTCACTATCGTGAATAGTTCTTTGGAACCTTCAAAGAATGGGTAATAACTTCTTACTTTCTTATGTTGGAGGATCCACCTTTTGGTGGCAACCACAAAGACAATAAGCAGATATTACACACTCTAATCTAGCTCTGATACCAATTGTTGCGGAAGACGGCTATCGGATAGAGCAAAATCGCAACTGATAATTTGAGAAAATAAAAATGAAGATAAAAGAGACACAAAATTTACGTGGAAAACCCCTAAAAAAAATAGGGTAAAAAACACGGGCAACGGTAGAAGAATTTCACTATGAGAAAATAGGAATTACAACCTCTCTCGATCTACCAACGAGAAAATAATGATAATTCTCTCTCGATAAAAAGGAGAAAACAACTCTCAAGAAACTCTCTAAATTCTCTCTAGTATTGGAAGAAAGCTAGAATGCTTTAGGATGGTTTTGAAGCTAAATTAGCTAGGGTATTTATAGTTGAAGCTTTAAGGACTAATTTGTAAATACCCTAAATTACAATGACTAATTGCATAGTTTTACCATCCAAAAATTTTCAACAATTTGGTGGCCAAATTTGACCAATTTTGCCACCCCATTAATGCCACCAAATTGCCACCCATAATGTTGACAATTGATGCAATTTGGTGTGCCAATTTTCAATATAAACAAGATGAAATCCAAGGCCACCACGATCCAATGATTGGCATATTGAGAACCGATTGATAAGGGGGACTTTTAGATTAGTAGGGGTATTACCCCAAATAAAATGACGAACAATGGCCTCAGTTTTATGGCAAATATGCTTCGGGAGAGGACAAGTCTGCATAAAATAAATAGGGATAGCTGCAAGGACAGGCTTAGCAAGCGTGATACGGCTGGCCATAGAGAGGGAGCAGACGGCCCAACCGTTGAGTTTTTTCTGCATTTTTTCCAAGATGAATTCATAGTCATTGCAACGAGATCTTTGGTGTATTACAGGAACATCAAGATAAGTTCCTAGATTAGTCACAATTTGGAAACCAAGAGAATTACCGATAGAGGAACTAACTGTAGGTGAGGCGATCAGCGAGAAGAATATTTGAGATTTCTGCTTGCTAACCTTGTGACCCGAGAACTTCCCAAAGATCTAAAGGAGGTGCTTAATGAGTTTTGCTTGAGAAGTAGTGGCTTTTGCATATAAGATCAAGTTATCGGCAAAGAAGAGATGAGAAATTGGTGTGCTGGTGCAAGAAAGCCGAAAAGGCGCCCAATCTCTAGATTTTACCTCAATATCAATAGAGTGACCAAGACATTCCACAGCAAGAACGAAAATATAGGGAGATAAAGGGTCACCTTGCCTGACACCACGTTCACGCTTAAAGGTGGAAGAGAGGACACCGTTCCATTGGATCGCCATAGAGGAGGAAGTGAGACAATGCATGATTAAACGAAATAAATCCCAGGGGAAGACCGACATAAGTAAGAGTCTCATGGATGAAATCCCAGTGCAGACGATCGAAGGCTTTTTCCATATCAACTTTAATAGCCATCCATCCAAGTTTGCTTTTGGAGGCACTCATGGAGTGAATTATCTCCTTATTGATGATGATATTTTCCGTTATTGACCTGCCAGAGACGAAGCTTGTTTGGGTTGGCCGAACAAGGAGCGGCATGATCCTTTTAAGTCTTCGAACAATGATCTTCGTCAAGAGTTTATACACAACTGTGCAGAAACTAATGGGTCGAAAATCCGAGAAAGTTTCAAGTGCATGAATTTTCGGAATGAGAACAAGGACGATTCTATTAAGCTCCGGATCAAGATTACCGCCCTTAAAAACCTCTTAAGAGTAGTGCAAGTGGAAGGACCAACATGGTGCCATTGCTTTTGGAAAAACTCCGTATGGAGGCCAGCATGCCGGGAAGCTTTAAGATGAGCCATCTCAAGAAGTGCTTCTTGGATTTCAGAGTCCGTAGGAATGGTGTTAAGTGAATCCAAATTCACTTGTTGATAGGAAAAGGGAAAGAGCTAATAGGAAAGAGCCAATAGGGGCCTCATCAGCTGAGAAAATATTACCATAGAATCGCACCGCTTCCTCGCGGAGGACAGTATCATCATTACACCAATCTTCGCCAAGTTTGAGAAAGCTGATTTTATTTCGCTGTTTTCAAATTTTTGCCTTTCGGTGAAAGTATTTGGTATTTCGGTCACCAAAAATAATCCATTCTGAGCACGATTTCTACTTCCAAAGATTCTCTTCTTCATCAAGAAGATTTTCGAGCTCAAGGAGAAGTTCGGACTCAAGAGAATTAAGAAAAGCAGAATTTCACCTAGAGAGCGATATTTGGATACCCGGAGACGAGCCATCACGATATGTTTCTTAGTTCCGATGTAACCAAAGTAGTGTTCCAAACATCAGCAGCCATGGTGAAGGAACGGATGATCTCAGAAAGAGAAGGTCCTGGAGTCCAGTTGTCACACACCATACGGGTAAAATCATCGTGACTAAGCCAGCCTGAGAAATTCCGTAAATGAGCTTTTGAAAGATTTTTCTCAGTACCTTCAACTTGTAAGAAAATAGGCCGGTGGTCAGAGCGCATACGGAGGAGGTGCAAGATGGAAGATTTAGGGAAACATTCGTCCCAATAGCTGTTACAAAGACAACAGTCAAGCCGAACTTGAGCAGTACTTCGAGACCAGGTGTAATTGGGGCCATGAAACCCCTTATCACGAAGAGACAAATCCCATAAGAAATCTTGGAAATCTTTGTTATGCTTCAAAGAGGCGCAACCCATGCGATCAGAGGAGGATAAAGTGGCGTTAAAATCTCCCAAGATTATCCAGGAGGAGGTAATATTACGAGTAATGTAGCGAAGGCCAGACCATAGAGATCGCCGTTTGGCTGCCTTCGGGGTTCCATAAACAATAGAGGCAAGAAAGAAGGAGCTGTTCGGGAAGGAGACTTGGCAATGTATGAATTGGAAATGGCTATATAGAATGGTGATCTCAACAGAAGAATTCCAACACAACCAAATGCCCCCTGAATTGCCAATAGCTTTAACCCGATGAGAACGGTGAAAACCAAGGGCTGCGATAATGGAGTCTGCTCTCAAACCACTAACGCGTTGCTCTAGAATACCAACATGATCAGGTTTGTTCTCACGTAAGAAATGTCTAGCTGCAAGGAGAAATCTGGGATTGCCACAACCTTGCACATTCCAAGCAAAAAATTTCAAACTCATGGTAAGAAATATAAGAATGCCATACCGGCGCTATTCAAGCATAACATCGGGATGTTCCAGTTCACTATCAATACAACTTTCAGCTTGAGGTGTTTCGGGTCTGTTGTCAAAGAAACATGAGCCTTCAAAGCATTCGGCTAAGGAACTGCACATCGAGAGGAGTCGGGAGGATCATCCATGAGGACGCTTGCTTGGGGGAGGTAGATGTTCGAGTCTGAGTTTTTAGAAATGGTGATAGAAGAGTGCTGGCTGGATCAAGGGTAGTTGGTGGTCGAAGGGTGAGGGGAACGTGAGAGCCAACTTTGGGATAGGCAGTTTTGGACGATGATGATGGGGTCGCTCGGCTAGTCGAGTTGTGAATATTTGAGGTGGCAACGCGTTTACGGTGAGAGATAGGCCCCTTAGCGGCGGAAGTCTTCGAATGAGCGTGGGATGGGTTTTTGTTCTTGGCAGGCACTTTGGGTCTCGAGTTAATAGACCTTATGGAAGGTTGCGGCTCTTGAGTAGTAACAGTAGAGGGCGGTGCGATTTCTTCATCATCGGGCTCCTCATGGATAGAACTGAAGAGGGAGGTGTCGTAACCGGTTTTCGTCCGGGCACGAATTCTTTTATACTTAGCGGGAAAAATGATGTGAATAAATGGTTTTTTTAAATAATTTGGGAGTCGCCATCGGCCTTTTGGGTCAGGTAGGTCGAATACCTAAAAATCATCTTTTAAAAGAGTTTTTAAGAAAACATCGATTAAAAGATAAACTAATCTGCGTTTTAACTAAAAATTCATTCTTTTTAATAATAAAAGGGATTCGTGGTCGGTTACGTTTAGGGAAGGATTAGCACCCTTACAACGCCCAAAATTGACACTTTATTAATTATAAATTGTCTCTAATATTAGAAATTTAAAAATTTAAATATATTTAATTTATAATTATGTTATTTCAAATTTTATTACTATAATTTTTAATAAAATATATTAATTTAAATATATTTATAAAAATATTTATTTATTTAGAAATATCAGAAAATGACTTCTAGGTACCTTAAGACAGCTCTTTTCTTCGATATTAAAAATTAAAAATAAATATTAAAATTTTAATAATTTAAATAAAACTAAATTATAATTTTTATAATGTTTAATTTTTTAAAATACCAGAATAGGACATCCAGTTGTTTTAAGACTGTCCTTTTCTTTGATATTGAAAAGAAATAAACATTATTATTTAAAAGAATATAGGTATATATTTATATGAATAAGATAATAATAAATAATTATGAAATAATAATTTAAACATATAAAAAAAATATAAATAACAATGAGTAAAATAAATAAAATTAAAATTAAATATAAAAAGTAATAAAACTTATAATTAAAATTAGTGACTAAATTATGACAATTAAGATTAAAAGCTCTAGTTTGAAATATTATGAAAACTAGGTGTTACTAATATAATTAATCCTTAATTAATTAATTAGAGGTCAAAAAAAAGTTATTAAAGTTATAAGGACTAAATACGGTATTTACCTTAAATATATATAAGTATACAGGCTAGGACTAAATTATAAACTAAATAAAATAGAAAGACCGAATTAAAAGGTTCAAGATTTGATATCAGTGACCAAAATGAAAAGTTACAAAACTGTGGTGGCAGCGGGTATAGTTTACCCCTGCGAGAAATTACAGATATACCCCTCCCCCAAAACGGCGTCGTTTGGGGAAGGGCTTAAAAATCCCAAAAGGCCGGCCCTTAAGGGTCAGCTTCTCATTTTCATCTTTCTTCCTCTCTCTCTATCTGAGAGAGAAGAAAAACTCTCTCGCCTCTCTTTTCAATCCTCCAAACGGAGGTTGGCCGACCACCGGCTGATAGCTATACTCCGGCACCGACACCACTACCGGCCACCACCCACTGTGGCCAGAATATGCAAAAAAAACACCCTAATCTTAAAGATCTACTTGCCACGAACCTGAATCTAGCCTCATTTTATCCTAAAAACCCTTAGATTTTCTTAAATCTAAGAAAATACCTTCGGTATTTTCGGTTCTCCGGCAAGATGAGAAGGCTCTGATGATCGCGTGTCTCTATTGGTAAGCTTCTCTCCTTTTTCTTTCCTTCTGTTTTATGGATTTTGATAGTTATTGTGTTATTTTCCTCTGACTTCTTGGTTGATGTTCGTATCTCTCTCTATTTTCTTGCTCTTTATGGCTGTGTGTGGTTACTGGTTTGCTTGCCCTTTCTTCGTTTCTGTCTCTCCTCTTTGTTTTGTAGGATCCGGTGGCTTTTATAGCCACCACCGAGCCATGCTCGGACCGGTCTAGAGGGGGAAGTTCGGTGAGTCACCGAGCTATGTGGTGACTCACCCCATAGCCGCGACATGTGGGGGGACAACTGGCCTTCTGGAAGCTTCTGGTGAGGCGGCGGCTTCGTGGCTGTAGAGGGTTCGAGCATCTGGCAGCAGACGTGAGGCGGCTGGAATTCACTGGAACTTTGGAGCGGCGGCTGGGACGTGGCCACGTAAAAACTAGGGTTTAGAAACCCTAGCTGCATCAAGTTGGACATCCTGTAGACATCCAACGGCTGTGATGATGAGGCGGCTAGAGATGATATAAACCCTAAATTAGGTTTAGGGTTTAGCTGGGCCAGTTGGCTGATCAGGCCTCTTTGTTTGGGTTTGTAAATTGGGCATGCGGGTCTTGGGCTTGTAATAATATATTTAATAATAATAGTAATATTTATAATAATAATAATAATTTTAATAATAATAACAAAAATGGAAAAAAAATTAGTGTTTACAGCTGCCCCTCTTTACTTATTCTTTTGTTAATAAGAATAGAGCAAAGACGGAAAAACAATAATTTTTTTCATTTTTCTTATTTTGAGTAAGACTGAAATGTTGAAAACATCATTCCAGAGGTCTTAAAAACATCATGCACTGAAGGGCTTACAGATTACCCTAAGGCTTTGAAAACATCAAAAAGCTCCCGAAGGCTTTTTGGAAACATCATGCACTGTAGGACTTACAGATGACCCTAAGGCTTTGAAAACATCATGCACTGAAGGACTTACAGATGACCCGAAGGTTTTTGAAAACATCATGCACTGAAGGACTTACAGATGACCCGAAGGCTTTTGAAAACATCATGCGCTGAAGGACTTACAGATGACTCGAAGGTTTTTGAAAACATCATGCGCTGAAGGACTTACAGATGACCCGAAGGTTTTTGAAAACATCATGCGCTGAAGGACTTACAGATGACCCGAAGGTTTTTGAAAACATCATGCACTGAAGGACTTACAGATGACCCGAAGGTTTTTGCAAAACATCATGCACTGAAGGACTTACAGATGACCCGACGGTTTTTGAAAACATCATGCACTGAAGGACTTACAGATGACCCGAAGGTTTTTTGAAAACATCATGCACTGAAGGACTTACAGATTACCCGAAGGTTTTTTGAAAACATCATGCACTGAAGGACTTACAGATGACCCGAAGGTTTTTTGAAAACATCATGCACTGAAGGAATTACAGATGACCTGAAGGTTTTTGAAAACATCATGCACTAAAGGACTTACAGATGACCCGAAGGTTTTTTGAAAACATCATGCACTGAAGGACTTACAGATGACCCGAAGGTTTTTTGAAAACCTCATGCACTGAAGGACTTACAGATGACCCAAAGGTTTTTGAAAACATCATGCACTGAAGGACTTACAGATGACCCGAAGGTTTTTTGAAAACATCATGCACTGAAGGACTTACAGATGACCCGAAGGTTTTTGAAAACATCATACACTAAAGGACTTACAGATGACCCGAAGGTTTTTTTTTTTGAAAACATCATGCACTGAAGGACTTACAGATGACCCGAAGGTTTTTGAAAACGTCATGGTATGAAGGACTTACAGATGTGGGAAATAATTTACTAAGTAAAAAAAACAATGAAAATCGTTTTCTTACTTTTCAACAATTTCATTTTCAGAAAAGATTGAATGAGAAACTATGGAAAATCGTTTTCTCATTCTTTTTCAAAATAACTACATCAAAAAGCTCCCAAAGGCTTTTTGAAAATCATGCACTGAAGGACTTACAGATGCGGGAAATAGTTTACTAAGTAAAAAAAACTAAGGAAATTGATTTCTTACTTTTCAACAATTTTATTTTAGAAAATATAAAATGAGAAACTAGGAAATCGTTTTCTCATTATTTTTTTGAAATAACATGTTGATTGGGTAACATGCCCCAATATCAAAATAATGCTCATTCTTGTGGATTGTGTCCATCTATTCTTCAGATGTTGGCGTGATTCCTGTATTCGAGGTTTTGAATTCTACCTTCTTCTTGTAAGGTATTGTTCATCGTGAATCTTCTTTTTTATATGAAGATCTGCAAAACCTTATGTTTGAATGCAATCATATGTATCAATGTAATGCATTGTCTATTATGTAAATGATATTCTTATGAATGCATGAATGTTGATGCAATCTTCATTTGACTTCAAAGTGGTGAACTAGGTCTTCCTTCACTTCATCATTTATTGCCAGGGTTACCTCTGGATATCAGTGTAGAAACTTATGCTATCAAGCTTGCATTTCTGAAGATTCATCTGATCAACTTGTATCTTGGTGCCTTCTTTGCTTCATTTAAGTCTTATAAAAAATGTTTCATTTATGGAACTCTTATCGTAGTCAAAATTATGACCCTGATCCCCCATTTTGTCTTTGGTAACACCGGCTTTCTTTGTCTGGACTTGTGTAAAATTCCAATAAAGCTTTCATCTTTGAAAAGAGAATATATCATCTTTAAAAAGAGAATCCATCATCTTTGAAAAGAGAATTTATCATTTTTGAAGAGTGTAGATGTAGATATGTCTGACTCAACGGGGATTAATTAAGAGAGTAGAGTCTGCTCTAATTTAACTCTTGAAACATATCACAAGGAAGATTTATTCCAATTCCTTTCATGTCTCCACATATAATCAGATCTCGAATAAGGCAACTTGGACCATATCATGTCGAGATGTTTAACAACAACTTGTCGTTCAACCTTAGTTGGCCCCACTAGTTTCTTGTTGTCAAAATTTTCATCTCTCCTTCTGTGGAAAGAAATCTTCATTATATCTCACTTTTAATCTTGAAGTTGAAGAAGACAGACTTCATCTTGGATCAATAAATGGAAACCATATGATCACAACATTGGTTCAACATCAGAATAACGGGTTCGTAAAACATTTGACAGCGCATTCATCCTTTCCTGTGGCTTCACTCAGACGTTCGTAAAACATTTGACAACACATTCATCCTTTCTTGTGGTTTCTGCTCAGACGTTCGTAAAATATTTTACAACACATTCATCTTTTCTTGTGGTTTCTGCTCAGACATTCGTAAAGCGTTTGACAACACATTCATCCTTTTCTGTGGCTTCTGCCAAGATTTTTCAATCATTGAAGCTCTTTGCCTAGTGTTCAAAGCTTTTGAATGATGTCACAAGACCATTTGAGAACAAAACTCAATGGGGATTCAAGTGTAATGTTGGTATGACCAAAAAGTTGGTCAAATTCACAAAATGTGCTGGTGTCGAATTAAATAGGAGATACCAACAAATCTTGATATCATCTCTGGAAAAGGCAAATGTGATACTGATCATGCTTTCTTTCATAATGAGCATTGTAGAAATTAGAAACATTTCAGCTATAGGATCAATGTACAGAAAGATATCGTGGATTTCTTGCTGCTGGGGATGAAAAGCACATGATAAAACCCAAAATAGATGGAAACTCAATTCATCTTGGCTAGCAATGATGATCCCAATAACAACGGGAATAACAGTAATATAATTGAGAGTCGAGTCTCCCTTTTCAATGTCATCAAGTAAGCAAAAACTATTGTGAAAAACAGCTTCGTAATCCCAATAGTATGGTTGTAACTAACTGCCAGGAATCTCAAAGAAATATTTCCAATCATCACCGACACATATAATACAAAATTCAAAGATGAGATCTTGAGGAACTGAACCCTGGATCGTGTAGTCTATCTGGGGATCATCTTTATTCATGCAATCATGATGTAGTTTATCAAAGAACAAATTATCATGTGACACATGGTGTAAGAAGATTGGGTATTTGAAACCATACTTGCTGAATAGATATTTGTTCAACAAGATTCTAATGCAACTGCTTGATGAACGAAGCAATTATGTATAGTCAGCTCGACTGCCACTGTTTTATCATTTTCATTCTTCATATCTTTCTGTCTCATTAGAAATATTTTCTCAAATCAATGATCTTTAACACATGATGATATGGGTCTTCAGCATGTCCCAGCATTGCTGATATAAATATTCATGATACATCAATATTCCTGATTCTGATTGAAAAGGGTTTTCAGCATGCCCCAACATTTGCTTCTTGTTAATCTGAGCCTTCAAAATGGCCCGCATGGATCTGTCTGAAGGAACCTTTAAAATGCCCTAACATTTTGCTGATACATATGTTAAAAGTGTGCTCAATCGTTACTTCTTCTTGAGATGAGCCTTCAAAAATGCCCAAATATTCATACTGGTTGAAATTGGCCCTCAAGATATCCCACATGGATCTGTCTGACTTGGACCTTCAAAATGCCCCCAACATTCTAATTCTGGTTTATTTTCAATGTCTGTTTGACTTGAATCCCATGATCCCTATGAGGTCCAATTTTGACAATGCATTGTTATGGGTACATGTGGATTTATTCGTACCCCAAATCTGTTTATCTTGAATGCTCTCATTATGATGTCACTAAACAGTAGTGTTGTCAAGTAACTGGAGGAAATCTCTTCATGTTGTCACAAACTTAAGAAGTATTCAATCATTCTGACGGAAACATCTGAGATATGTGTCTTCTGAATGAGGTGACCATTTTCTGTATCTGGAGGGATTTAGTCAGACAGAGCAGTGAAAATAGCTTGGTAATCCGTTCCAGGCTGACACAGTGGCTTATCATCTTTTAGTGAAAGCCATCTCTGAAATATACTTTTCTGTGGGAGAGAAACCAATTTATACGAACAGTAATCTGATGCAATAGCAAGACTACATATACAGTGGTACAGGTTCATTAAAAATCCACACCCATGCAACATGTTGATTCTGATAACAACTCATCTGATTATGAAGCTATCTTTCAGGATGATTTCACATATATTTGATAGTTCTTCCTAATACCGAGGAAATCCTGAATTCTGATTCTGATGAGGAGAATAAACTGTTATACTTGACAAAAATAGGATATTCAGAGGTTGAGGCTTACATAACCATGGAGAGATGTGGTCCGAATTCATCAATTACAGAGTTGACAGATTTTATATGTGCTGCTCAAATGGCCAAGGCTGCTGACGCATTTCTTTCAATAGAAGATAGGAAGCAATTATGCAATGACCTTAATAACAAGCAAAGACGAAACTCTGGCTATGATTTTTGGAAAAGGAAGAAACAAAGGAATCTTGAAAAGAAGCTTCTTAATAAAGACGATCATGCACTTCATCTTCCTAATCCAATGATTGGTTATGTGGTTCCTACCGAACCAGATCAGATAACTCAAAGAACACTTCCAAAAGATGCTATTGGGTCTCCTTATTTCTACTATGAGCAAATTCATCTTTCAAATCCAATGATTGGTTTTAGGGGTCATACCAAATCAGATCAGATAACTCAAAGAACACTTCCAGAAGATGCTATTGGGTCTTCTTATTTCTACTATGAGCACATGGCACTTGCTCTAGTTAATGTTTGGACTGGAATATCATAGTACTTATTTGATGTAGAACCAGAATTTGTAGATTCGAAGCATTTTCATGCTGCTACACTGAAAAGGGGCTATATTCATAATCTACCAATTGAGAACAGATTTCTTCCTATCTTGTTTTCTCCACGCACTATACATGATGCTTTTCCATTGACAAAGAAATGATGGCCTTTCTAGGATCCAAGAACAAAGTTGAACTGTTTACAAACATGTACAGGAAGTGCCAAATTGACAGAAAGGATCTGTAAGGCTCTTGACGCTTATGACGATAAGCCACCTTCGAGTGTCCAGAAGTATGTTCTTGATGAGTGCTGAAAATGGAATCTGGTATGGGTTGGAAGGAATAAAGTTGTTCCACTTGAACCTGATGAGGTGGAAATGCATCTAGTTTTCCCTAAAAACCATACACGAGGAGGAGGATCTGCTAGAGACATGTTCCCCAGTGGTATCAATGTCCTGTCTCTTTTCTCTAAAATCAGTGATGCAGAGGTTGCCTTCTACTGTCTTGGCATATCTTTGAAAATAGATGTGCAAGAACTGAATAGTGATCAGTTGGAGCAATGGATGAGTAGATTTGGTGGATTCGACCTTGTTGTCGATGGCATCCAGCGTAACAACCTTACTGGAAGAAATAAACAGCATCAGGATGAAATAGAAGATTTTTGTTGGTGCATTTTCTTGCAATGACTGCTATAACGACTGTCTTTCTAATGCTCCAAATATGTACTGCAATATCTCACTCTTCCCGAACCATAGAAAGGTTTGGCTGATAGTAAAACTAGTTATCTCATCTTTTGGAATCATGTAACCAATGTTACCCAATATGAAAGGCATACAAATATAGAATCTGTTTAATGTCTTATTCTGTGCCATAAGTTCTCAATCTCAAATTCAGCAATCTTCTGAAGGGCATAATGTATATCATCTTGACAAAGAAAATGATCGGCATGAAAGAAGTAGCAATGATGTATCAAGACTTGAGCCAGCATTACGGTATAACCAGAGTGCAGGTAGTGACTTGTTCATGGCTTTATGATGTAATCTTCTAGAGAACATGAATTGATGGTTGGGGAAAATAATCTGTCTGGTGATGCTTATCGCCCTCAGCATGAGATAAACGATAATCTTTCTTGATGAGCCGTTAATAATGTCATAGGAGAGTGTCACAAGTTCAATTCTCCAGACTTTCTGGCTTCTTGGACCACTTGCCTTAAAAAATGTGAAGTGCTTCATTATTCTGGCCTCGTTCATTCTTTTTCTTCAACAGAGGTAGAATAAGCAACAATTTGCTTCTCCATTTGAGACGGTCGTGTTTGAAAATGTTTTTTCTCCTTTATTTATTGAAGAATGAAAGAATTTTGTAAAGTATTACCCCTTTCAAATTCACAATATAAACAAATCATAAATAATGAATTTAATGAATATCAAATAAATCAACTACACTTTTAAATCATTCAAAAATCATAGTCCTATGGCAAGTGTCAAAATTATTGACTGATTTGAGGTGTAGGTTAGTTCTGGTAAAGTAGGTTCTTTCAAGTTGGTTCAGTATGTCGCTTCGGGCTTCCACTAACTTGAATAAATGGTTGTTATGCTCATCTTGTAGAGATACTTCTTGATTCCATAATCTCAGGAACGTCTTTGGGATATGTGGTGCTTCATTAAGAGCTTAAGATCGTCTCTTATATCGTTGTTGTACCATTTAATATTCGAGCCGCCTTTTCAGGTTTTCAACTCGAATCCTCCTTTGGTTTCAAGATGTTATTTAAAAATTTACATCTTGAACCCCCCTTTTATTTTTCATATCATGCATTAAAGATTTTAAAAACCAATTTTTGCAAATAAAAATCAATCTTGAGAGGCGGGATGAAATTTGAAGATATTCTCTTTCACTTAGAAATCCATGTATGATTAGAATGGGCTTTTTAGGTACGTAAAGTAGGTCATGGCTTGTGGTTACGAAAGAAAGGGATAAAAATGCCCAAATAAGTGTTTAAAGGTAATCAAACCAAGGATCAATTCATTCTGATGCCTTCACCTTGCCTTGCTTTACTTGGATCTGCTTTGTTGGGGATTTTTCCATCATCTGGATCCCTCTAGACTGCCAAATTTTGGATTCATTTCCATTTTCTCATATCTCCAGCATTTCTTGCTCTTCTTGTTTGTACTTGATCAACCTTGTAACTTGAGGCTCAATAAGTCACCCATCTTGATTCAATTTCCTTTTTTTTCTTTTTTCCTTTTTTCTTTTTTTTTTTTTTTTTCTTTTTTCTTTTTTTCCTTTTTCCTTTTTCTTTTTTTCCTTTTTTTATGAGTATAGGACTTGTATTTTCATCTTTTTTCTTTTTTTTTCTTTCTTTGCTGGATTTTCTTTTTTTCTTTGTTGGATGAGTATAAGACTTCTATTGCTTTGAACACCTCTTCTTCCTTTTTGTCCTTTTTTCTTCTTCAAATATAATATTTCTTGACAGAATCTAAGTTTATTTGGCTTCTCAGAACTTTCCCATCCATTTTTGCCAAGATCAATGCTTCTTCGGAAAAGGCCTTTTTTACAACGTATGGCCCTTCCCAATTAGGCATCCATTTTCCCCGGAAATCTTTATGTATAGGCAAAATCTTTTTCAGCACTAGATCATCCTCTTGGAATTCTCTTGGATGTATTTTCTTGTTCATTTCTAATGCATTTGCTCATGGTAAATAGTTTTCAATTGATTCTCATCAATAAGGTTTAATTGATTAAATCGAGCTTAGATACATTCAGTCTTCTCCAATTTGTCCTCCTTTAGGATACAAAATGATGGGATCTTAACTTCAATTGGTAATAATGCTTCCATCCCATAGACTAAACAATAAGATGTTGCCCCAGTAAATGTTCGCACAGTAATTCAATATGCATATAAGGCAAAAGGTAGCTTCTCGTGCTAATCCTTGTAAGCTTCAGTGGTCTTTGTAATGATCCTCTTAATGTTCTTATTTGCTCCTAAAAATGCCCCATTCATCTTTGGGTGATATGACACTAAGTTGGAGTGCTTGATCTATGCGCGAAGTTAGTCATCTCATACATAGAAGTCTTTGTAAAAAAGAGGTATCTCCAGGGGAATGAATATTCAAGATTAACTTTACTTACATGAAAAATGTAATTAATGCATGATATATTTATTTCAATTAATCACTTTTTCCTTCTTCTTGATTATGCCCTAATCACTCGAAATCATCTTCAATGAGTTGGTCCATGATGCCTCATCTCGTCTCTTCTTGTAGTAAGATTTACGGATAATTGAAAGTTTGGTTCTTTTGAGGTTATTTGGTTTATGGTGGTTTTGTGTTTGGAATGACAAATAGGTGACTTTTGAAGTCGTATATATGGTGGAATGTAGTATCATCAATCAACTCTACCCGAAAAGGTAAACATCTGGAGTAGGTGTCTCAAAAACAGGTGGAGACATTTCTTCGGAATCTTTGTAGTGTCAGGATTTGGTTTGAGTAATTGGCATTGGATGGGATATTGAAGATATAATTTTACCACTTGCCAATAGATCTATAACTCTTGAAAAATTAAAAGAATATTTAATCTACTTGATACTCAATAATCTCAAGATTAAAATTTGACTCCTTGCTCATAACCATAAAAGAAATACATATTTATTTATTGCACAAAAGGCGGAGAAAGGAACAAAAAACATATTCAAACAAGATGCTGAAAGTAGAAAGGTACTACAGTGGTAGATAACACTTCCACTTGTTTATGCATTATGCCTCATTATTCCTATGGTGTTGGGTATGTAATAGGATCAGGGTTCTTTTCTTCATTTACCCCCCATTTATTGATCATTTCTTGTGTCAAACCCCCTTTTTCAACAAGCATCTCAATTTCTTTCAACAGTGGCCTACAATTGCCTGTAGAATGCCCCTTTACCCCCAGGTGGAAATTACAAACACTATCTTGATCATAGCTATGAGCAGAAGGGTTTGATGTCACTTTAGTTGGTCTTGGTGTGATGTATTGACCTTTAACCAAATGAGGATACAAGTCTGAAATGGAAGTTTGGAACACTTCCAAAGTTTTTCTTGATCGCATGACTTTCTTTGGTCGATCCGAACAGTTACTTGCTCTTTTTCTTTTCCAATTGTGAGGACTCTGGATGTGACATTCATTCACATGATCAGCTTTTGCTTTTTGATCCGTTGGGCTCCTGGATGTGACTTTTGAGTTTTCTTCATTGATTACATTCTCAATTAAATCTCCACTTGTCACAAGATTCTCGAATTCCTTTGTCGAATTTGCCTGCATTAACTCGAAGAAAGGCGATGGAAGGGAATCACAAAACATACATGATATTTCTTCTTCTAATATGGGAGGTTGAACTTGTGCTGCCACTCCTCTCCATCTTAAGGCATATTCTTGAAATCTTTCATTGGTTTTCTTCTTTACTCTTCGAAGATCCATACGTGTTGGAGCTAAACCTTTAACATACAGATATTATCCCAAAAATGCATCAGCTAGATCTACCCATCTCTTGATCTGTTCTTGGGTCAACTGATTGTACCAGACTACTATTGGGCCAACAAGACTATCATGGAAAGAGTGAATTAATAGATCATCAGAACTCAAATATCCTTCCATTTTTCTGCAAAACATTCTCAAATGGATTAAGGGACAACTGGTGCCATCATATTTCTCAAAATCAGGCATTTTTAATTCATGGGGAATAATCAAATCTGGAACCAAACTGAGTTCTCTTGCTTCTAGTTCTTTGTGGGAAGTATCAACACATTTCATATTTTTGATTGCTTCATCAATCCTCTTAAATCTTTCCTCATATTGTGAATAATGAACGAGGCTATTCTTTGGGTTCAAGTGGGATGCCCCAGAGTATATCCTTCTTGACTCTTCATTCTGATAGCATGGTTACTCTTTAGCAGTTATCTTTTCTTTATCAGATGCCACACACTGAATAATTTGATTTGATTCATCTGGTACTGAATCTGATGTTTCTTTCCTTATATCATGAGGTAACCCTGTCAATTGTTCTAGCCACTGATCTTGTAGTCCCTCATAAGATTGCTCCATTGTTTCCATGATGATAGTAAAGTAATATGAATGAATGGTCTTGGTTTTACTGTTACAAAACCTTTAATTATTAACATGTTTTTATAATTAATGTATATAACAATACTAAAAAATGTAATGTAAATGCGAAAATGCATAAATGCAAAAATAAGAATGCAAACTGTGTAATGCAAAGATGTAAAAAGTAAGAATACAAAATGAAAATGCACAGATACAAAATATAAATGCATGTATGAAAAGGTGTTACTCAAGAGTGATCATCTTAGAATAGATTTCATTGAACACAAAAGTTTCGGTACATCAAACAAAACTTTTACATGTAGGGAATAGCTTTCACTCCTAATTTCTCTATTTCACTTAAAAGCCAAACTAACTTCCACTCATACTCAGGTGTGGAGTTATCCATCTTCTTTATATCTCTCGTGAAGCCAGCTAAGTCCACCAGCTTATGAGCCACATTGTTTGCTTGAGCAACAGCTTCATTCATGACATTGTCTTTTTCCTTCATCCTTTGTGTCAATTCTCGAAGTTGTAAACAATGTTGTTCATTTTTTCTTGTGAGAGAATCTTTATGTTCAAAAAGTTCTCGTACAAGATCTTCATAATCATCTACACATTTCTTCAATGTTTTGTTCTTGGCCATAGTGGCTTTTAATTCAGTATCGATTTCAAGCTGATGAATCTGATATGATGCTTCCATGTTGGTCATAGCACTATTTAACCTTTGATTTTCGATTTGACATCTTTTCAATTCACTAACAGACGTATTGCATCTTTCTTCTGTAACTCGTGAATTATGATAAAACTTCTTGGCTCGTCTTTCATGTATGTTACAGATCTTCTTCAGTTTGGTGACCCCTGTTATCCACTTTTCTGGGGTGTTCCCTATATCATCATTTTGAAAGGCTTGACTGACCTTCTGTAAATCTTCATGTATGGTTTCCATTTTGGTGCTCAATTTATCGTTTTCAATCTTCAAATGACGTATTTGAGCTTCAAACCTCAGCAAATCTTCTTCTCTCTGGGCGCCCCTATTGATACCCTTACCTTTGAAGACTTTTGGTATTAATCTTGCAGGACCTTTGGTTATCAAACTAGGTCGATCATTTACCATAAATTGTAAGGTTCCATGATCCAAAAGACTTTGGACTCGTCATTTGAAGGCAAGACAATTCTCGATGGTATGTCCTTGAGCTCCGGCATGATATTCACAATGAACATTGATGTCATACCAATTTGGATACGGAGGTTGGAATGGTTTTATGTAATATGGAGCCACTTCTCGTGCTTCAAGTAACTTTTCATACAACTCTTTATATGATATAGGTATAGCATTAATATGAGAACCACCTTTTGTCTTGGATTGAACCTGAGTTTTAGACGTCGGGAGCAGACTAAACTTCGATGATTTCAGGTTACATGATTTCTTCTCTTCTCTGAGAGCTTTTACAATTGTCATCATTTCTTTGGTATCTCCAGATGACTTGTGAATACGGATGATGATTGTCTGTAACTTCTCCAATTGATTGGGATCAAAAGTCCCTTGCATATTTGAGATTGCATGATTATGTTCATTAAGCTTTCTCTCTTTCTGTGCAGGAATCTCTTCTCTTTTGGCCAAAACAGATATTCTATCCATCATCTTGGACATCTGCTCTCTTATTTCTCGTATCTCTTATTGCTCCACATGATCTCTAGGTGCATAGCTTTCTTCTATCTTCGGAGTTCCCTCGGGATGTCTTTTTTTGATCATAGAACTTTTTGTCCATTCATGATTGGCCGCATCATATTTTGTTTGATCATAGAACTTTTTGTCCATTTATGATTTCTTTCCAATTTGATGAACAGTATTTTCAGTTAACACCTTTTGGTCATGATCATGCAATGCAAACAAAAGAAAACAATATAAACTAATTAGAGCAAAAATAACATACATGGGAAAATAAGAAAAAATAAAATGGTTAATACCAACTAATTGAAAGAAAAAATTTATTTATCATGGTATCCTAACCTCATGCTTTCTAGTTCCATGCTTTGTTTGGAAAATTTAACCTAACCGCATGATTCTAGTTCGCATGCATTTATTCAGGAAAAGAAAAGGAAATAAAATAAATTAAAAGCTAGAGCTTATTTCTCCTTTGTGTATACCTACTGAAATGGTTTCAGATCGGGAAAGTTTCTAGGGTTTATTATATACAGGTTTTCAGTTCTAGGAGTAAACGTACTCGAACTGTCCTTGTTGATGCCCCCTTGGGCTGTCAAAACCCTAAATCCTAGTCTATTACAGACTTTAAGCGGATCGAGTTCAATTTGAGGGGACACATTTCTCTATGACTGGCACGGAGAATAAATTCTCACGAAGACATAGAGCATATGAACCCCGAAAGTTACTTGCTAGGTCTGACACGTAGAATAAATTCTCACAAAGACGTCGCTTTCACTCCCACTTAAAAGGGACAAACTCAATTATAGAGCTTTATGTTATGCAATGCAAGTGTTGTGTGTGAGGAGAAATGTTCAAACCTCTAACAGACAAATAAAATAATTAATATCTGAATAAAATAAATAGAAAATATTAATAAAATAATATAAAAATAATAAGTAATAAAAATTTGAAAGAAAAAATTAAATATATGAATTTTTAATTTCCAACTGATAGAGACAATTTATAATTAATTTTAAAGTTTGACAGTCCCCAGCGGAGTCGCCAAGCTATCGTAACCGGTTTTCGTCCGGGCACAAATTTTTTTAATACTTAGCGGGAAAAATGATGTGAATAAATGGTTTTTTTAAATAATTTGGGAGTCGCCATCGGCCTTTTGGGTCAGGTAGGTCGAATACCTAAAAATCATCTTTTAAAAGAGTTTTTAAGAAAACATCGATTAAAAGATAAACTAATCTGCGTTTTAACCAAAAATTCATTCTTTTTAATAATAAAAGGGATTCGTGGTCGGTTACGTTTAGGGAAGGATTAGCACCCCTACAACGCCCAAAATTGGCACTTTATTAATTATAAATTGTCTCTAATATTAGAAATTTAAAAATTCAAATATATTTAATTTATAATTATGTTATTTCAAATTTTATTACTATAATTTTTAAGAAAATCTATTAATTTAAATATATTTATAAAAATATTTATTTATTTAGAAATATCAGAAAATGACTTCTAGGTGCCTTAAGACAGCTCTTTTCTTCGATATTAAAAAATAAAATTTTAATAATTTAAATAAAACTAAATTATAATTTTTATAATGTTTAATTTTTTAAAATACCAGAATAGGACATCCAGTTGTTTTAAGACTGTCCTTTTCTTTGATATTGAAAATAAATAAACATTATTATTTAAAAGAATATAGGTATATATTTATATGAATAAGATAATAATAAAATAATTATGAAAATAATAATTTAAACATATAAAATTAAAATATAAATAAACAATGAGTAAAATAAATAAAATTAAAATTAAATATAAAAAGTAATAAAACTTATAATTAAAATTAGTGACTAAATTATGACAATTAAGATTAAAAGCTCTAGTTTGAAATATTATGAAAACTAGGTGTTACTAATATAATTAATCCTTAATTAATTAATTAGAGGTCAAAATAAAAGTTATTAAAGTTATAAGGACTAAATACAGTATTTACCCTAAATATATATAAGTATACAGGCTAGGACTAAATTATAAACTAAATAAAATCGAAAGACCGAATTAAAAGGTTCAAGATTTGATATCAGTGACCAAAATGAAAAGTTACAAAACTGTGGTGGCAGCGGGTATAGTTTACCCCTGCGAGAAATTACAAATATACCCTTCCCCCAAAACGGCGTCATTTGGGGAAGGGCTTAAAAATCCCAAAAGGCCGGCCCTTAAGGGCCAGCTTCTCATTTTCATCTTTCTTCTTCTCTCTCTATCTGAGAGAGAAGAAAAGCTCTCTCGCCTCTCTCTTCAATCCTCCAAACGGAGGTTGGCCGACCACCGGCTGATAGCCATACTCCGGCACCGACACCACCGCCGGCCACCACCCACGGTGGCCGGAATATGCAAAAAACACCCTAATCTTAAAGATCTACTTGCCACGAACCCGAATCTAGCCTCATTTTATCCTAAAAACCCTTAGATTTTCTTAAATCTAAGAAAATACCTTCGGTATTTTCGGTTCTCCGGCAAGATGAGAAGGCTCTGATGATCGCGTGTCTCTATTGGTAAGCTTCTCTCCTTTTTCTTTCCTTCTGTTTTATGGATTTTAATGGTTATTGTGTTATTTTCCTCTGACTTCTTGGTTGATGTTCGTATCTCTCTCTATTTTCTTGCTCTCTGTCGCTGTGTGTGGTTACTGGTTTGCTTGCCCTTTCTTCGTTTCTGTCTCTCCTCTTTGTTTTGCAGGATCCGGTGGCTTTTATAGCCACCACCGAGCCATGCTCGGACCGGTCTAGAGGGGGAAGTTCGGTGAGTCACCGAGCTATGTGGTGACTCACCCCATAGCCACGACATGTGGGGGGACAGCTGGCCTTCTGGAAGCTTCTGGTGAGGCAGCGGCTTCGTGGCTGTAGAGGGTTCGAGCATCTGGCAGCAGACGTGAGGCGGCTGGAATTCACTGGAATTTTGGAGCGGCGGCTGAGACGTGGCCACGTAAAAACTAGGGTTTAGAAACCCTAGCTGCATCATGTTGGACATCCTGTAGACCGTTGGATCTGAGAGATCCAACGGCTGTGATGATGAGGCGGCTAGAGATGATACAAACCCTAAATTGGGTTTAGGGTTTAGCTGGGCCAGTTGACTGATCGGGCCTCTTTGTTTGGGTTTGTAAATTAGGCCTGCGGGTCTTGGGCTTGTAATAATATATTTAATAATAATAGTAATATTTATAATAATAATAATAATTTTAATAATAATAACAAAAATGGAAAAAAATTAGTGTTTACAGGAGGATTGAGCAAGAGATGAGTTACTTTGAGGGGCTGGGTTTGGGCGAGCTTTTGCAGGTCTTCTCAATCGACGCTCAACATGCATCCCCGGCCGAAAGAAGAAGAGGTGCTCAAGGACGGAGCAGATTGAGGCTGCGGTGCTGTATCATTGAGGTTGACCGTGGAGGGAGTCTGAGCCAAGGGGCAAGAGTCCTGAATCCTGATTATGACCATACTTTCCGCAAGAGAAACAAACGGTTGGGAGAGACTCGTACTCAATGATCTGAACGTGTTCATTGATGAGAATCTTGGATATTAGCGGCTTGTTCAGATCAAGGCAAATAGCCATACGAGCGAAACGGCCACGGCAACCACTTTCGATTTGGTAGTCGATACGAATGACAAGGCCGATGCATGCACCAATTTCAATTATGAGACTTCGCTTGCAAAGGGTGATCGGTAAACCCGGGAGGCGGATCTAGGCGATAACTTTGCTAGGAAAAGGTTGAGCAGTAAAGAAGTCTGATGACCACGGTTCGATGATTATATAATGGCCAAAAATAACCCAAGGTCCATCTGCAAGAACTTTGAGATAATCATTATGGGATTGGAAAGTTACCAGGAAATAGTCGTTCTCGATGTCCATGAGTTTGATCGGTTGCGAAGGCTTCAAAAGGTTGTAAAATTTATTTCGGAGAGTGGTATAGCCAATCCGACGACCAAGGAGTTTAACCACAACTGTTAGGTCAAAACTTTTTTCAGTAATGGATTGCACTCGTTCAGAAAAATTAATGGAGATCATTCCATCAACGAAGCCTCTTCTGACATCACCCTCTAAATATTCAAGGTCTTCATCGTCAATAATTTCATCATCATCATCAGGAGAAGCAAAAGGTTTGTCGCCCATGAGTTTGTTTTTGTAAGATGTAGTAGTGGCTATTTGGGGTTCTGGCAGATCGGAGTCCATGGCTGTAGTAGTATCAACCACTAGCGGATCACCATCATCCGGAAGGTTCTTCATCTAGGCTACTAGGCTTTTTTGTTGAGCGTTCATCGGAGGGAGAGGCGGCGGCATTATCAACCGAAGGGGTTCCAGAAAATTCGGAGAGCATAGGGTTGACTATAATAATATGGATTTGTGCAAAAATTCCTTTTAAATGAATGGTAGAGGTTTTAAAGAAAATGTAAGTTATTTTATAATATTAACTTTTAAAAGGCGATCTTTTAAAAATAAATGTTAAAGCTAACCTTTTAAAAATAATGAAATTAAAAAAGAATGGCTTTGATTAAAACATATATAGTATACTTTAGAAAATAATGACAATTAAAAAGGGGTGGATGTAATGGTGGAAGATGGAAATAAATGAAATAGTTTTCTTTGAGAAGTAAATAATATTTAAAGTATCATATATAAATAAATAAATTATATAATTATTTTTATTTGATGTAATTAGTTATTTTCCTTTAAAATATATATTTTTTTCTCATTTCGTACCATAAATTATGTTTCTTAGTTTGTTATATAAATTATCATCTCCATTTTATTTTAGGGCAAAGTACACAAATGGTCCCCGACTATAGGCATTGTTTTGTTAAATCCCCTGACAATTCATATGTTCTAAACTTGTCATTTTCTGCGATCGTCTGATTTGGATGTTAATTTGTTAACTAGGATATGATAAAATCTGATCCTAGAACCGTTTAAGTTATATTTTGTGGATTGACTCTCCGTTTACATTATGTTGTCAAGTCAATGCTTGAAAGCAATGATGGTGCCAGTAGACATCGTTAAAATATGATTTTATCATATCCTAGTCAGCAGGTTAACTTCCAACTTTGACGATCATCAATTTTTTTATCCGAAGAGAACATGTTTGGAGCATATGAATTGTTGAATGATCATTTTATAACTTTTAATAGTCAAGGGACTTGACAAAAAAAATTCTTATAGTTGAGGGACCATATTTTGTAGCTTTTAATAGTCGAAACTCAATAAAATAATACCCTATAATCGAGAGGATATTTGTGTACTTTTATTTTTTATTTTAACCAAAAATAAGTTTGTTACATAAATTATTTTTTCAATTTTATTTTAACCAATATAAATAAGTAACCAATATAAATGTGTTACATGTCACATTCTTAACGAATACCAAATAAGTTTGAAATAAATGAGACGGAAATGGTAATTTAAGAAAACTAAGAAAAACTATATTTAAAGTGAAAAATGAAAAATACTTTGAGAAGAAAATTATTAATTAAGTATTTTTTGGATAATTTACATTCTAGATTATTAAATTTAATTAAAACTTTCATTTAAATCATAAAAATTTATTTTTAATTAAATTAAATTATTTCATTTTTATTATTAATAAATTAAGTCACTTGTACTAATAGCTTTAAATAATTATAGTGAAAAAAGAACCTTAGATTAATACTTTTATTTAATATGTTTTTCACATGTCATCAAATAATGTTTAAATAACAATTTAATTATTTTTTGTTAAAATTTATAAAAAATTAGTTATTTTTCTTTCAAAATTATTTGAATAAAATGTTTGAAAAAATTATAACAAAAAACTATATAAATTATCAATTAAACATTATTTTACGATGATATGCAGATTGCAGAATATATATTAAGTAAAAGTATCAATTTAATTTTTTTTGTTAGAATTATTAAACCATATTAATATAAAGGACTTGTTTTATTAATGATAAAAGTTTAATGATCTAAATGGATTAAATTAAAATTTTGTGATCAAAATAAAACTTCAAATTAAGTTTAAAGCCTAAATTCTACAAGTTGAGGGAACGAACATTCCTATTTTAAAGGAGGTGATAACTTCAAATAAGAAAATTGCAAAGAGAAATAACAAACTGCCATACTCCAACAAGTTGACGGTACATCCCATTTTAAAGGAGATGATAAATCCAAATAAGTATGCAAAGAGATTTAACTGCCATATTGCAATTATCTCTTTTGTTATCGTATACTACCAATCTAGGGCGGTAAATGAGACCATATAGATCACGAGCAATTTAAAATCGATTTGATCAAAGTTTGTTTAATATTCAAAACAAATAGATTTGATTTAAGTTTGAACTCAACTTAAATTTTTAACGAGTCGAAACGAGCTATTTTATAGTCGACTCGAAAAACTCACAAGTAACTCGAAAAAAATAATATATTATTTTTAATTAAACTATTAATAATATTAACATTTATATGTTATTTTCTTTTTAAAATAAGAATAAAAGACTTTCATGTACTTAACGTTCAAGTTTAAATTCGAGTCGAACTTTAATTTTTTATTTCTAGTAGAGCTTGATAATTTTAAGCTCACGAGATTTCGAATTAATCTTCAATTTTTTATTTCGAGTTTAAATCGAGCTTTATAATTTTAAGTTCACCAAGATTTTGAATCAAATCGAACTTAATTTTAAAATTTTCAAATTAAACTCAGTAATACACAAAATTGACAATGTTATTTTATCGCCCTTATCTAGCATTTAACGGGGAATAAAACTCCAATATTTCCCAAAGCATTGCTTAAACAAAGAGAAACACAATCTTTTCAAATAAAAAAAAAAGCAATAAATAAGGGCGTTGATAACATCAATATCCATCAACATAGGATCAGATATATACAAGCAAAAGAAAACAATTTTATCTTGCAAAAGAATTTAATCCAAATTCAACTTCATTTTTAACTACTGCCTTGGTTTCTATGCTTACCAACCTTCCCACGGCCTCGTCCACCGGCTTTTCCACCACGTCCTTTCCAACCGCCACCGCCCGATGCCCTGTTTCCGGCATGTTTTATCTTCAGATCTTCAGGTAAGGGGATTATATGATCAATACACTTCCGGAAGCTAAAATCATCAACAGTTTCATCCTCCCTGATCACAAAGAAACATTTATTTTTCCACACTGGATGATTTTGGATTTGGAAAGCTTTGATCCCTCCACCAATCTTTCTCTCAGGCTCCTGATGGCCTTTTTTAAGCAAATCCAGCAATACCATATGTTCATACTGTAACACGAATTAATCAAAATCTTTTGCGCAGAAAGCTAACAGAGAACAGAGAATAAGCTATTTTAATCAAGTACCTTGTTAAAGTTCAGTTGAGTGCCCCAGTGATGAAGCAAATAGGAAAAGTAGTTAAACATCTCCGCCGATGACCCGAACTCCTTCGGACCGAGCCGGACAGGACCCGAATCGGGCAACTCCGACTTCTTCTCAAGGCTTTCCTCGTCTACGGACCTGTCCATCTTCTTCTTTTTGGATACGTCGCCGTTTTCTTCTCTCTTACGCTTCGATTTCGAGTCACCGTTGGCATTGGGGTTTTGGGCAGATGAATCAAGGGTTTCGAGATTCATGTTTTCAGTTGATGGGTTGGTCTCGGCGGGATCCGGCGATGGCTCTTTCTCCGCCATTGAGAAAAGCTATTTCAAACCCTATAAAATTTAGTATTTCTTTGCTAGAAAAAGAGGTTTTATAGCTTCTTTCGTTGTTAAAAACCCAGTACGTGGTACAGAAAATAAATCCCCACTACGCTGTGTGGTTTCTTGATTTATTTTATTTTATTCATTTTGAATAATTTTTTTATTAAATTACTTTTTAATTATTATATAATAAAATTCTAATTTACCATCATTTCTTAATATTAGTTATGATCTTTTCTTTTAATAAATTTAAAGTGAATATAAAGTAATAAATATTTAAATACTATCAATTATTTAATAATAAATATTTATACTCCCACTTATTTAGCAATAAATATTCATACTCCTAATACAATACATGTATATCATCCAATTCCGTACATCAATTTTTTAACATACAGAGAAAATAACAAGCACACTAGGATTAGAGGTCTTCTACGATCTGAGCTTTACCCATGCTATCCACGTGTAGTAGGTCTGGTTCTGAGATTTTGATGGTCCAGTATTAATTTAAAACTTTGAGTTTCTAGTAATAAATATTAAAAATGAATTCTAAGAGTATACAAAAATAAATTATTTTATTTATAAGTTGTACTTTTTATTACATTCAACAAACTATCTAATAAATATATCAAATAAAAATATTAAGAAACTTTTTTAAACACCCAACTACTCACACAAAATAATTTCTATGAGTGTTTCTAGATGCAAAATTATTAATAATAGCGTCTATATCAATATGATCTAACATATTTTTCTCAATACATAAAATGACTAGACCATTCAATCTTTCATAAAATGACTAGACCATTCAATCTTTCTTGTTACATTGACAACCTCAAATAGGTTTTTAACAATTTTAATTTTGACAAACTTCTTTCAACATATGCAACTCTCACCAACATAGTTTTGAGAATTCAGTAGTCAATTAAAAGATTTAAATGACAATACGTAACTTTGACAAACTTGAGAATTTCAAATGTTGACATTAACTCATTTGACAAAATCATTTGCAACACTTTCAGTTCTGAAAAAAAGATCTTCTGCATAAATATTAAACAAATCACTATGAGAAAATGTAGTCTTAAAGTTTATGCAAAGATTTTGCAATTCATCATTGCCTAAATATTTTAATCTTTTGGAATCAAATAAAAGTTTACAATATTTTCAAATAGCTATAATTGCTCAAATCTGTTTTTCAAAGAAGTTATAGTCAAATCTAAAACCACAAGAAAATAATTAACTCTAAAAGATACCTTGAGTGATTGTACTTCTTCTTCATCATCATTCTCATCAAATTGTCTTCTTCTAAACACATAACGCTTTGTTGGAAGTGTTGGTTCTATATTCCTATCAGATGTAAGACTTTTGACAATACCCATGCAAGACTTGAACCATTCATTTCTATATTTTTCAAATAATAGCATTGCACTTTTCAATTCATTAATTGTAGTTCCAATGCACATAGATTTAAATTGTAATTTATTATTCACCCTATTAATAGTAAATAAAATCTCGTACCAAATCACTAAGCAAAGTAAGAATTCAAAACTTACATGAGAATTAGCTAAACTTTCTGCTTCACTTCTTGTCTTGGCATCTTCACCATTAGAAATGTACAATACCATCAAAGCTAATTTTATTTGAGGTGGTTGAAATCTAATAGCTTTAACTTTTTTATTCGAGTCTCTCATCGAGTATTAAACAAAGATTTCACTATAAAATCTTTAACATTATCAACCAAAATCTCTCTTTTTTTAATAGAACTTGCAAATAGTGTATATATGTATTGTAGAATTCTAAAAAGGGAAATAGCTTTGACACAAGAATACACCATATCCAATAGAGTGATATTAACACTATGACAAGCACATGATATATATAATGCCATTGGATTTATTTCAAGTAATCTCTTTTTAACTCCTTGGTGTTTTATTTTCATATTAGAACCATTTTCAAAACCTTGACCTTTGATATCATTAACATCAAAATCAAGTGACTTGTAAACATTTAATAATTCAGTAAAAAGCTCTAATCCACATGTATCATTCACATTTATGAACTATAAAAAACTCATCCATATTTACACATCGTACTATTAAACTCATTTGTTCTTAATGGCTCACATTTGTGGTACAATCAAGGATAATAGAAAAATATTTTACCTCTTTAATTATCCTTATCATAAAAATTCTAACACTAAGGGTCAAAAGAGAATCAACTTATTTTGAATTTGAAGACCAAGGTAGTGATAGTGAATTTCTTGACTTTGGATATGTCTAACATGATCTTGCAGTATTAAATGAAATTCAACTATCATTTCAATTAAACCTACAAAATTACCACTATTACCATAATAAATGTTTTAACTAGATCCTCGAAAAGTTAAATTATTTTTGGTAAAACATTTCACAATGGATATTATTCTTATTAAAACTTATTTCTAACGTTCATTTTCTTTTAAAATTACTTCTTGCAAATCCTTATTAATACATTTATTATTTTCTAATGTTATTCTTATTTCATTCCAAGTATTTATATTAGTCATATGCTCAACACTATGCTTATGTTGTTTAAGCCTCCCACTCAAATGCTTCCAATAATTCATTATATCATTTTCTAAAAGGCTTTTGTTATTTTGAGAAGTGAACAATTTACAACAAAAATAATATACTTTAATAAATCAACCATTTTCTATGCAACACCATAAATTGATACGGATGTTCCAATCCAATCTGACGTGTCATATTTGATGAGCCAAAATAAAATTACTAGAAAAACATAAAAAATTTCAAACCATTTAAAAACTATAAAACAATTCTAAAATAAAATGTAAGTTTAGAAATCATTCAATCATCAAAACATAATTCAAAAGTACACGTTAAATAAATGAGTTTCAAACCCTAATATAAAAATAAGATATGACCTACATGTCCCCTAATTACATAAGTATCATACTTTGCAAGCAAAGTCAAAGGAATCCTTATTACTGATGTCGATAACTACATCAAGATCAATTCCTTTTGACACAAGCAAGTATATGATAAAGCTTAAATTTTTCATGGTGATCATAAAATTTACAAGTTCCAATTATGATATGAAATTTCCTTCATTGAACTCTAAGTAAGAGTTGGGAAACTTACAATATGAAAGAATAAAAAAGAGATATATATTCAAAGGATTAAGCTAGAGAGTTTAGTGCATTCCAATAAGTGTAGAGAGAAGTATACATATAGTTTCAAACAATAGTTTAAAATTCATCTAACTACCTTCTATTCAAACATCAATATGTAGTTTCCATAACTGCATTATTAAGGTCTTACCCTAGGCTTATTGGACCTAGAAGCTTACCTAAGGGGATAACTTAGGTCCATAAGGATTTACCATAACATAAACATAGGCACCTACCTAAGGGAGCACCTTAGATCCATAAGGACTTACCCTAGCTGAAGCGTAAGAATCAACATAATGGGATGCCTTAGCTCCCTAAGGACTTACCCTAGGCTCATTGGGCATACGAGCCTACCTAAGAGGATACCTTAGGTCCATAAGGATTTACCCAAGTTGAAGCGTAGGCACATACACAAGGGTTACCTTAAGTCCATAAATATTTACCAACTTGATCAGAGTTGTACCTGTAGAGATTTTATATCATGTCCCAAATAATATACCCCAAATATATTAAAATTTTAAATAGTCAACAATAATATCAGAAATCATGAACGAAATATATTTTTGTATCAGAAAATAGACATAAGAGATCATGCTTTCATTTCAGATAATAAAGTCATACTTTTAAATCAGATAAGATAATCTTAATTTTAGTTCAGAAAAATACTCAATTGCACATAGAACACACTAAAGTGTCTGATATATTTTCTCGGAGACAATTGGAAATTACAAGAAAAAGAACACTAAACTTCTAAAAAAAATTGAATTGTTTTTGTAATATCCTATATATCAGATCAGATACTATATTGAAAAGATTTGAAAATTTAAGATTTAAATTGAATAAGTGGTAAAAGATGAGAAAAAAAATTTTGAATAGTGTTTAAATTTAATTGTATCAATAGATAAGTTAAGAGGGCATTTTGGTCTTTTAAGAGGAAAATGAAATTAAAAATAATTGGGATTTTAAATAGGAAGAAAGAGGAAAGTAAAGTATTCTACTAGCTATCATAAGGTAAATTCCCACTAGCTAGAGTTTTCTTTAAATTATGGGTTGCTTTGGTAACATTAAGTGATATATATGCATAAGGAAGGATTAGATAGGATTAAAATGAGGAGATAAGGGAAACAATGGGGATTTTATAAAATGGGTTTTGAAAGGATATGTTAATATAGGAATGTTTATAGATGTTTTATAGTAGATTTAACTTGTCATAGAGGCAAATGAGAGATTAAAAGCATTGGGTAGGATTAAAAACACATTAGAAAAAGTGGTGTGATTCTTGGAACTTAATATTCTTCGTAGATGTTAGATATTTTATGAAACAAGATGAAGGAAAATTTGTATGGATAAGTAAAGAAGAGTTAAGTAGAATTGTTGGGTGTAAATTTAAAGAAATTTGGCCCCATTTGGCTAATAATTGGGTTAAAAAGTGGAAAATCTGGGCAAGGGTATCGGTATTGATAGAATAGTACCGATACTATAGGAAAAAAGGGGATAAAATTGCTAGATAGTATCGATACTAATTCAATCAGTATCGATACGATTGAGGCAATATCGATACCATTGTAAGGGTATCTTACCAAGCAAACATCGAATCTAATATTGGTATCGATACCATAAGGGGTATCGATACCATAGTATGGTAGTACGATACCATGGTAAGGGTATCGATACCAGGCAACATCGAACCTAATATTGGTATCGATACTAGTAGGGGTATCGGTAAAATAGTATAGAAGTATCGGTACCAGGGTAGAAGTATCGATACTTTGGAGCCATAAATGTTAAAAATAGGTTGATGTTGAAATAGAAAGTTAATAATATATATATATAATCTTTTGAATATGGTTTAAGTATGATGGTTAGGAAATATACTAACATTGGGTATGGTACATGTTTTAATTGATGCTTGAATATATCGGAACCAAACTCCCAAGACAAGCAAAACTAAGGCCAAAGGAAAAGTACAGGAGTAATCAGCTTTACTTTTGGATACTTAGCAAGGAAAGTCAGGTGAGTACATTTATTGTATGAAATCTATTTAAGTACAATATGCAATAAATACAATTATAATGTTTAAATTTTAAAGTATGTTTTACAGTAGTTACTAAGTTTTATTTAATGTATGGAAAGAATTTTATGAATTAGTTTTAGAGTATGAACTGCTCTAGAATAAATGATTAAAAGAATAATGCATATGGGTGCATTATTGGCATGAAAGGATGCCTTAGCTGAAATGCATATGGGTGCATTATCGACATAAAAGAGTAATGCATATGGGTACATTATTGGCATGAAAGGATGCCTTAGCTGAAATGCATATGGGTGCATTATCGGCATAAAATAATGGATATGGGTGCATTATTGGCATGAAAGGATATCTTAGCTTAAATGCATATGGGTGCATTATTGGCATGAAAGGATGCCAAAGTTGAAATGCATATGGGTGCATTATCAACATAAAGGTATGTTATAATTACAAATGTATAATTGTGTATGATAAACAAGAATGGACATTATTAATGAAAATAAAGAATAAAGACCAATGATTATGACAATTATGAATGTAATATAGTTTAACTAAAAAGGATTAGAGAATCCTTAAAGAATATACAATTCTATGTGAATCAAATGATATGACATATTTGTATATACATAAAGGTTCCTTTACAATATTGTATCTCACTAAGTATATACTTAACGTATGTTGCTTTCACACGTAGGTAAAGCGAAGATTAATCCAGTAAGGAGTGCAGCCATCTCAGAAGATATCATCCATTAAGGTTGACTCACCAATAACATTAGGACAATAGTACTCATTTTGGAACTTTGTTTGGCATGTAATTAATTTTAACAAAATATTATGTAATATAACTTAATGATTACTACTTAGTATGATAACTTATGTGGAGTTAAGTTTTGTAACAAAAAATTTATAGTTTTCTTAAATATGTGTATAGAGTTTTAAAAAAGTGATGTGACATCTGTATTCGTATATGAAAACTTATATGGTATATGGGTTTTATATTTATTGGTATCAGAGCTACAGGTTTTATCGATTCTCAACCAAATATAATTTTATTTTAAAATAGAAAAAGGATTACATGCCATTAAGGTTGTCAATGTTACTGAGATGGTGTCAGTAGAGGGTGATTGATAACACTCCTTACTAATGGTATTGTTATTATTATGTATGTTTTATTAGATGTCAGAATCCTCAAACCCGCGAAGAGCGGGAGAACAAGAAATGCAAGAGGGAACGAGGAGTGAAAGTTTGAGGATAATAGTGCACATCCTCTTCATTTTGAAAATGCAAGTGCACCTGCACCTCAAGGGATTCTGACACCTAAGTTTGGAACTTTCATGCAAGCCCTTGATGCTATACTAACTCGGTTTCAATCTCCCCATGCTCATTCAGTACCTAGAATGTTGATCCCAAAGGAGTTGAAGAGTTTGGGAGCCCCAGAGTTCCAAGGAGATGAGGGTGAGGGTCCTATGGAGGCTGATATATGGTTAAATGATGTGATGTTAATGCTTGAAAGCCTACAATGCTCAGATTAGGAAAAGTTAGGAGCAGTTGTATCTTTTCTTAGAGGATCAACTCGAGTATGGTTGTCCAACACTACTATGTATGCACCACCGGAGCAAGTCAACTGACAATTTTTCTAGGAAGAATTAAAAAAACAAGTATGTGGGTGAACAATTCAAACGAGCAATGTTGTTGAAGTTCCTTAATTTAAAGCAAGGTGATCGAGCCGTACATGAATTTGAGGCTGAGTACAACAAGTTGAGTCGTTTTTCCACTGAAGTTGTGCCAAACGATAAGGCAAGACATGATTGGTTCATAGAGGGTTTGAGGCCAAAGCTGAAAGAGATTATGTTAGCCTTGAACTTGTCGAGTCTACAATAAGTTATAAATAGAGCCAAAGCTATTGAAAGAGCTTAGGAGGAAACATGCAAAAGATTAGGAATACCTTCCACTCCCCATCATGCTAAAAGAGGCAAATGCTCGAGTTCAAGATTCTATGAGAGAGATAGTTTTGCAACACTTTCACAGAAAAGTAGATCATCCCAGTCTTTTACTGTTAACTTGGGTAGAGCTTATGGGGAAAGGAATCAATGTCAATCATGTGGAAAATTGCACCGATGAGTATGTAGATTTATCAGTGGAGCTTGTTTTCTATATGGCGATATGAGTCACTTTGCCTGGAATAGCCCTAAGAAATATGGTGATAATTCGGCACAGTCTGAAAGATTAGTGACAACCTCAAATAGAAGTAGAAGAATGGGTAGATTCAGGGGACAAACGAATTCAATGCAGAGATAAGATACTCAGGGAGTCTCTAGAATTTATAACATTAAAACTAATAAGGATCAGGTTGACCATGAGATCATAACAAGTATTTTTCATCTTTTCGATGAACATGTATTTGTTTTAGTCGACCTTGGTTCTACACATTAACACATTAGTACAAAGTTGGTTAGAGCTAGAGGAATTCCTTTAGAGCCAATTGTGAGTGAGATGATAGCGGTAAATCCTATGGATCATAGTGCAAGAGTATCTAGAGTATATAGCAAATGCCCTATAAAGATCCAGGGGATTGTGTTTTTGGCCAACTTAATGGAATTGCCCTTCGATGAATTTGAAATTATTCTAGGCATGGATTGGTTGTCTTCACATTATAGTTGAGTCGATTGTCGTAAGAAATATTTGTTTTTAAATAATGCCGAAGGTTTAGAAATTGTAGTAATTGGCAAAATATCGAAATAACCCTTGAATGTGATATCGGCCATGACTGCGAAGAAGATGATGTCGAATGGATGTATAGCTTTTCTAGCTAATGTGATAGATACTAGAATTCCAAAAGTTATAATAAATGATATTCCCACGGTTAGAGAATTTCCAGATATATTTCCTGAGGATTTACTAGGATTGCCTCCAGATCGCGAGGTAGAATTCAGGATTGAGATTTATCCGGGTACTGAACTTGTTTCTATGGCTTCGTATAGAATGGATCCAAGTGAATTGTGAGAATTGAAAGTCCAACTGTAATAATTACTTGATAAGGGGTTTGTAAGACCTAGTGTTTCTCCTTGGGGTGCACCTGTTTTGTTTGTGAAAAATAAGGAGGGGTATATGCGATTATGTATCGCCTAATTGAATAAAGTCACAATAAAGAACTAATATCGTCTTCCTAGGATTAATGATTTTTTTGACCAATTGAAATGAGCATCGATGTTTTCTAAGATAAACTTAAGGTCGGGGTACCATCAGTTGAAAATCAAAGACGATGATATTTCAAAGACAGTTTTTTGAACTCGATATGGGCATTATGAATTTGTAGTGATGCCATTTGGTTTGACTAATGCACCAGTGGCATTCATGGACTTGATGAACCGAGTATTCCAATCTTATTTGGATCAATTCGTGGTGATATTCATAGATGATATCTTGGTATATTCCAAGTCAAGAGAAGAACATGATGTTCATCTTCGAGTAGTTCTTCAGGCGCTTCACGAGAAGAAGTTGTATGCCAAATTGTCAAAGTGCGAATTTTTGTTAGCCGAGTTTGCTTTTATTGGTCACATAGTTTCCACATAAGGCATACGAGTAGATCCAACAAATATTCAAGCTATAGTGGATTGATAATCTTCAAGGAATATTTTTGAGGTTTAGAGTTTCTTGGGACTTACTAGTTATTATAGATGGTTTGTGAAGAACATCTCAATGTTAGCTTTGCTGCTAACTAAGTTGTTACGAAAGGATGTACCTTTTGTTTGGACGGAAAAGTGCCAAGAAAGTTTTGAAGGGCTTAAGAGAATATTAACAGAGGTCTCTATACTGGTACAACCTGAGTCTGGAAAAGACTATGTTGTGTTTAGTGATGCATCTCATAATGGGATGGGGTGTGTGTTGATGCAAGATGGTAAGGTTGTGGCTTATTCTTCAAGACAGTTGAAGAATTATAAGAAAAATTATCTGACGCACGATTTGAAATTGACAGCAGTTGTGTTTGCATTGAAAATCTGGCGTCATTATTTGTATGGGGAACGATGCATATCTATACTGATCACAAGAGTTTGAAGTATTTATTGACTTAGAGAGAATTGAACTTGAGGCAAAGAAGGTATATTGAGCTTCTAAAGGATTATGATATAATTAATGATTATCATCCTGGCAAGGCGAACGTGGTAGCAGATGCGCTAAGCCGAAAGATTTTTTCATCTTTACGGGCTTTGGATGCACAAATGTCATTAAAGGAAGATGGTGCCTTAATTGCGGAGCTTACGTTAAATCCAATGTTCTTGGATCGGATTAAAGAGCTACAAAGTCAAGATGAGAAATGTTTGTTGAGAATGACACAAGTCGAAAAGAATGAGACTAAAGACTTCGAAGTAAGAGATGATGTATGTCTATATTATAGGGGAAGACTTTGCATTCTGGATAATGATGATTTGAAGAAAGATAATATTTATGAAGAACATTATAGTCCTCTGATGATGCATCCCAGAGATAATAAGTTGTATCAGGATTTAAAAAGTCGTTATTGGTGGCCTAGTATAGAAAGAGCTGTATCGGAGTTTGTGGCAAGATGTTTAACATGTCAGCAAGTGAAAGCTGAACATCAAGTACCCTCTAGATTACTTCAATCGATATCTATTCCAGAGTGGAAGTGAGAGCGAGTTACCATGGATTTTGTTTCAAGGCTACCTTTATCGCCTGGTAAAAAGGATTCCATATGGGTTATTGTAGATCGATTAACTAAGACATCTCATTTTATTCCAGTTCGGGTAGATTACTCGATGGATAAATATGTGGAGTTGTACATTAAAGAAATAGTCATAATGCATGGAGTGCCAATATCAATAGTGTCCGAACGAGACCCAAGGTTTACATCAAGATTCTAGAAGTCGTTGCATGAGACATTGGGTACTCGATTGAACTTCAGCACAATTTTTCATCCACAGACGGATGGGCAGTCAGAGCGAGTCATCCAAATACTTCAGGATATGCTAAGGGAATGTGTGATTGAATTTAAAGGATCATGGGAAAGGTCTTTGCCTTTAGCCAAAATTGTGTATAATAACAGTTACCAGTCAAGCATTAAGATGGCCCCGTATGAAGCATTATATGGGAGAAAGTGTCGTACACCATTAAATTGGTTTGAATTGAAAGATCGAGACATAATTGGGTCGGAGCTAAGTCTGAGATTTATTAGACCTTATGAAATTTTGAAAAGAGTCAGACCAGTAGCATATAAGCTAGCTTTGCCTCCGGATATAGACAAAATTCACAATGTTTTCCATGTATCGATGCTTAGAAGATATCAATATGATCCATCCCATGTTATTAATCCGAAGGAAATATAGGTCCGAATGGATTTAACTTATTAAGAAGAACCAATAAGGATCTTGGCTAGAGAAATCAAAGAATTGCGCAACAAACAAATTCCTTTAGTTAAGGTACTCTGGCAAAATCATAAAGTGGAAGAGGCCACTTGAGAAAGAGAGGAGGACATTAGAATGCAGTTTCCCTACCTTTTTACTTCAGGTATTTATCTAAATTTGAGGACGAATTTTCATAAGGGGAGAATTGTAATATCCCAAATATTATATAAGGGACTATATCGAAAAGATTTGAAAATTTAAGATTTAAATTGAATAAGTGGTAAAAGATGAGAAAAATGATTTGGAATAATGTTTAGATTAAATTGTATCAATAGATAAGTTAAGAGGACATTTTTGGTCTTTTAAGAGGAAAATGAAATTAAAAATAGATATGGATTTTAAATAGGAAGAAAGAGGAAAATAAAGTATTTTCTACACTTCTTGTTCTTCACGTGGGTGTTCTCTCATCTCTAGCATAAGGTAACTTTCCATTAGCTAGTGTTTTCTTTAAATTATGGGTTTCTTTGGTAACATTAAGTGATATATATGCATAAGGAATGATTAGATGGGATTAAAATGAGGATATAAGGGAAATAATAGGGATTTTATAAAATGAGTTTTGAAAGGATATGTTAATATAGGAATGTTTATGGATGTTTTATGGTAGATTTGACTTGTCATAGAGGCAAATGAGAGATTAGAAGCATTGGATATGATTAAAAACACATTAGAAAAAGTGGTGTGATTCTTGGAACTTAATGTTCTTGGTAGATGTTAGATGTTTTATGAAACAAGATGAAGAAAGTTTTGTATGGATAAGTAGAGAAGAGTTAAATAGCATTGTTGGGTGTAAATATAAAATAAATTGGCCCCATTTGGCTAATAATCAGGTTAAAAACTGTAAAATCTGGGTAAGGGTATCGGTACTGATAGAACAGTACCAATACTATAGGTAAAAAGGGGGATGAAATTACTAGATAATATCGATACTGATTCAATCAGTATCGATACCATTGAGACAATATCGATACCATTGTAAGGGTATCGATACCAAGAAAACATCGAATCTAATATTGGGATCGATACCATAATGGAGTATCGGTACCATAGTATAGTAATATCGATACCATGGTAAGGGTATCGATACCAGGCAACATCGAACCTAATATTGGTATCGATACTGGTAGGGGGTATCGATACCATAGTATAAAAGTATTCGTACCAGGGTAGAAGTATCGATACTTTGGAGCCAGAAATGTTAAAAATAGGTTGATGTTGAAATAGAAAGTTAATAATATATATATATATATATATATATATATATATATATATCCTTTTGAATATGGTTTAAGTATGATGGTTAGGAAATATACTAACATTGGGTATGGTACATGTTTTAATTGATGATTGAATAGATTGGAACCAAACTCCTGAGACGATCAAAACTAAGGGCAAAGGCAAAGTACTGGAGTAATCAGCTTTACTTTTTGGATACTTAGCGGGGAAAGTCAGGTGAGTACATTTATTGTATGAAATCTATTTAAGTACAATATGCCATAAATACAATTAGAATGTTTAAATTTTAAAGTATGTTTTACAGTAGTTACTAAGTTTTATTTAATGTATGGAAAGATTTTTATGAATGAGTTTTAGAGTATGAATTGCTCTAGAAAAAATGATTAAAATAATAATGCATATCGGTGCATTATTGGCATGAAAGGATGCCTTATCTGAAATGCATATGGGTGCATTATGAGCATAAAAGAATAATGTATATGGGTGCATTATTGGCATGAAAGGATGTCTTAGCTGAAATGCATATGGGTGCATTATCGGCATAAAAGAATAATGCATATGGGTGCATTATTGGCATGGTAGGATGCCTTAGCTTAAATGCATATGGGTGCATTATTGGCATAAAAGAATAATGTATATGGGTGCATTATTGGCATGAAGGGATGCCAATGTTGAAATGCATATGGGTGCATTATCAACATAAAGGTATGCTATAATTACAAATGTATAATGGTGTATGATAAACGTGAATGAATTTTATTAATGAAAATAAGGAATAAAGACCAATGACTATGACAATTACGAATGTAATATAGGTTAACTAAAAAGGATTAGACAATCCTTAAAGATTATACAATTCTATGTGAATCAAATTATATGACATACTTATATGTACGTTCCTTTATAATATTGTATCTCACTAAGTATATACTTAATATATGTTGCTTTCACGTGTAAATAAAGCGAAGATTAATCCAGTAAGGTGTGCAACCATCTCAGAAGATATCATCCACTAAGGTTGGCTCACCAGTAACATTAGGACAATAGTACTCATTTTGGAACTTTGTTTGGCATGTAATTAAATTTAACAAAATATTATGTATTATAACTTAATGATTACTACTTATTATGTTAATTTATGTGGAGTTAATTTTGCAAGAAAAATTTTAAAATTTTCTTAAATATGAGTATACAGTTTTTAAAAAGTGATGTGATATCTGTATTCGTATACGAAAACGTATACGGTATATAGGTGTTACAGATTTTAGAAATGAGATTCCTATTAAAAGTGATTTGATAGCTAACGACTCCACCAATACATTAGGAAGTTGATATATTAGGATCAATTAGGATTCATATATATTAGGAGTAATCTCATCATTTAGGACTACATGGATATTTGAGTCATTTTCATTCTAGAAGAAATTTTGGTAAATCAACCTAATAAGGATAAAATAATAATATGCAGTATTCAAGATTTCTATCCACTTATTAGGCTTTAAAGTCTAATCGAACTAAAAAGGTCTTAGTAATGTGGTATTTACCAAGTATTTAGTCAAAGATACTTTACGAATATTCATTTTTCAATACTAATTTCATTATATAGCTAAATAGATCACCTTAATAACTTAAAACTGAACATACCCCAAGGAGACGAACATGTATTCATACGATATTTTCTAGTATTATAACAATATCAAGAATGATTGGCATACTTGGGCCTGCGTTACAAAAAATTATGTTTTATCATTATTTTCATAATTTATCCAAAGACATTCACTTATTCTAAGTAATGAGAGTATTTAAGTTATTTTGAAACTTAAGGGTATTTCAATAATTTCAATCAATCAGTCATATGGAGTACTTCTAATAAATTAGTCTTTAGATATTTATTAAGAAATTAGGAAATCTAAGTATTTTGTATTTTAAAGGTTAGAAACCTATTACTAGGACTTTTCGAATAGATTAGGAATGTAACAAATGAATTAATAGTTCTATTAGGTCAAGTATGAGTTCTCAGGTTATTTCTACTATTAGGGGCAATACATGTCCTTTTTATACTTTAAGACTATTTTCATCATTTCTCATCTAAGTATTTCAGGAACTAAATCTTTTAATAAGATTAATTAGAAAAATTCAAGGTTTCTATGTTAATTATTTTATTAATTAATCTCTAAACTTGAAATTTCATACTGGTCATCTAATTTCTTATATGAATCATTCAGGTCTTAACCAATTAACTATTCTTCTATTGTAATTAGTATAAGTTTAAAATAATATATGATAAACACATAAAAAATCATATTTATTCAAGCATTAACCAATTACCAACATGTAGCGTAAAACAAGCAAAAGATAGTAAAATATTACATCGACTGTGAGTTGCATCGTTCGCCCTTTGAAACTGCCTTTGATCACTTTTGACCTCAAATTCGACATCCCTCAACATCTCAGACACATGGCAGAACTTAAACGTGATAATCAAATTGAATCTAAAGGTTAAACACTAAAAAAATCTTACCGAGATCGAATTTGGAAAATAGACTTATGACATCAAAAAACCCAAAATATGACTTTTAAGAAAAAGTCAACTCTTGGTCAACAATCAAAGTCAATTTCGATCAATGTCGATTAACGGTCGGTTAACAGTCAATCAATGATAAATGAAAGTCAACGGTTAATAGTGGCTCAGTTCAGTTCAACTCAGTTTGGCTCTACTCGGTTCGGGTCAAACTGGACCAGTTCAGTTTGGGTTAGACTATACCAATTAGTGCAATTTGAACCAGTTTAACCTAGATTCCATAAGGCTCCAGAAAATGAACAATGCCCACCCGCAAGGGGCAAAAAGTGGGGTGCGTGCAGTGGTTTCGATGGTAAGAAAATGAACCAGTTTAACCACTTACCATGTTTGTTTTGTGACGAAGAGCGGCGAAGATGTCTTTTACAAGTGACCGAAAGCTTTCAAATTCTAACTCTTCAACGAAGATGAAGGAGATGACACTACCAATATCGAATGACACGAAATAAGGAACTAAAGCTTGTGATGCCAGCGATGTAACTCATTGGTGACTAGTCGGTGATAAATTTTAACCAACTTCAAAAATTGGGGTTTTTATACTGGGTCCAAGTTATGACACAAGATTCAAAATAAATTTCAAATTATTCTAGACACCAACAATGCCTTAGTACAATTGCCACTAAGTTCTATAGAGTTTATCAATTTGGACTCTAAAGTTTCTTGTGCATTCAATTTAGTCCTCAGTTTTAGCATATCCCCTTTCAGTTTTGAATTCCATAATTTAATAATACTCAATTTAGTTTCTAAATAATTTTGGGTGTTACATTCTATCAAGAGTTTCGTCATTGTTCAACTTTCTAGAAAAATAAGAATACGAAAATTGCCTAGAAAAATCATCTTTAGGAAAGATGAGATCCAATTCTCTAATGGATGCATTTTTAATCAAAATATCTCTGGTTTTAGTATCACGAACACCCTAACTTCTAAGATCATATATATCAAAAGGAGGGATTATGTGCTTATCAATGCCAACATCAACATTTGACACACCAAGTATAATAACTAAATTAGTAGTATCGTCATTGAGGGGATTATCATCGTTCAAATTTTATTAGAATGTTCAATATTATGTTTATCTATGTCTAACCCATAATCATCCAAAGACTCTTCTACTTGTTTTGGAAAAAATTATCTAATGCTCCATTTAGTGATTATACTAATTCTTGTGTTCATTTTTTTCCCTTTTTTTTCATTATCGGACGCATGTTTTTGAAAAATATTATAGTATGAAAATATAAAGCAAAAAATATAGAATGATAGCACATGAATTCTTGCCTTTTGAAGTTTTGCCTCACTTGTAGAGAAATTAATTGACATTGTAACACACTCTCACTTACATTATCATAATTTAAAAAAGAAAACATTCAAGAAAATATAATTGAAAAAAATACAAACATGACAAAAAAATCATAATTTACATAAATAAAATCAATGGACGATCATAAATTTATAAAATATATTTATCTTAGTTTGGGGTGGCCTTTGATCTTTGTATCTTGATGGATGGATAACACAAAACAATGGCGACTTAGATCACTTTCTTCTAAAAATTCAACAACTATGACTTTATGAAAATGAAATTTGAAATTTTGTAAGTGCAAAATTAAATCTCTTGATTCACTTTCAAACTCAAATCTATAATCTCACACTGAACAAAAAATTGTTCATTATCTTCTTGGAATTCTACGTTAAAACTCTAATATTTAATTCATACATTACAGAAGAACATGTCTATAGCGATGTTTTTTACTGTTATAGAAGCATTTTAAAGTGCCACTATAAACCATCCCGACAAAAAAAAGGAAACAAGAAACATCACTAAAACAAATGTCGCAACTGTTAGTGGCATTTTACATTAACATATACCGCAAAAGGTCGGGTTATTTTTAACTAAAAATGCTACAAAAGGTTAGGTTATTTAGCGTCATTTTTAGCTGAAAATGTTGTAAAAGGTTAGGTTATTTAGCAGCGTTTCTATATAAATGTCACTAATTGTTGTGATATATAGCGACATTTTTAGCCAAAAATGTCGTAAAAGGTTAGGTTATTTAGCATTGTTTTTATTCAAACCCCACTAATTCTTGTGATATATAGCAATGTTTTTTACTAAAAACGCCACAATATGTTGGTTATTTAGCGGCGTTTTCATTCAAACGCCACTAATTTCCTTTTAATATAGCGGCATTTTTAGCCAAAAATGTCACAAAAGGTTAGGGTATTTAGAGGCATTTTTTATACAAACGCAACTAATTATGTACTCCATTAGTGGCGTTTTTCATCCTAAAACGTCGCTAATCAAATTTGATTTTCAAAATAATTTTTCCTACTTTGTATTAGCCAAACTTGTAACAATATTCAATAACAACCTTAAAATTTAATTACGATTCGTATTAAGTAACAATACATAAAAACATAAATAAATTAAAGTTTACAAACATCCAAGTGAAATGTAATGTAGTTCAATATTGTTACTAAAATAAACAAAGCATTAACCTGAGAAAACACCTAGAATGATGAATTCTTTGCTTGATTCTACTGCGTCATTTGCTTCATAGCTTCAAGTTGATTTTGGAGTTCTTCATATTTTTTCTAATAAGCTACTTCTCTCTCTGTTTCTCTCGCTTCCACTTCAGCTTTCATTTGAGCAAATTTTTCAACGACTTGAGTTAACTGTTGTTTTAGTTGATTATCTTCTGATTGAGAAGACTAGTTGTATGATGGCATGTATTGAGACGAGATGGATCTAAAATATTTGGTTGGGATAACAAATAATCCCTGACAGAGAACTCAACCATATCTTTCAGGATTGAAGACTTAAGCAATAACTTAATTTTCAATATTGTCCACATTAATTGAACCATGAGATGAAGTCGTAGCTTAATACATCACCCTTTTATCACTCAATGTTTTTTTAATAATCAATTAATAATTTAGTATGAATTCAAACATTATTTAAAATAAAAATGTTATATTATAAATATAAGTATAACATAATTCAAATTTTATGTCCGGTAAATATACCATAACTTATGTAGCTTCAGGAGCCATAGGAGAGCCATCTTTTTTTTGTATGTGTCATTTTGAATAGCTTTATTCATCTAACTCTATTGTCGAACGTGATTTCCTATAATGTAAAATATAAATTAATACTTACAAAAAACTAATAAATAATAGGAAAAATGTTTGTCACTATGTGCTACAAACTTAAAATCACTATGTGTAATCATAATGAAAAAAGAATACATCATCATGAGCTACACGAGTAAAGCCCTTCGATCCAGCTGTGTGAGTGAACTTTTGTCGTTTTCTGCTAGCAATGCCAGCATGCTTTTGCCACTACAATTTGAAATTTACATGGCTTATAAAGTCAATAATATAATGACATAATATTATTTTTAAAGTGAATCGTGCCTCTCCTTTCTTTGAACTACAAAACCTAACTGCAGCTTCCCGTTGATACCTGAGCATTCTAGGTGAGACATTTTGCAGCTTTTCTTCAAGGTTGAGATTGTTCTTAAAATAATTTTTTTAAGAAACTTTTGTGGTCTCTCAATTTTTTTCCTAATGCTTGCTTCAAATAATCATATGAGACCTTTAAAGAAAATTTTTCCTACAAATAACACAAGTGTTCAAAGTAAATATATAATCTATTAAACTGTAATGAATTATCTATTACAATAAAATTATTACCTTAATACAATCTACAACCTGATTTTTGCTATTATTCGACATCTCACGCCATGACTCATAATTGATCTGCCTTCAACAATGCATAAGTGACTAGATGGAACACTTGTTTTTGTCCTAATAGCTTGGCCAACATCGTTACTCAAAACTTTCACACGATTCGCAAGAGGAAGTCGATATAATTCCTTCATTATCGTATGACCTATAGTCTTTCACCTTTGAACATTTTTAGCTACATAAGAAATAATTCAGTGTAAGTTTTCAAAATCAAGTCAATAAGAAAAATTAGCCAGGTCTCGAACATTAACTTCAATTTCTACAGTTTCTTCAGCTGTATTCAAAACTTTTGAAGATCCAACACCAATCTACTCTTCATTATTTGTTTATTCCTCCTCTTGAAGAGATTGAACAATCCACATATCACTTAATTTCCTCCTAGGCATAATATCTGTAATAAACAAACAACAGTACTAGTAACTAGTTACAACAATACTATTAATGGATAAATTCAATGACGTTAAGTTATATAAGTTATAGTATTATAAATTCATCAATTAAGATATAAAATCTTACTAAATTATTATATCATATCAGTATCCATAAATATCTTCATCCATGTCATCCCGAACCCATTGAAATTGTGAACTAGTGATAGCTTCATCTAAATTTTGTGCGACAAAAGGAAAGTTTCTAATATTGTTTCAATGTCTACTAAGTCTTTGGGGGTATTACGGAGTAAAACATACCAACACTCATCCATTGGATCATGGCAGTAAAAAACTTGTTTGACTTGATAAGAAAATACGTATGATTCATCCATCAATTGTTGACCAGTGTGAATTAATTGAGAGAAGTTCACAATTGTAAAACATAATTGATCCCTTTTAATGCCTCGAGTAGTATTTACATCATCCCAATCACACCGAAATAGTAAACCTCTTCACTAATTTTTTCCCACTCCAAACCTATTACGCTTGAAAGGTGAATTACTTAGCATTTATATCAGTATAACAAGAAGAGTTTTACATTATTTACATGTCATGCAAGGATTTAGTTTCTTACCGTATTCCCTAACCATTCATGAAAAGTTTTTGTGAATAACTTATGAATCTCTCACTGATGTAATCTTTGGGAGCGTGAACAAGATCTCAAGACTTCTTTAAACTTAGTATAAAGTAGATTACGTGGTTAAAGAATGTGAAATATAAAAGATTAAGTGAATACATTTGGATTTTTATTGTAAAACTTACGTTAGTAAGGGATCTAGTGAATAGTTATGGAAAAGAACATATGAGTGTGCTTGTACCCAAGAATTATTAGAGAAAAATATCTCAAAATCTTTATTGGCTTCCTTTTTTTTTATCGTGCTTCAACTTCGTCCTCACTCACATTTTTGACATCCCCATTCATCCACTGAGATTTTTTGCATACATGACAAGACTCCTGATTTTTTTATCACCCCAATACAACATGCAATCATTCAGACAACTATGAATTTTCTCATAACCAAGGCCCAAATATTTTATCATTTTCTTCCTATCTTTGCATGATTGAGGGATTTTTACAAAAGGAAACATTTCCCTCAAAAACTCTAATAACTGTGTAAAAAAGTTAACGATTCACCTCCAAAGCATTTTAAATGGAAAGGGAGAATGCAAAAGGAAAGTTTTGAATGTTTTGATCCCTTATAAAGTTGTTCATTCATTTCATTAAGCAATTTTTAAAACTTTAACGCTTCTCCATTTGGCTATTCATCACATCCACTTCTTCCAATCTTAGTGAAATCATTAACACCAATATCACAATCATCTTCTCTAACAGATTGATGATGATTGTGCATATTAAATGCATCTCGCAACATACCATTTATGTCATCTTCTCTAACAGATCAATGATGAGAATTAAGAGGATAAGCTGAATTACTCGTGGAAGAAGATCTACGAGGCGTAATCTCTTCATGAAATATTCATTTTTTATAACCCCAAACAAATCCTTCAACAATTAGATGCTCGTAAATAACTTCACGAATGTGCCAATTAATGTTAGCACACTTTTTACAAGGGAAAAGAATCATATTCTCATGGCTTGCATTTACAAAAGCAAAATTTAGAAAAATTTATACTTCTTTTCGATAGTCGTCGCTTACCCTTGACAATCCATCCAACTCTTATCCATTTCATGTTTCTAGAATATCCATTTCAAATGTTAATTACTAATACTATAGAGAAAGTAAGCAACTAAACATAAGCATTACATTTAATTTCACATTATGAAAAAGTTAGCAATTATTTAAGCTGCTATTTATATCCAAAAACATGTCCCAAGTATTTTTGTATTAATAGAACAATATGAAAAAGTGAGAAATTATTTTAATTTAGTTCTGCAACACAATATGGTCTATTCTTCTTGGATAGTAATCCAACCCAGTCCAAGCAGTCAAAATGTTTACACTCAAACACACATTTAAAACAATATATGGGTATCGTACGTCTATCATATGTCTGTTACAGAGTACCAAATATTGCATGTTTAAACTTAAAATTCCATTATAGAAAATCATGAGAAATTAAGAACATAAGATAATAAATCAAACAGGCACAAGGTATCTCAAATGCTACCCATTTTTATTTCAGTACAAAGAAGAGATTTAGAAAGTACCTGGCGAAGGTGACAGAGAAAAAATCGAAATTGTGACCAAATGTTTTTCCCCTTCAAGGATTCCAAAAATCTGTATGAGAAAATATCAATACAAGACAAAAGCATAAGGGTCTCCTCTAGCAAATCATTCTTACAAATAAGGTCAATGATAGTTTTATCTGCTACAACATTGGGTTCAAAACAATCACATACTATTAAAATAAGTGAAGACATATACTATTAATATAATTAATTAAATGAACCTTGAAGCCTGAATCTTGAGTCCTAAACCCTAAACCTAAGCCCTAAACCCTAAACTTTAAAAGAAAGAAAGAAACGATTATGGATACTAAACCATAATAGGAACTTAGTTTGGCCTGAAAGTATAAATGATTAAAAGAAAGAAGATAAAAGAAAGGAGAGAAAAATCTTAATCTAGCCCAAAAAGATAAAAAGGGAAACCTTATATTTCTAACCTTTATTCAATCATTTAAAATCTAGTATCAAATTTTGTAGGATTTAAGGATACTAAAGCAAAAATATTTAAAATTAATTGTATGAAATAAATTAAATTAAAGTTTTTATAGAGAAGTTTTTAATGGCTTTCGAAAAAGGAAAATAGAAAAAATTAGTTGTCCCATATAAGCATCCTATTTGCAGACACTTTTTAGATGACCCTTGCATGCCCAAAACTTCATGCAAATGACCAGCCTGACCCATGGATATATACCTGTATCAAACATTCATATCATAGTCCACGTAACATAGCTGAAACTAAGAGCGGTAGGTTTGTGGTTGTCACTAGCCAAGATAGTTGTTAATTTTTTATCACCTAATTGCAGTGAGTGATAACATTGTCATCAATGATTCCTGGTGGCTAAAAATGGTAGACTTGAGAGTGTGCAATGGAAAACTGGCTTGAAGTTAGCTTAGAGAGCCAAAAAAAAAAGTAGAAAGAAGAAAGTGAAGTAATTCTAACTTGTAGACATGTTTGTCTCCGTAGCATGGTGTAATCCTTCCTAAAGTAAAGGTCATTATTTTTAGTTTAAATGCATACAAATTAAATATTAAGTAGCATGATCTGCATTGGCATTCAGATTATGGGTTTCAATTCCTTAAAAGTTGTGTTATAAAAATAAAATCTTGTTGACAGTGAGCAGCTTTTAACATGGCATAAGATGATGAGTAAAGCATGATTCCTTTAGCATGGCTACTTTCCCTAATCAATCACAATATTAATTCCTTTAAAAAGTCCCTGGTAGCTAGTACAAGAAAAGTGTCCATGGCTACATTTTTAACAAAACTATATTCTCCTAATAAGAAGTATCAGGTTTCATGCAAGTTAAAAGTCCTAAAACTAACTAGAAAGCTAGAGCATGTGAACAGACAGTTTTTTTTGGCATGGGAGCTAGGTTTCACAAGAGATAAAAAAATAAGGTTACCCATATCTTGAAATTAAGCAAAAAATGATTTTGAAATTCAAGTATTAATATTCTTCAAAAAAATGCTTCCAACAAAGGTTGGTTCTTAGGTGTTAGTGGTTCAAATTTTTAGTAGAGTGTTGGAGAGATGTGGGCAGGCAGTAGAATTTCGGGGGCAGAAATGGGGCGTGGATGATACAACGGTGGGGCAGAAATAGACCGGAGAAGAATAGAAGATGGGTGCTGTCGGCCAACGAGAGTTGGAGAAAACAGTAGACGGGTGGTGCTGTCCGGCAGTGAAGCCCTCAAAACTTGCGAAGCAGTAGATTCAGCGAAGAGGGAGTGAGACCGGCGAAAGGTAAGCGAAGAGGGAGTGAGACCGGCGAAAGGTAAAGGAAAACTTGAACAGGTAAAAGAAAACAAAAATGAAAGGTTTGGGTATTCGATTGAAAGGAAAACAGGTTTAGGGAAAAAAATGAAAGGTTTGGGTAAACGGATGAAAGGAAAACAGGTGAGGGATTATTGAAGACTCAAACCTTACGGCATTTGTAATAAAAAATGCTAATGTACTGTCAAATTGCGTCGTTTAATAAAAACGTCACTATATATGCACCCTTTTGAGACGTTTGTACTAAAAAAACACCATTAATGTACTGACAAATTGAGGCTTTTAATAAAAATACCACTATATATTCATCCTATTGGCGTTTTTTTTTAAAAATACTACTGAAGTACGAGTAAATACCATTAAAGTATAAGTCTTTAGCGACGTTTTTCTAAAAAATGTCGCTAATGTTATTACTTTGTGACATTTTGACGTAAACACCACGACATGTATAAAATTAGCAATGTTTACTTTCAAAATACCACTATAAAATGCCGCTACATGTTTTACTGTAGTGATAATATGAGGTTTTTTTTTTACTTTGCTAAGATGATTGATCTTCATTTCAGTCTAAAGAGAAATAACAATTTTAGAAAAATTTAATCCAAATAAAACAAAGATTTTTTTTATAAAAATAATACTGATTATATAAACGGGTTAACGAGCATAAAGGCGAAAAGAAAAAACATATGTGAAGCATAGTCAGTTAGTTACACCAAAAGGTATATAGGGAAACAAATAGAATAATAAGTAATATTGACTCCCTTAAATAAAACAAAGATTGGATCAATATTGATTTTTAGAAATTTGAATCTAAGCAAAATAAGGATTTTGTTATAACGAAAAAAAAAATTATTTTTTTGATCCTAAGCCCTAAGAAGGTACCTTTGTAACCCCTTTACTCAACCTAAAAGAATTAGGCCGGATCCAAGTGGTTCATATTGTAAATTGACCATCAAGAAACCAACTTCGAATCAAATATTCAAATCCGATATTTTAATTAAAGAAATCAATCGACAGTTTGAAAATATAATAAATATCCGAGGTAAAATTCCTTTAAATGTAAGTAATAAATATTCAAAACATGCATGTAAAATTCCAAAATTTAAATGTAGTGTCCAAGGTCCATAATTAATTAATCAATATTTCCAATAAATCCCCAAAACAATAATACGAATATAAATAATCAATAATAATAAATCCGAATAAAAAATTTCATCCTATGAATAATAAAGGGTTATGAGAAGCGATGAAATTTCTCCAAGTATCAAGTCCCCTAAACCGAGAATTTGGAAGAGAAACTAAAAGGGTATAAGTTATTAATCTTAATGTGTCTCTAATGTGCATCAGTAACAAATAATACATCCAATTCAACATTTAATCCGGTTCAACAAATATTTACAGTCTGATTATTTATGCAATGAATGTGCACCCAATCACCTTACATTGCCTGAAGAGTAGGTTCACCAGAACCACTCTAACTACTAATGCCATCCGAAGTGAGGTCCCCAAAAAGAAAGAAACCACTAAATTCGAAGTGAAATTCACTCCGTTAGATGAAAACACTGAACTTCCCCTATCAATCCAAAACCTAGTATGTCATGACATTATGAAATATATACATAAATTTCAATCCAATCCAATTGTAAAAATATTTACATAATTTTCCGAATGCATAGCATATAGTCCGAACTCAACATATCAATGCAATCAAGTATTTTCGAATGACAACATATTTTCCGAAAGCAACAAATCAATATAGTCAATAATTTCCCAATCCACGTCATATTTTTTGAAAGTAACATAACATTATCATGTGGCATTTTTCGAATGGCATCAAATTCAACCAATGTCACAAAACAAATAAATTTACAAATCAATATTTCATATCAACAACCGGCTAATCATAATTTATTTTTAGCACAAGATATAGACGCACTTCGACAAAAGCTAACGATGATAATGTCACTTTCCACGGTTAACTCAAATAATGGATCGACCTAAATTAGTTTCTACAAATTAATTTAATAAACATTTTAATATTCTAGAATAACCAACAAAACTAACGAATTAAAAATAGGAACTAACACTCACGGTCAACTCGAGTAACACGAGTCGGTTCTAAATTAGTGGTAAATGCGGAGGAGGCGGTAACTCGGCTTCCAATTCGATTTCTCCTACAAACAGTACATTGACCTAATTTCATATTGCAGCTCACAAGTTCCAGATTCAAAAATTAGTTCTAAATCGAATAAATAATTTTGGTTCGAATAAAATAATTTATCAGCAGTGTTTGGTTCGAATATAGGGGCTGCTAGAGCCAAAAAAAAGGGACTGCTGGCGACGGAGTTACACCGGCAGCAGTCCCAAGGGCGATGATGTCACGGTCGGCCTTGTCGTGGCCTTAACGGTCGGCAAGGGAACAAAGGGGCAGCAGTAACGGTTTATGGCCGTCCATGGCACCATTCAGACCAAGTTTGACTGCATAGGTCTGTCCCACACGAATTAAGGCCACGAACAGCCGAGCAGCAGCCCAACGGCGACAGTTTACGAACCAATGCTCGCGGTTTTGCACTCCAAAATAGGCCCCAACTACATCGAAACTAAGGGTCACAGTGTGGGGCCTTTAGGGAAGAAGACCGATTACCTTACCTTGATCAACGGGTGGAAGCGGCAACAAAAAAAAGGGGGCAGTGGCGGTAGGTGCTGAGCAAAACAAAGAAGAAAGAAAAAGAGTGGAGCAGGGGGCCGCGAGGTGGAAAAGAAAAATGAGGTAGGGTTTGAATAATAATAAAGAATGAGCAAATCATGTCTTTGATCCTTGAATTTTCTTGAGTTTACGAAATTAACCTCAAACTCTCAAAATTTTTCAATTTAGTCACTAAACAGAAATTATGGATTTAGGGACAAAATACCCAAATCCTAGGGTTTAAAATTAGAGAAAAATTAAGATGTTAGAATTCTCCCCCTTAAAGAAAATTTCGACCTCAAAATTTCATTGGAGAAAAAATATGTGGATAATGAGCTTTCATGACGTCTTCGGTCTTCCACGTGGATTCATCATAACCTCAGTTATGCCACAAGGCCTTGACCATTTTAACAGTTTTCCTCCGAAGAACTTTCTCATCCCTCTTGAGAATTTTAATTGGTTCCTCTTCAAATTTCAAGTCAGGTCGAATCTCTACCTCATCCAAATCCATTACATGAGATGGGGTGGAAAACGTCATGAATTCGAGCAAGCTCGGGTGGAAAATCAAGTTGATAAACAATCTGATAAGGTCCAATAAAACTTGGACTCAGCTTGCCTTACCGATCAAAACAAAGTACTTTCCTCAACGAAGATACTTTCAAGAAAACTTCATCACCCACTGCATACTCAACATCCCGAAGTTTTGAGATCAGCATAGAACTTCAGCCTATCAAAAGCAACCTTGAGAATTTTAATTGGTTCCTCTTCAAATTTTAAGTCAGGTCGAATCTCTACCTCATCCAAATCCATTACATGAGACGGGTCAACTCTGTAACGTCTCATCATAGAAATAATGAAAGACGTCATGAATTCGAGCAAAATCGGGTGGCAAATCAAGTTGATAAACAATTTATCCAACACGATGAATAATATGATAAGGTCCAATAAAACGTGAACTCGACTTGCCTTTCGGATCAAAACAAAGTACTTTCCTCCACGGAGATACTCTCAAGAAGACTTCATCACCCACTGCATACTCAACATCCCGAAGTTTTGAGATTAACATAGGACTTCTGCCTATCAAAAACAGCCTTGAGTCTATCCTAAATCATCCCGACAGTCTGCTCAGCCTCTAAAAACAAATTTGGAACTAGTAATCTATGCTCAACAAGTTCAGTCCAACCAATCAGAGTCTGACACTTACGTCCATACAGAGCCTCATATGGAGCCATCTTAATACTGGCATGAAAACTGTTATTGTAAGCAAATTCTGCCAAAGGTAACAAATCTTCCTAACTTCCTTTATAATCAATAATACCTTTCCATCCTGCATGAGTACACATCTCAATCCAGCATGTGACGTATCACTGTACACAATATAAGCCTTACAGGGCTCGGGCTGTATCAGAACTGGTGCTTCAGTCAACATGATTTTTAATTTCTCAAAGTTGGACTGTTGGGCCTCAGTCCTAACAAAAGTAACATTCTTCCAAAGAAGCTACATTAAAGGAGTAGCGATGAGAGAAAAGCCTTCAACAAACCTCTGATAATACCCTGTTAAACCCAAGAAACTTTGGACCTATGTTACATTCTTCGGTTGTTTCCAACCCATAATAGCCTCAATCTCCTTAGGATCAACCTAAATACCCTTTGCATATACTATATGGCCAAAAAAATATAACCTTCAAAAGCCATAACTCACACTTATTGAATTTTGCATATAACTGATTTTCTCTTAAAGTTTGCAAGACAATTCTAAGATGTTCCTCATGCTCAGTTTCAGACGTAGAATAAACCAAAATATCATTGATGAAGCTAACAATAAACAAATCCAGATAGGGTTGGAATACTCTGTCATCATGTCCATGAATGTGGCGGGAGCATTAGTCAATCCAAAAGGCATCACAAGAAATTCATAATGTTCGTATCGTGTCCAGAAAGTTTTCTTGATCTATCTTGGAGGATACCAATGCTCCACAGAATTGATCAAAAAGATCATCAATGCGAGGTAATGGATATTTGTTCTTGATTGTAAGCTTATTTAACGTCTGATAATCAATACACAACCGAAGTGTCCCATCTTTCTTTTTAACAAACAAAATAGGTGTTCCCTAGGGTGAGACACTAGGTCGAATAAAACCCTGATCCAACAACTCTTATAATTGAATCTTCAATTCTTTGAGCTCTTTAGGTGCCATGCGATATGGCGCCATAAACACTAGAGTTGTGCCAGGTATACCTCGATGCTGAATTCAATCTTTTTTCTCTTAGGTAGTACACCAAGCAACTTATCTGGAAAAACATCCGAAAACTCCCTTACAACTATGATTTTATCCATACCTTATCAAACTGCTTCGGATCCAGAATGTAAGCAAGGTAAGTAACAAACCTCTTCCTGATCATCTTCTCATCCTTGAGAGCTAACACAATATTAGATAGAAAACCACAATGTTCTCCGATAAGGACAACTTCATGGCTATTTGTCGTAACCGTCTTTCGGTTGGTTCCCGAATTGGGCTTCGACTTAGAAAAATGTGGATTGGAGTCGCCACCGATCATTTATTTTAAAAAATAAAAAGGGTTGATCGGATACCTTATTTCTTACCTGATCCACTTCTTACCAGTGATATGTCGGATTCGAGAGCCGGTTACAGCCAAGGAAGGGTTAGCACCCTTGAACTGCCCTTTCGGTACTATGTAATTTCCAGTCATCTTTAATTAAGAAAATTATAATTTTAAATTAAAAGGTAAAAGTAGCGATCTAGATTACTTACCTCTGATTGGTCAAAAAATACCCTTTAAAATTCAAAAATGTGTTAGAAAAATGAAAATGAATAATACAAAAACGAACGAAATAAAGAAAGTAATATAAAATAAAGAAAATCAAAGAATGAAAAAGTAAAGACAAAAATAAATAAATAAAATGCAGAAAGATGATAACATATATAATATTAAATGAAACGGGTGAAAACCATAGTGAAAGAATGATGAATAAATGCTAAGACGAAAAAGAATGAATAATGATAACATAAAGTTAAAAACGTTAAACTCGTCAAACCTAATCTATTAATTAATCAAAGTACAACAGTGCATGAAAATGAAGAACAAAGACGGTGGGGGTAGATAGATATAATTAATGTGAGTATAATATATATAATAATAATAGCAAAAAATATATATATACAACGACGAATATCAATAAAAATAGAGAATAAATATAATAGTAAAAATATATAAAATTAAATGAAATATATATATATACATTATATTAATAAATAGAAATAATTACGTAACAAATAAAAATATATACAAATAGAAATAATGATCGAATTAAACAAGAAGAAAGAGTTAGGCGTCCAAATTCAAATAAAATAGAAATTGCGGGCCAATATTAAAATGAATTTAGGGATGCAAATGGGGCCTTTTAACACAGCAGGGGACCAAAAGGGTAGTTTACCCTTTACTTCGTAAACATACGAAAATCAGTAGATTGGGTCGGGTATCACGCAGTTTAACTGGTTAATATAAATGTTAAAAAAAAATTAAACCTTCATTTTTCATCTCTCTCGCCGAACCCTCTCTTCTTTTCTCCCTTTTCTCTGGTTTTGTTCTTGAGTTCCAAGAACAGGCCACCGTGGTTCTTCAAGAACCCAGAAATCGGCCGTCGAGCGCCGCCTCACCGCCGTCGTAGAATGGCGACGACCGTCGTTCATCGGCGGAAAAACCCAAAAAAAAATACATTTTTTAAAGCCTTATGTCTCAACGTTTTAAAAAATCGAAATACTTTTTAAAACCGAGCCTCGAGGAGCCGTAGATCTATAGAAGGAGATCTCGGTTCCTAATGTTCATCGGCTCTCTTCACGCTCAAAACCCAAAGAGAAACAACATGCAAGAGAAACGAAGAAACGAACGAGGTAACATTTTTACCTTTTTATTTAGCTTCGAAAATCAGTACAAAAGTTTGGATCTTTCGAGTATTTCACTGTGCCTAATCTTCCCCCTCTAATCCTGTTCACTTTACATGTATTTATAGTCTAAGAATACTAGTCTTAGTCCCGATTTTCTAGCATTTTATTTGGACTAAATCACTGCTTGGTTGGTTGTGGATGTATCCTTGTATCTCACGTCGTTGTGCTTGTTGAACATGCGAGAAATGACCGTGAAAGGAGGCGTGCGGCCGTGAAACTCGGGAGTTGGGACTGCTGCGCGGCGCTGGGTCTTCAACGGGGGAGAACGGCGCTGATGGAGTGTGTGAGGCTAGGGTTCTTTGGAAACCCTAAGTATGCACGGGTTTGGGTCTTGGCTGGGGCCCTTGGGATTTGGGCATTTATTGTTGGGCCTGTAACAGAAATTTAAGGATGTAAATAAATTATAATTTATAACATAATATAATATTATATATATGTACGTATTATGATGGGCGAATTTCAGTGTCTTCGGCTGCCCCTCTTTGCTCATTATCGTGTAATGAAAATAAAGCAAAGATTAAAAGACACAAATTTCGTCCATATCAACTATCCTCTGTCACAGAGTTGAAATTTGATCAAGAAATGACTCCCTTGTCGTGGGGTTGAGTCAAAACTGGAAGATTCTGAGCACGAAATCCTTCGTTGCGAAGTTGAAGACGAGCTCAAAGCTTTTGACAAGTGGCCTCTGAATCATCTTCTGGTTCAAGGTACTTCGTCGTGAAGGTGACCCTTGATCTGAAGACTGTGGCGTTGTGGTGTTACAGATGACTCCTTCGTCGCGAAGTTAGATCAATCTGTTTGTGAAGTTGGTATTGTATATAGCTCCTTCGTCGTGAATTTGAGCCTGAGAATTGGAAGTCCTTCGTCGTGAAGTTGAAATCCAAGTATTGTTCCGGAGTCCAATATCATTCATTGTGAAGTTGAAATTGTCTCTAAAATTGAGAAGTTGTCGGTTGACAGTCAGCGGTCCCTTCGTCGTGAAGTTGAACTGTCTTGAGTCCAATATCCTTCGTGGTGAAGTTGAAATTGGCTCTGAAATTGAGAAATGTTTGTTGACAACCAGCGGTCCTTCGTCGTGAAGTTGAACTTGCGTTGTCTGGAGTCCAATATCCTTCGTTGTGAAGTTGAAATTGGCTCTGAAATTGAGAAATGTTTGTTGACAACCATCGGTCCCTTCGTCGTGAAGTTGAACTTGCGTTGTCTGGAGTCCAATATCCTTCGTTGTGAAGTTGAAATTGGCTCTGAAATTGAGAGATTTTTGTGGACAACCAGCGGTCCCTTCGTCGTGAAGTTGAACTTGCGTTGTCTGGAGTCCAATATCCTTCGTTGTGAAGTTGAAATTGGCTCTGAAATTGAAAGATTTTTGTTGACAACCAGCGGTCCCTTCGTCGTGAAGTTGAACTTGCGTTGTCTGGAGTCCAATATCCTTCGTTGTGAAGTTGAAATTGGCTCTGAAATTGAAAGATTTTTGTTGACAACCAGCGGTCCCTTCGTCGTGAAGTTGAACTTGCGTTGTCTGGAGTCCAATATCCTTCGTTGTGAAGTTGAAATTGGCTCTGGGTAAAACCTGCAAAGATGTGCATATATGCGATGGTATGGATGTCCTGCTCTTAGGTATGCCTAAAAATGTATGGGCAACATATGTTATTCTGGGCTCTGGAGAGAAATCTTGATTTCCGGTGGCCTGTCGTTGTTGACTCTTGATTTTGAAAGCTTGAAGTTCCGATCTCTGATCTTGAATTCTTCAAATGTTTGAATCTGATGTGCACATTTTTTTTGGAGATGCTCCTCAACCATCTCAAGTATGTGCATGAGCCTTGATCGGCTTCTGGGTACCTGTACTTTTCAATGAATCTTTGTACAGTAATATGCGATTATCTTTCATAAAAAATAAATAAACCATTAGGTTTAAATCTAATTCAAGATGCTCGAAAGGAATTGGAGGAAAGATGGTCTTTATTCATAAGGGAGGAGAAGAACAAATAATATATGGCAAACATTCTAGAAAACGAATACACGATTGATGTGTAAATGAACGTCTTAGATCTCGATAATGTGGGCACTTCTGAGCTGAAAAGTCGTTTGGTGACCTTGAATGCAGCCTTTGCCAAAGGATTTTTGAAAATGCGACAACGTTTGGGAGAGTGCGACATTTCTCCGATTTATTGAGTTTGTAGAAGATTCCTGTGCCGGGATGTTTCCACTATTAATATCCAAATCGCCTTTGCCGGGTTTTCAACTTGGACTCATCCTTGGTTGCAAGACGCCCTTTGCGGGTTTTCATCTTGAACCCACCTTATTTTCTCTTCTTTTATTCTTTTTTCCTCTTTTTTTTCTTTTTTCTTTTCTCAATTTAGGGCGCCCTTTCGGGTTTTCACCCTAAACGTTTTTTCTTTTTTTTTTCTTTTTTTTTCAACTTAGGACGCCCTCTCGGGTTTTCATCCTAAACGTTTTTTTTCCAACTTAGGACGCCCTCTCGGGTTTTCATCCTAAGCGAAGTATTTCTTGACTGCGTCCGAGTTGATGGGATGTGGCAGTTCAGGTCCGTCCATTTCAGCCAGGACGAGGGCTCCTCCGGAGAAAGCCTTTTTCACGACATAAGGTCCTTCCCAATTTGGCGTCCATTTTCCTCGGACATCTTTCTGGACTGGCGAAATTCTTTTTAGCACCAGATCTCCCTCGCGGAATATTCTTGGGCGCACCTTTTTGTCATGTGCTCGGATCATTCGTTTTGATAGATTTGACCATGATGAATGGCTTTCCGTCTTTTTTCATCTATCAGATTAAGCTGATCATATCTGGATTGTGCCCACTCTGCATCATCCAGTTTGACTTCTGACAAGACCCTGAGAGACGGAATCTCGACTTCAATGGGTAGCACTGCTTCCATTCCATAGGCTAGTGAAAATGGAGTTGCCCCAGTCGAAGTTCGTACCGAGGTTCGATAAGCGAACAAAGCAAAAGGCAACTTCTCATGCCAGTCTTTGTAAGTTTCAGTTGTTTTCTCCACTATCTTCTTAATATTTTTGTTTGCTGCTTCTACTGCTCCGTTCATCTTTGGTCTGTAAGCAGTGGAATTGTGATGTTTTATGTTGAATTGTTCGCAAGCAGCACTCATCATCTTGTTGTTAAAGTTTGTTGCGTTATCGGTGATAATCCTTTCAGGTAGACCATACCGACATATAATTTCTTTCTTCAGAAACTTGCAAATAGTGGATTGAGTGACACTGGCGTATGACGCAGCCTCTACCCATTTCGTGAAATAGTCAATTGCTACGAGAATGAAACGGTGACCATTCGAAGCCTTCGGATGGATTTGCCCGATAACGTCCATGCCCCACGCAGAGAAAGGCCATGGTGACGTCATTACATGAAGCGGATGGGGTGGAACATTTATCTTGTCTCCATAAATCTGACATTTATGACATCTCCTAGCATAGTTGATGCAATCGCTTTCCAGCGAGGACCAAAAATATCCGCATCTCATTATTTGTCTTGACATCATATGCCCATTTGCATGTGCTCCACAAACTCCCTCATGTACTTCTTCCACTATCATTTTTGCCTCTTCAGCATTGACGCACCTTAACAGAACTTGGTTATGGCTTTTCTTGTATAAAACCTCTCCGTCAAGGACGTATCCAGCTGTCAACCTTCTAAGGGTTCTCTTATCGGTTTCGGTGGCTTTCTCTGGATAACTCCGATGCTTGATATACTGCAGAATGTCGTAGTACCAAGGCTTAGTATCTTTCACTTCTTCAATTTGGTAACAATGAGCTGGGTACTCATACGACTGCATGTTGATTGGCATCATTTCATACTCCCCACCAACCCTGAATGCGGCTGCCAATGTAGCTAAAGCGTCAGCCATCTGATTTTCTTCTCTAGGCACGTAGTGGAAGGTGACTTCGTCGAACTCTTCGAGTAGATCCAGCACTAGTCTCCGGTATTCTAACAGTTTTATATCCTTAGTTTCCCATTCTCCTTGGAGCTGATAGATTACTAAGGCTGAGTCTCCATACACCCGCAAATCTTTATATTTTGTCCCAGTGCAGCCCGAATTCCCAAGACACAGGCTTCATATTCTGCCATGTTATTGGTGCAATCAAAGTTTAGTCTGCTGGTAAATGGGTAATGACTCCCTTCCGGAGAGATCAGGATTGCCCCGATGCCATGTCCTAATGCATTTGATGCTCCATCGAAATGCATTTTCCAAGAGCTGTCTATTGAAGTATCTGCTTCTTCTAAAGATATGGCCATTAAGTCTTCGTCTGGGAAATCAAAGTCCAGCGGCTCATAGCTCCCATCAGTTCTGCTTGCCAAAAAATTGGATATGGCACTGCCTTTTACCGCTTTTTGGCTCACATATTCGATGTCGAATTCGGACAATAGCATCTGCCATCGGGCTAACCTTCCGGATAGAGCAGGTACACCCATCATGTATTTTAGTGGGTCTAACTTGGAAATCAGCCAAGTGGTGTGATACAACATGTATTGTCGAAGTCTTTTTGTAGCCCATACCAGGGCACAACAAACCTTCTCAATAGGAGGATATCGGACCTCGCAATCGGTGAACTTCTTGCTTAAGTAGTAGATGGCTCTTTCCTTCTTCCCAGACTCATCATGTTGGCCCAAGACACACCCCATGGAGTTCTCGAATATGGAGAGATACAAGAACAGAGGTTTGCCTGGGATAGGGGACATCAGGATAGGAGTGTGAGATAAGTACTCTTTTACCTTCTCGAATGCAATCTGACAGTTTTCATCCCATGCCCCAGGGCTATTTTTTCGAAGAAGGCGAAAGATTGGATCACACTTGTCGGTTAACTGAGATATAAACCGAGCTATGTAATTCAATCTTCCTAAAAAACCTCAGACCTCCTTTTGCGTTTATGGTGGAGGTAGACTCTGGATAGCCTTGACTTTATCAGGATCAACCTCAATGCCTTTTCTGCTGACTACAAAGCCTAATAGCTTCCCGGATGTCTCCCCGAAGGTGCACTTGCTAGGATTCAGCCGTAACTGAAAATTTCTCAATCTCTGGAAGAGCTTTCTCAAATTCTCGACATGTTCATTCTCAGTCTGTGCCTTGACAATCATGTCATCGACATAAACCTCGATTTCTTTGTGCATCATGTCGTGGAACAGGGTCACCATAGCTCTCTGATATGTTGCCCCAGCATTCTTTAATCCGAAAGGCATCACTTTGTAACAGAAAGTTCCCCACATTGTGACGAAAGTGGTCTTCTCCATATCTTCAGGATGCATCTTGATCTGATTGTACCCCGAAAATCCGTCCATGAATGAAAAGTAGGCGTTCCCGGCTGTATTGTCCACCAGAGTGTCTATGTGTGGCAGAGGAAAGTTGTCCTTGGGACTTGCCTTGTTAAGGTCCCGGTAATCAACACACATACGTACCTTCCCGTCATTCTTCGGCACAGGCACTATGTTGTCCACCCACTCCGGGTATTTGGCTACTTGGAGAAAACCGGCATCGAATTGCTTCTTGACTTCTTCCTTGATCTTAAGGAGCATTTCTGGTCGCATTCTTCTCAGTTTTTGTTGCACAGGTTTGAATTCTGGTTTGATTGGCAGTTTGTGAACTACCATATCAGTGTCTAGTCCCGGCATGTCTTGATACGACCAAGCGAACACATCTCCGTACTCCTGAAGTAAGACTATCAGGTTTTTTCTTGCTTCAGTCGAAAGAGTTGTGCCGATTTTAACCTCCTTTCGATCTTCCTCAGTGCCCAAATTTAAGATTTCGATCGCCTCCTCATGTGGCAGTATTTGCTTTTCTTCTTTTTCTATCATTCTCAACAATTCGGTAGGCAAGTTGTACTCCTCTTGATTATCGCATTCATCAAATTCCCCAAGACAAATGGTTGATTCAAAATCCACTTCTGGATCAGTGCCCACATTATCGTTATCTGGGAACCTGAAAGGAAGAAGATATACATGTGTGAGAGGATAATATCCCACACGGAACGGTCAAGAACTAACTTTTGAGAGTAACTAGAAATGAAGTACTGGAATGAAAGAGATAGAGAATGAATTCAAAAATAAAAGAAAAGTTTGTTTGCCATGGAAAAGAAAAATGCATATTTTATTAAACTTAAACCAAATGTTTATTTACCCTTACAAAAGATCACCTATTGCCCCGGGTATAGGCAAATAGGGATAGTTCGAATATTACTCTGAAAGATTTCTGTAAACCACAGGTAGTTCTTCCACCGACCAACTGCTAGGTACAAACCCATGTGGCAGAAGGCATATCCTGGATCTATCTCCGTTGTCAACATCTTCTGTGGTCACGACATTAACGTTCAGATCTTCCAGAGCCGTTTCTAACTCGGATATGGTGGTCTCAAACACATAACCACCTGACTTGAATGTTCTGAAGAGCGGCGGGAATGTCATAGGCTTCCATTGGAGTTCGTCTCCAGTCAATCTGGCCAATCTTCTCTCCCGGTTCTTTTGGATCTCCTTTCTCTTTTCATGATAACTGGGCTGAAAACCGAGCCCAAATTGGTCTAATTTTGAGATAGGAAGGACAGGATTGATCATCCCTTGCAAATATTTCCCAAAACCTTTCCCGGTTCTGGCGCCTTGGCCCAGGGTTTGCTTGATCTCCATCCTTGTGCATTTGGAGAGTCGAGGTATTGGGATTCTCTTTCCTTCCGCCACGAATGTGGCATTCACAAACTCCAAGGAGCGGAACGAACATTCTACTGCTTCCTCGTCTACTTCGATGTATGGAGCCTCCGTGGTCACGCTTGCCACGATATCTTCCTCAGCGTTGATAATTACTAAGGCCCCGTCAATGACAAATTTAACTTTCTAGTGCAACGTGGAGGGTACTGCACCTGCTTGATGAATCCACGGCCTTCCTAAAAGACAGCTATAGGATGGCATGATATCCATCACAAGGAACTCAACATCATAGGTGGCTGGTCCGATGGTCAATGGTACCTCGATCTTTCCGATTACCTCTCTTTTGGTCCCATCAAATGCTCGGACCACATTCTGACAAGCTCTCATATGAGAGATATCTATTGGTAGCCTCTTCAATGTAATCGAAGGCATCACGTTTAGGGCTAAACCATTATCGATTAAGACACTTGGTAAAGCGTGCCCCTTACAGTAGGTAGTAATGTGTAACGCCTTCGTTCGGCCTCTTCCTCCTGATGGAATCTCATCATCTGAAAACGAGATGAGATTATCAGCTTGAATATTGTTCACCAGTCGATCCATCTTGCTGACTGGTATGTCTTGTGGCACGAACGTTTGATTAAGGACATTCAACAACGCTTCTCGGTGTGCTTCCGAGCTTAAAAATAGTGCTAGCATTGAAGTATGTGTAGGTAAGTTGTGGAGCTGTTCTACAATGTTGTACTCGCTGTGCTTCAAGATCTTGAGGAACTCTTTAGCTTCTTCCTCCTTTATAGGTTCGTTGACAACTAATACATCTTCTTTGAATGGTTCCAGTGGTCTTTGCCCCACTTTACTATTACCTCCTCTGGAAGTACTCACCTGACACTCGTACTTCCATGGCACTTGCCGATTGTCCTTATATTGAAAAGGCCGCGGTGCGGAGATTACCACCTTGGCTGGTGTTGTCACTGTCATGCTTGCCTTAGGGGTAATTATCAAAGGACTACCCCTACCAAATTTTCTATCTGATGATTCTCCGGTGGCACAAACATCTGCTTCCAAAGAATCTTGAATTTCTTCGTAAAACTCCATCTCCTTTCGATCCATCATGAGCTGGACTAACAATCTGAACTCTGGGCAATCTTGCACTTTATGCCCTTCTTTGTTGTGGTAACAACAATGGTTACCATCTTCATTTTCTGTCGTATCTAGATATGGTGCAAGAAATCCTGCCTTTACCATTTGGCTTCATACCCAAGCCAAAGGAGATTTAATTTCCGAAACACTTGATTTAATTCTCCTTCCCCCTTCAGTAATAATGGCATTGATTCCTGTCTCTGATGATTGGGCAAGGGATTCTGGGCGACGTTTGGTGCTCCGGAGTTGAAAGTGATCCAATTCTTGTTTCTCATTCTTTGCACAAGTCTCTTGAATGCGAGACAACTTTCAATCGAATGCCCCTGCACACCGCCATGGTATTCGCAGTGAGCGCTCTCGTCATACCATTTCGGGTAAGGGGGATTTATTGGATTCATAGGATAAGGCGACACTGCATGAGTGTCGAAGAGCTGTTGGTATAATTCTTTATACGTCATGGGAATGGGGTCAAACTGCTCCCTTTCCCTTTCTCTTCTTGGTTCTCTCTGGTTCTGTCTAAAAGTACCGGATGGTACAACTGCTGTGGAATTTGAGCTTGAGATCGTAACCCCCTTGCTGACACTGTAGGTGTTTACATTGTTGATTTCTCGCTCTTTGTTCTTCATGGGAGGTTTTTTACTGGAGTCTCCTCCCTCAATCTTTCCTTGTTTAATGGCCAGCTCGATCATTTCACCGGCCATGACTAAATCTGAGAAACTTCCCGACGTGATTGCTACCAAGTGCCCGAAGTAAGGTGCCTTCAAGGTCTGTACAAACAGCTTTCTTGTTTCCTTTTCATCCAAGGGTGGATGAACTTGCACAGATAAATCCCTCCATCTCTGTGCGTACTGTCGGAAACTCTCATTGTGTTTCTTCTCTAGGCTTTGTAACATGACCCGGTCTGGTCTCATATCGTTGATATGCTTATACTGCTCCAAGAAAGACTTGGCTAAGTCTTTCCACGTCTTGATATGAGTTCAGCTAAGCTGGTTGTACCACCGAATAGCTGAACCGGACAGGCTATCTTGAAAACAATGGATCAGGAGTTGGTCATTCCCGCCATATCCTGTCATCTTTCGACAGAACATAGTAATATGGGCTGAAGGGCAACTGTTCCCGTCGAACTTCTCAAACTCAGGAACTTTAAACTTTGGTGGAAGCACCAAGTCTGGAACTAGGCTCAGCTCCATTGTATCCACTCCATAATAATCATGGTCTCCCTGGACCATCTTTATTTGATCTTCTAATATTTTTATCTTTTCTTCCATCTTTTTAGCTTTATCTTCCTCGTCAAAGTCTGGGACATGATAATCATCCGGATGATCATCAGGGATGATTGTAGAAGTTTGTATCTTCACAGCAGGTGCAACTTTCTCTTTGGTAACGAATGAGTCCCCGGGTAGTGCTACTTTCCCTTTAGTAGCAGATGCGTCCCCGGGTAATATTGCGGGTGAGATAACCACTTGCGGGGTTGGTGGTATGGCCACCCCCTCGGAAGAGATACCCCCTGATGCACTAGCTTGCTGTAGACCCGACAACTTGGCTATGATTTGGTCGACCAAGGACTCCTGATTTTTCTTGATGGACTCAAGAGTACTTTCACTGTTCTGAGCCATCTTATCTTCTAGTTCCTTTTGAAGTCTTGCCATGTGCTCTTCGATCTTCTCCATTCTGGCTTCCATTTGTCTTTTTTTGGCTCGAGTATTATGCGGGTGATGTGTATCTGATGCTTGTGGTGGTAAGCTCAGTGTCTGAGACATGTTCTGTTAGTTAATACGAATGTAAAAACATGGAAAAAAATAAACAGACATGAAATATAAAATGCAAGAAATGCAATGCATGGTGTATGCAATTGGAGGCATTGATCCAGAAAAGTGTTCATTATTATAAATAACCCTTGTTCAGACAAAAATGTCTTATCTTTTAAGAGACATAAAAACAGATTAAAGGTACATTCGGACTAAATCCTCTAGACCCCGAACAGCTTCCAGTAGGTTGACAAGTCTTCTGCCTTCATCTGTCACTGGTTGAATGCCTTGTCGAACCACACCAGCTTCCCTTGCTAGGCCGTGAAGATGACGGGCTACTTTTTGCAATTGATCCAGGAAATCTCGTATGGTTGCGTCTCGGGCCCTCACCCTTCGCTGTGCTTGTTCCCAACGGAAACGCCATTGTAATCCTCCGTCGAAAGGCACTATCTGAAGCTCGTTTGCTTGCCTCTTGAACCCATCTACAATAGCTTCTAACTCAGCTATTGTCTTGCCATCTTTCTCATGTTGTCTTTCTAAGTCAGCTATCCGAACTCTCAAGCGCTGGTTCTGATATTGACTATCTGCCAAGCGTCTTTGGGCAGTCTTCATCTGTTCCTTCCAAGCTTTCTCATCAGGCCCCTCAAACTTCCTTTTCAGGCTATGAGCTTCTTCTTTCCAGTATTTAGAGGTTATCTTCAACTTGGAGTTATCCTTGACCTTATCTTGATACCCCTTTCTCAAGTCTTCGAGCTCAAAACGGACTCTTTTTTGTTCTTTTTCCAATTTTTTATGCCCGATCTTTCTGAGAGTCAGCATCAAGCTTCCACTGATAACGTTCAGCTTCAAGTTCCTTTATCCTTTGCTTCAGCTCATTATTCACGACTTCAAACTCGGTCTTGGCTATCTCGAGTTCAGAAGGGACATGCCTGAGATGTTCTTCCATGGTCCGGGTGTCATCACAGTCTGGCACAGGGATGTTGTCATTCTTTCTTAATCTTCGCCACTCCACATAATCCGGAGTGAGCATGCTTCTGGCAGCTACAACATCCATCCGGAATACTTTCCTCCACGAATCGGCTGCTTCTTTGATCATCTTCTTATAGCTGTCGCCGTGATACTCAAACTCTGACCTAGCCAACCCGCACGTTGCTGGGACAAACTGACGTGCTCCATATTGTCTAAGTGTTAATAGCGGAGCATACCCGACTGCTCCCCAAAGTCCAAGTAAGGTCACAGTGTCGGAGTCACCACATCGAAAAAGAACATCACTGAGGAATAACCAAGGGGCTCTCCAGAAAATATCTCGGTCTTGAAGATGCGTAAAGACCTTCATCCATTTTTCTTTTGAAGCGCCTTCATGCCATTTTAAGGTAATAGATTCACCTAGAGGTGAATAGGTGGTGCTGAAACGGCGGTAGGCAACCCCGTCAGTCTTCCAGAAGTGGCTGTGAATCCAGACCTGAAGGAGCTGAATGCACCCGGTGAATCTTCCTCCGCCAGTTCTTCGGCAATGGTTGAGCGATCGAAAGGTCTCGGCCAAGATGGCTGATGCTGGGTTAACTCGTTTAGAAAGTTGCTTAAATAGTTCCACCACGGCAGCGTCAATGCACCCCAAAGCCTTCGAAAATATGATCAAACCATACAGACCCAGTGCAAAAAGGTCTATAGTCTTCCACTCATCAGGGTGGTTTTTCATTAGTTGCTTTATATGGATCCACTCGATTCCTTCCCCGCTACCTTTGTGCCGGAGTCGATCAGTCACCCACTTTTCATCAACCCCTGCAATCTTGGCCAGTCCGTTCTTGAAGGGCTGACTCTTGATATGTTTAATATATGCCCTCTCTAGTTTGATGCTTTCGCAGTGCAGTAGAGTAGTATACTCTTCGATAGTAGGCACCATGTCTTCCTGGTTAAAGGTAAAACAACTATATCCCGGGTTCCAGAATTGAATTAATGCTCGGAGTAAGGGCTCATCAGTCTTGACATGGAGCAAGAGGGCGATATCACCATATCGTTGGCTGAACTTTTGCTTTCTGTCATTCTTCCAACTGTCCCAAATGTTTCGCAGCTCTTGGACATTATTCTGTTTCAGGCTGACAGCGGTATAACTAACCAGTTCTGACACATAGTTTCCCTGAAGACTGTCTCCCTTCTCTTTCTGAGCCTTCTCGGACCATAGTCGTGCCTCAGCGTTTTCAATCTCTTGTATTACAACACCTTTGTCCATTAATTCGAATTATTTTGTGTATAACAAACGCTTTTTAAAGGATCAATAGCCTCTTGTAATGATGCAAATGCTAGAAAACAAACACAAAGGCAAAAACGTTAGTAAAATAAAAATACAAAATATAAAAAAAATGACGGAAGGAAAAAGCGCAACAAAAAACATGGTTAGGGTAAAAATATCCTAAGTTTTGGAACGTGGTTTCGGGGTAGGCTCTAATTCTTCATGGTCTCCCGGTTTAGGTTTTTAAAAAAACGGTACCCGAGTTCTCCTTGTCGGTGCCCCCTTGGGCTTGCCAGACCCTTAGTCCTAAACCCATCACAGGCTTGTGTGGACTAAGTTAAACTCGAGGGGACACATTCCCTTATGCCCGCACGGTGAATAAATTCACACGAAGACATAAGGTATATGAATCCCGAAGGCTACTTGCTAGGCCCGCACGGTGAATAAATTCACACGAAGGCGTCGCTTTCACCCCCACTTAAAATAGGAATTGGAGCTCGGGTATAGAGCCTTAGATGAAAAAAACTTTGAAGTCTGAAATCATGAGAAAACGATTAGTCCAACTATTTACTCGAAAATATAATCAAAAGTAAGTAAAAAGGATCGAAATATTACCTTAAAATTTAAACTTACCATTTTCGTTAAAAAGACAACTGGAAATTACCTTAGCCTGACTCACTTACCTGTCCCCAGCGGAGTCGCCAAGCTGTCGTAACCGTCTTTCGGTTGGTTCCCGGAATTGGGCTTCGACTTAGAAAAATGTGGATTGGAGTCGCCACCGATCATTTATTTTAAAAAATAAAAAGGGTTGATCGGATACCTTATTTCTTACCTGATCCGCTTCTTACCAGTGATATGTCGGATTCGGGAGCCGGTTACAGCCAAGGAAGGGTTAGCACCCTTGAACTGCCCTTTCGGTACTATGTAATTTCCAGTCATCTTTAATTAAGAAAATTGTAATTTTAAATTAAAAGGTAAAAGTAGCGATCTAGATTACTTACCTGTGATTGGTCAAAAAATACCCTTTAAAATTCAAAAATGTGTTAGAAAAATGAAAATGAATAATACAAAAACGAACGAAAAAAAGAAAGTAATATAAAATAAAAAAAATCAAAGAATGAAAAAGTAAAGACAAAAATAAATAAATAAAATGCAGAAAGATGATAACATATATAATATTAAATGAAACGGGTGAAAACCATAGTGAAAGAATGATGAATAAATGCTAAGACGAAAAAGAATGAATAATGATAACATAAAGTTAAAAACGTTAAACTCGTCAAACCTAATCTATTAATTAATCAAAGTACAACAGTGCATGAAAATGAAGAACAAAGACGGTGGGGGTAGATAGATATAATTAATGTGAGTATAATATATATAATAATAATAGCAAAAAAATATATATACAACGACGAATATCAATAAAAATAGAGAATAAATATAATAGTAAAAATATATAAAATTAAATGAAATATATATATATACATTATATTAATAAATAGAAATAATTACGTAACAAATAAAAATATATACAAATAGAAATAAGGATCGAATTAAACAAGAAGAAAGAGTTAGGCGTCCAAATTCAAATAAAATAGAAATTGCGGGCCAATATTAAAATGAATTTAGGGATGCAAATGGGGCCTTTTAACACAGCAGGGGACCAAAAGGGTAGTTTACCCTTTACTTTGTAAACATACGAAAATCAGGAGATTGGGTCGGTATCACGCGGTTTAACTGGTTAATATAAATGTTAAAAAAAAATTAAACCTTCATTTTTCATCTCTCTCGCCGAACCCTCTCTTCTTTTCTCCCTTTTCTCTGGTTTTGTTCTTGAGTTCCAAGAACAGGCCACCGTGGTTCTTCAAGAACCCAGAAATCGGCCGTCGAGCGCCGCCTCACCGCCGCCGTAGAATGGCGACGACCGTCGTTCATCGGCGGAAAAACCCAAAAAAAAATACATTTTTTAAAGCCTTATGTCTCAACGTTTTAAAAAATCGAAATACTTTTTAAAACCGAGCCTCGAGGAGCCGTAGATCTATAGAAGGAGATCTCGGTTCCTAATGTTCATCGGCTCTCTTCACGCTCAAAACCCAAAGAGAAACAACATGCAAGCGAAACGAAGAAACGAACGAGGTAACATTTTTACCTTTTTATTTAGCTTCGAAAATCAGTACAAAAGTTTGGATCTTTCGAGTATTTCACTGTGCCTAATCTTCCCCCTCTAATCCTCTTCACTTTACATGTATTTATAGTCTAAGAATACTAGTCATAGTCCCGATTTTCTAGCATTTTATTTGGACTAAATCACTGCTTGGTTGGTTGTGGATGTATCCTTGTATCTCACGTCGTTGTGCTTGTTGAACATGCGAGAAATGACCGTGAAAGGAGGCGTGCGGCCGTGAAACTCGGGAGTTGGGACTGCTGCGCGGCGCTGGGTCTTCAACGGGGGAGAACGGCGCTGATGGAGTGTGTGAGGCTAGGGTTCTTTGGAAACCCTAAGTATGCACGGGTTTGGGTCTTGGCTGGGGCCCTTGGGATTTGGGCCTTTATTGTTGGGCCTGTAACAGAAATTTAAGGATGTAAATAAATTATAATTTATAACATAATATAATATTATATATATATATATGTATGTATTATGATGGGTGAATTTCAGTGTCTTCACTATTGGAAGTTTTCAAAGTAGCCCTCTTCTTTTCATAATCCAAATTAGCTCGGTGGGCGGATAGCCAATCTATTCCGAGGATAAGATTAAATTCCCCAAAAGGTAACTCCATTAGATTAGATGGAAATATTTCACTGTGAAGCTCTAAGGGACATTTTTTTTTTAATTTTGTTGACCTCCACAAAATCACCCACAGAAGTACGAATGGAGATCGCAATCTCAATACTTTTAACAGGAATTTAAAGACCCCTAGCTATCGCATTCATCACATAAGCATGAGTAGAACCATTATCAAGCAGTGCAAAATATGAAATATAATTAATAGAAAAAGAACTTGCAATAAAATCTGGCTCATCACGATCCTCGTGCCTCCGAGAAGCATACCCCAACCCAAGATGCTTTATTGCAGATTTATCCAAACCTTTACTTTGAGCTAGTCTACCTCTATTAGCCGAACTAGAACCAATTGATCTACCCTGATCCTTATCTCGAGTCGGTGCCTAAACTGAAGCCTGACACTATTTGAAATGGTGCTCCAAAGACCCACAACGAAAACATCCTCTAGTTTTCCTCCAACACTCTCTGGAATGCCATTTCTTACAATAAGAGAAAAAAGGTGCCCTAGGAGTACCAGTTGAACCACTGACACTAACATTCATAGCAACATATGTCACCAGTCCTGCCCTAGAATAACTTTGTGAACCTAAATCATCTTCTTAACCTTTTACCAAACTGGTTCAATAACATGACTTGAGTTTGTGGTCCTGATTACCTGTGAGCTCTATCAGAATTTTGAGTTTTAGGTCATGACGACAACAATTCAATCCTCTCGGTAGTCATATCCCGAGCAGTCAATCGAATGAACATTGTATCATGGTGTAAAATAACACTTGCTTGAATAGAGGGTCAAAGACCTTTCAGAAACTAGTCACACTTATCTTTCTCATTTGTAACCAACCCAAGAGCATACTTGATCAGTCTCAGAAACTTGATCTCATACTCATTCATTGTCATACTATTCAGCCTCATATTCAAGAAATCATCTCGACACTTCGCTAGATATTCTTCTCCCACATAACGATCTTGAAATGTCTGAAGAAAGTACTCCCATGTAACCTGCCTAGTCGGAGCGGTATCTTCATCCGCTTCCCAACAATTCTAAGCTTCACTGGCTAACAAAGATATAACTGCTCTCAACTTACGATCAGTGGGGTAATCCATCTCCACAAACAGTCATTGTAGTTTCTTCAACCAGTACTCACCATCAGCAGGATCGGACTCAGTCTTACCTACAAACATAGTCATCCCATCAGCCAAAAATTCAGTCGAGATAGGTCTTCTAGCACCCTCAGTCTGACGGAGATAGCGAAGTAACTCCTAATTCATAACAACAGTATTGGATTGAACTATATCACTACATTCAAATTCCTGTTAACAATCACCCTGAGCCTAATGCACGGGTGGATTTTTACCCTCAACTTGTTGAACATTGTCTTATTCCCAAGTTGTTAAACTCTTTTAGTCTTATTAACTTCGTTTTTATTTTGGGCCTGACCCGTTAGGGGTGGAAGCTCAATCCCTGCCGGTGTGACATGAACATGGCCTTGAGTCTCCATTAAACATAAACTCCTAAGAAGTGCCACTAAATATTTTGGTTAAGCTACACAGTCTAAGGGTTAAATTGGGCTATAATACCACTAAATATAACCCCTTTTACCCGACCTAAAAGGATTGGATCGGATCCAAAGAGTCCATATTGTAAATTGACCCTCAAGAAACCAACTTCGAATCAAATAATCAAATATGATATTTTAAATAAAAAATCAATCGACAGTTCGAATACATAATAAATATCTAAGGTAAAATTCATTTAAATATAAGTAATAAATATTCAAAACATGCATGTAAAATTCCCAAAATTTAAATGTAGTGTCCAAGGTCCATAATTGCATAATCAATATTTTCGATAAATCTCCAAAACAATAATAAAAATATAAATAATCAATAATAATAAATCCGAATAAAAAAATTCATACCATGAATAATAAAGGGTTTTGAGAAGTGATGAAATTTCTCCAAGTATAGGGTCTCTTAAACTGAGAATCTGAAAGATAAACTAGAAAGCTGTAAGCTATTAAACTTAGTGTATCTCTAAAGTGCACCGGTCACAAATAATACATCACAATTCAAAATATAATCCGATTCGGCAAAATATTCATAGTTCGATTATTTATGCAATGAATGTCCACCCAATCACATTACATCGTCTGAAGAGTAGGTTCCCCAGAACCACCTTAACTACTAATGTTATCTGAAGTGGGGTTTGCCACAAAGGCACAGGCCATTGAATTCGATGTGAAATTCACCCCGTTGGGTGAAAATCATTGAACTTCCCCTATCAATCCAAAACCCAGTATTTCATGACATTATGAAATATATACATAGATTTCAATCCAATCCGAAAGAAAATATATTTACATAATTTTTAGAATGCATAACATGGAGTCTGAATTCAACATATCAATGTAATCAAGTCTTTTCGAATGCACAACATATTTTTCGAAAGCAAGATAACATCAATATAGTCAAGTGTTTCCCAATGCACATCATATTTTCTGAAAGTAACATATCAACATTATCACATTGCACTTTTCTGAGTGGCATCAAATTCAACTAATGTCATAGAACAAACAAATTCACAAATCAATATTTCATATCAACAACCAGCTAATCACAATTTTTTTTAGTACCGGACAAAGACACACCTCGAAAAAAGCTAATGACGATAATGACGCTTTTTACATTAACTCGAACAGTGGATCGAATCGAATCGAATCAGTGCCTACGAATTAATTTAATATTCTAAAATAACCAAAATACTAATGAATTAAAAATAGGAACTAACACTCACAGTCAAATCGAGTAACACGAGTCAGTTCTAACTTAGTGGGTAACTGCGGAGGAGGCGGTAACTCGGCTTCCAATTCGATTTCTCCTGCAAATAGTATATTGACCAATTTTCAAATCCCAGCTCACAAATTCCAAATTCAAAAATTATTACCACATCAAATAAATAATTTTGATTAGAATAAAATAATTTATTAGCAGTGTTTGGTTCGAATATAGTGGCTGCCAGAGCAAAAAAAAAAGAACTACCAGCGATGGAGTTACACCAGCAGCAATCCAAGGGGCGATGATATCACGGCCGGCCTTGTCGTCGCCTTAAACGATAGGCTAGGGAGAAAGGGGCGGCAGTAACGATTTATGGCAGTCCATGGCACTATTCGGACCGAGTTGGACCACCTAGGTCTACCCCACACAAATTCGGCCACTTAACGACCACGAATAGCCGAGCAACAGCCCAACGATGGCAGTTTCTGAACGAACGCTCGTGGTTTTGCACTCCAAAAAAAACCCCAACTACATCGAAACTAAGGGTCACGACACAGGACCTTTAGGGAAGAAGACTAGCGACCTTACCTTGATCAACGAGCGGCGGAAACAATAGGAAAAAGGGTCAGGGGCAGTGGGTGCTGAGTAAAGCAAAGAAGAAAGAAAAAGTGTGGAGCAGGGGGCCGGGCGGTGGAAAAGGAAAAGTGGTAGGGTTTGAGTTATAGAAAATGGGCAAATCATGCCTTTGATCCTTGAATTTTCCAAAGTTTACAAAATTGTCCTAAACTCTCAAATTTTGCAATTTAGCCACCAAATAGAAATTAGGGATTTAGGGACAAAATTCCCAAATCGTAGGGTTTAAAATCAGAGAAAATTTGGGGTGTTACAACCCTCATGCCTAGGCTCAACTACAAATATGCTGTGCAGTAGCGATTGTATAAAATAAAAGGTTGTCTAAATGTTCGACGTCCATATGATATATCTCATGACATTTTATTCATGACATCCACTACTTATTTGTCATTCAAAGAACATAGTTAATGAGACATTAGACATAAGTCTCATTTTAGTGTCAGACATATGATGACGATGGTTATCATATGCTAACTTGAACAAGATGGTTACAACTGTTAGAGTTGGTTTAACTCTGGTAAATCACGTTTGACCGTTAGAGGTCTAATCGTTGGGTTATAGCTATCTAGGGAGTGTGGGACTCCAAATGAATCATAGGTAGAGATATTATTTTCGGAGGATATCTCTGTTGATATAACACTTGTCCCCTTGATCGAGGGAATGCCTTAAATTGGCTTGATCCGAGGGTTATGGTGGAAAATATAATGATCATCTCTAAGTTTTGTTCATTAGTGAAGGCATCTCAATGCTTTCTTTCTCGGGATAGAGGTTGTTTAATTCTCTTTTTAGAGTACAAGGTTGATAGGTGGAATCATCTTTATGTTGGCAAAGGAATCTCAATGCTCATGCTCAAGCAAAAGATAATAGTCCTAAGTGGGACTGTAAAGGATAGTCTGTATCTCAACGCCATTAATGGTAGTGGAAAAATTTCTACTTTGAAAGCTGAGGCATCTCAACTATCTTGACCAGAGAGGAGGCAAATCAACATATTCTAGAGAATTCCAAATAATGAGCAGAGGTGTCTTTACACCAATAAAGTGGTAATAGCATCTCAACTCTTGCGGAAATAGAGGATAATAGTCATTATTTAGTAAAGGAGTTATGACCTCTAAAGAAAATATCTCCAAAGTCATAAGCTCACTAGGAGGATAAAGACTCTTGCAGAGAGTGACATTTCTCTCAGAGAATAACATCTCACGTGAAGGATAAAGAGAGGATGTTTGCATCTCGATATTGCGGGTGGTATATTGACGATTATGTTCTAGAGGATCTCTACTTCCTTATAGACTTTTATTAAATTTTTTGATTTAGACAAAGTTATCTCTAAGCCCCCAGATATACCATATGAAGGACTCTCAATGCTTAAATGGTATAGTGAAAATATTGATGTTATCTCAACGCTTAGTAAAGGTGTAGAGGTATTATTAATACTCTAAAAAATGTCATGTAGAGATGTTTTCATTATTTATTTGGGAGATCTTTGATGTCTCATGAAATATTATTTGGAGATTTATAATGTTACGTTAGTATTCAAGGGGTCTTAACGCTTAATGCAGAGCTATCTTTGACTTTCTGATGAATATAGGGTGAAATTTTATTTGCTTCACATCAATAGTGAAAGTTATCCACACTCGAAAAAGTGATTTTACTATAAAAATTTTAAGGTAAAGAATCTAGACTCTTAAGGAGGAGATGTATTGATATTCCAACATAAATTTAAGTGGATGTCTATTATTGCTATATTACTTTGCAAAGGATCTAAAATTTATGAAAGATCGGAGGATCTCAACGTTATGACAAAGCGGAGGTATCTCCATTATGTCACGATGTGGAGACTTCTCTATATAAAGTCTTCGACACTAGATGTAGAGGAATTATTCATGTAACAGGAGCACTATAGTAGAATCTTTTCTATGGCATTGTAATGACCTAAAGTTTTGATGCAATGTTCAAGCGTTGACCCATTATTTAATGAATAAGTTATGTGTAACATGGAGGTCTATTAGGTCGAATTCAAATTCAATAGGGTGATAAATTGTCTTAATCGGAGAAAAAAATGGGGATTTTTTAGCTTAAGTAGAAAAAAAAGGGAACTAGAGTGTAACACCATTATGAAAAATCATGGCTGACATGGGTAAGATTTTAACTGATATAGGAGCTTTTGGTAGGGCACTCTTTCATTTTTCTGTAAACTCTCTTTTATTCAAACTCTTTTCATCTTCTTCTTTATTCACCTAAGCATGACATTGAGTAAAGGTTTCACATTTTTCTTTTCAAGCATCAATATGAGATTTCCAAGGTAAGATTCATGGTCTTGGGACCATAACTTCATAAGGAGTTCATCATATTCTTCAATGTGTTCTTAAGCTCGCATGGGTTTTTGTGGAGGTTGAGCTCTAAGGGTTACCTCTCATGATTTCTATCCAATTTTCATGTAGCTTAGTTATTTTCTAAGAACAAGTATTCATCTTTTTCATGATGGATTCATTCGGTGGCTTTTGGTTGGTGGAAGAGTGGTGTAAGAACCCTAAAGAGAAATGTCAAGGAAAGGTTGGTTCTTGGATGATCTAGAAAGGTATTTGGGTTTCTTGGAGGTTGAGATAATACACCTTAACTCTTTTATACTACTTGTAAGCCATTTACATTAGTTTACTTTTTGTATAGGGTGGTGAAGTATGTTGGAGATTTAAAGATTTGTTGTAGATGATTTAGATGTTGCATTAGTGTAAAAATGATTTATAATGACCCCTAATGACTTATATTAGCTTTAATAACTAACTTTGGGCTTAAAACCACTATTTGGGTGAGTTTATGGTTGATTCTTGAGTGAAACAATGTATTTATATGTTATGGTATCATTACTAGATGAACTGAGACAAAATCTAGGTATTTTACAAGGGTATCATTGATACTTTTCTTGAAGTATGGACACTACTCCTTTTATATTAATACTAAAGGTATTAGTATCGATACCGTGGTATTTTTTGCAACTTTGAGACTATTTTTGGTACTGATACTCAAGGGAGTATTGATACTTGATAGGGTAGTATCGATACTAAGAGTATTTTTGGTATACTTCAAGGTTATTTTTTGTACCGATACTCACGGGGAGTATCGGTACCCATAGGATGATATTGATACCCTAGAAAAGATATTGATACCATCAATGATGAATGGTTATAGTGTAAAATGGCTGTCCCTTGTTCCCATATGTAATGGGGTAAGGGGGAGATAAGATAGTAGGCTGCCCCCAATACTAAGTTGAGAGCAGCTTCCGTAGAAGACCTCCGAATTATGAAATGCCCTCCATGGGACTCGATCCCACGACCTCAAGGTTAAGAACCTTGTGCTCTACCAACTGAGTTGGATGGTCATTTCGATGAATGGTTATAGTGTAATACCCTAAATTTTTTGTTAGTGACCAAAATGTAACTTTTGAAGTTTAGTGGCCAAAGTATAAAACGTGGAAAATTTTAGGGAATTAAGTGATAAATTTCCTAAAAATAATTTTGTTCCATAAATAGATAGTTTACTCTCGAGAGTGAGGTTTTATAGAAATCATATTTTTGGAATTTGAATTTTAGTAAAGAAAAATTAGAAAAGGGGTAAAGCCTGGTAAAGAATCGGTAATTCAGATCGAATTGGAATTTTATAAAAATTTGAAGGATGTTATAAAATGGTTGGAAATATTATTTTAATATTTTATATCAGAGAAATTTGGTTTAGAAATGTGCAATTTTTTAGATTTAACCGAAACAGTTGAATTTAGTGACTAAAATGCAAGTTTTGAAAATTTCATGGGAAATTTTATAAATTAAAGTCCAATTAATTCATATTTGACTTTGAAAGATGATAAAGATGAGGTGTCTTGGTTTTATGGTGAATAAGAAGATTCATTAAGGGTGATTTGGTTTTATCTCAATTAAATGAATATTTTGTTCATTTATAGTGGAATTAAATGTAAACTAATATGAAATGCACCCAACATTTCAACCAACTTGCTAATCTTCTTCTCCAAGCTGCCGTGGGTTTCTCCAAAGGTGATAGAAAGCTTCAATTCAATTTTTAAGCAAATTCCTTAGGATTTTGAGTATGCCGTAAAATAGAAAATTGTATATGCGAAAAACGCTATCATTTGGTACCAGTATTTCATGATAATCTTGATGGTGTTCAAAGATCCCAAATTTTACAGTTTGTGTTCATATAAGAGATCATGAAATTAATGATGGATCTTGATGTTTGTGAGGTAGTTGATTCATATTCAAGCATGTATGACGATTAGAACATGTTTAATCTTTATAGAACTTGTTCTTTAAGTTTCGGCCATGGATTGTTTGAGTGAGAAAAATTATGGAAAAATTATATAAGGGTTGGAAATGATTAAGTATTTTACAAGCCTTAAAAAAATTTAGGGACCATTTTGTAATTTTTGAAAAGTTGGGGATCAATTTGGCATTTTTGGAAAATTGATGGGTTGTTGTGTAAGTGTTATATAATTGATGTACCATACTGGAAATTGTTGTTTGGGATTTTTTGTATTGAAATTGTAAGTGGTAAAATGGTGAAGGACCATTTTATATAAGTTGGAAAAGTTGGTGCCAAATTAAAAAGAATTAATAAATGTTAGAATATTTGGTGGAAAAATGAGTTTCAAGTATATTATAGAGTTGTTAGGGGATATGTTTACGTTAGTACAATACTAACATATGTATCGTTATGAATTTGTGATTTATACAGCTCGTGATTGATTTGTGATCGAAGCAAGTCAAATAGAAAAGGGTTTATTGTGGACAATAGTGAGGCACATATATTTTGAAAGATATAAAGTGTCAAGGTGAGTGCAATACATGCATGACTTTATACATGGATGTTTTATACATCATCAGGAAGACTTGCGATAAGTCATCCTTGTTTATATCAGCAGGATATTATGTTACATGATTATAAATTGACATGACATTAATATGTCACAGTATGAAATTATAATGCATTGATTATGAAAAATGTGATATTTTACTATGAATGTTTTCAGGTATGAATTGGCCAATGTTAAATTATGATAATATACTTTGCCATGGAAGGATAAAATAAAATAGACTATATGCCCAAGTAAGTTATTGAGGGACAGGGTATAGTTGGCATGCCATAGAGTATAGCAGCTACATGTTTATAATACACTTTGGTGTATATGGTGGGCACGACCTTATGTGTAATACACTTCGGTGTATATGGTGGGCATGACCTTATGTGTAACACTACGGTGCAAATATTACTCGAATACCCAGGGTCCTCAGGGTTTTATACTGGGCTATTGTCTATGGTTTATGGTAAATTGGTTAATAAATGGTAAGCATGCAAATAAGCTTACGAGCTTATGGAATAAATGACAAGTATATTGGTAAGAAATTTTATATTTAGTTATATTATTTTGATAATGGTAAAATATTGGATATGTTGGTAACATGATTTTATGGCATTTGATTTTGACATTGAAATTCATGCATGAATTGTATTGCAATGTTTATTGTTTTAAATTGCCTCACTAAGTTTATACTTAGTGTGTGATGATTTTCACGCGTAGGTAAAAAGCCTATAGTGGAATAAAGAGTTCAAAGCGACATCAGCATCTAAGAGTATATTTCAATATTAGTAAGGTATCCTATCATGAATGTCGACTTTATTAGTGGCATGTACTTATTAATGTTCTATTTGCTTTGTTGAACGTATTTGGAAACAAAATTGTAACTTTATAGTGATGAAAGGTTAAGTTTTTATGAATTTTATTTATATATATATTTTGCTGAAAGTATTGTAGCAGTGCATCGATACACATTTTAAATTCGATGTTTTTATGTATCGGTACACTGTTCACGTTACTGTAGCAGTGCATCGGTACATTTTAAATCTTTTGTTTTAAATTTGTTATAATGAAATATAATTTATATGATATGATATTTTTATAATATCATTTATTATTTTAAGAAAATAAATTTTAAATCACTTTTGAGAGTTGGAAATGGTTTTAGAAATTCAAGTGACATCTATAATCTATATAGGTATAATTATACGGGTTATGGGTGTTACATATAGGACTTTGAGATATCTAATAAGACTCAAGAGTGAGGAATTTATTTGTGATTGAGATCGATCATTTAGCTCGAAAATGATAGCTTGGTGGAACTAGATGATATGAACTCAACAACACGTAATTCAACGTGTAGCTCTCGGGTGAGAGCTTTTATAGCAATGTGACTGAATAATGACATAAGTGTCGAAACGATCTTTTCTTAGTGAAAACAAGTGTCGTTATTTTCTAAATATCGCCTCGAAAAATTCAGTGTTTTTATTTTTACATAAGATAAAACACAATTTGAGGAGTAAACACCAATCATTGATCGAGGTGTGATTAGTCACAAAAAATGTTATGTTATTTTAATAAAATTTATAAAAATAGTATTAAAACAACACAAAAAGGATATGCTTACCAGAAAATGAGTTCGGGAGTCGGTTACACGTAGGGAAGGATTAACACCCCCACAACGCCCAAAATTGTTACCTTTGTTTATTAATTAATGTCTTTGTAGTAAAAAATTTACAAATATGAATTTAATTTAATTTTATGATCATTTCAACAAATATCAGGGTATTATTTTATACCAATAATCATTTAAAATAAATTCCTAATAAGTTAAGGAAGTATTTTTATGATTCATTGTATAAAATAATATAACCAGAATACATATAATAACTATAATAAATTAAATCATGAAAATATCAAAATTCTAGGTATTAATAGTGTAATTTAACCATAAATAATTATACAAGATTAAAATATAAATTATTAAAAAAATAGGTACTAAAATGGATATTTTACCTTAAAATATATATAAATACTAGCAGGGACTAAAAAAATAAAAAAAATAAAACTCGAATACCAAATTAAAAGACATAGAAATATAATTCCAGTGACTAAAGAGAAAGATTATAAAACAAAAGGACCATAGATGTAATTTACCCATTCTCAAATTATACAGACCCCTCCCTTAAACGGCGTCGTTTCAGAGAGGGTATAAATACCCCTTATCCATTTTTTTAGAGGCCTAAACCTCTCATTTCTTTTCTTTACTTCTCTCTCTTGGAGAGAGAAGCTCTTCATTCTCTCTAGATTTTCCTCACCGGAGGGAAATCGGTCACCGGAAGGCTGCCGATTGCTGGCACCCACAGGCACCGACAACCACCACTGGCCACAGTTCACGGTGGTCAAAATTTACAAAATTACATCGAAATAACCTTTTTTAACTTTAAAACTTAATCCATCCTTTATTCTTCCTATAAACCCCCATACGCAGTAGATCTAGGCTTTTTACCTTCGATGTCTCAGTTCTTCGATGGCGTGTGGAGGCTCCGACGACCATGGTAAGTCCTTTCCTTTCTATATTATTTTATTCTTCGTTGTTGATGGTTTTTGTGTGGTTGTTTTTCGTCTCTTGCTTACTGTCGTTCGTCTCCTTGTTTTCTCTTTCTCTCTCTGTCTGTTTGTGCTTTTCTTTGCAGGATTAGTGGCCTTTTATAGGCCTCAGGGTGTCGTTTGCAATGATGGATTTTTGGTGAGTCACCGGAGCTACGGTGGTGACTCACCCTAGGGTTGTGAAGTGTGCGGTGATTTAGCTGGGTACATTAAATGCACCCGATCTTCTGGATCCGGTGGTGAGGCAGTGGTGACGTGGCAACTACTGACTGGAACAATTGGAGACGGCGACGATAATATCATCATTATGCTAAGTCGGTGGCTGGAATAGCCCTAGGGTTGTAATGAAACCCTATGGTTTCTGTTGTACAAATATAAACCCTCCATTTTCGTTTTGATCGAATAGTGATGATTGCTGGTGGCTGGAGCTGCATGTGTGTGAAAAAAAAACCCTAGACAGGTTCTTGGGGTCTGAATTTAGGCATGGACCAGTTCTGGGTCTGGATCGAGTTCTGGATCTGCTGGACTTCTCGGGTCTGGACCTCTGGTTTATCTTCTCGGGTTTGGACCTCCGGGCTCTTAAAAATGGGCTCCGGGTTTGCTTATTTATAATTGGGCTTGTAATATTATTATTTAATAATAATAATATTAATAATAATAACTAGTAACGGGACAAAAACTAGTGTCGATAATAAGACTCAAGAGATAAGTGTAGAAACGCTGTAATTGATTACTAACAAAAAAATCAATGATACTCGATAATAATGTGAATGACCAACAATGTAATGGTTAATCATGTGTGATGGGACATTTGGTTCTATAATGAGAATTTGATGACGAAGACTCGATAATAATAATGTGATGATAATGTTATGTGTGATAATCATAAGAACCTTATGAGGTAAGATTCCAATAGAATTTTATCCAGGATCACCTATATACACTTATACTCGGTGCTAGATGAGATAAAGAGATAATATGATATTGATGATGTTGTAATTCGTTGTTCCCTTATTGGCTATTGAAGTCAAGAGTTCATGGGTAAACTCATGGTTACGACTAAGGAAAGCATGAGACTTACATTGTTGACCTTAAGCATGTCATGCCTTTGATTTTGATGCATGTATTTACTCATTGCTCATTGCATATTATGCTAGCATACTTATATTTATGAGATTCATGATATGTACATTTGATTAGTGATATACTATTGAGCTTGTGAAGCTCAGCGTTCGAATATTTTCATTCTCATGTTAGTTAACTTGAATAGTTCAAGGAGCATCAACATCTCATGATTCCACCATATGTTTTCAAGGTATAATATTCTATTACTTTAGTGTGCATATGTATCCATAAGTCTCTTGTATTTGTTCTGTAAATTTTATTTATCATTTAGGATTGTTTTGATAAACTTGTAAATAAAGCTCCATTTTGTAAACTTATTTTAAATATTTTTGTAAACTTGATGGTTTGGATTTATTACAAATTCAATTTATGTTAAAAAAAAAACTAGTAATGGTCACTTCGGTAGCCCAATGTGTCGCACTAGGCCCAATCCAATTTAGGGTATTACACTAATGAGATGACATTAATCCTTATAGGATACTCTATTAGTGTTTTAATTTGATACTATAATTAAATATTGTTCTAAAATGTTTTGGATGTCATGAATTGGTCTAAAATGTTGTATATGTGACATATGTTTTGCTGGAAATTCTTGATAAAATGCACAATGCTCAATTTGATGCACATAGTTTTTTAAAATGCATAAAATTACTTAAGAGTTACATCAGGTAAATTTAGTCCTTTTGTTTTATTTTTATTAATCAAATAGGAACTTGAACTCTGGCATTCAACTTTTGGAATTCTCTACATGACAAGTCTCACTCTCTCTCGCTCTCTCTCTCAGGAATTCTCTTCTTGTGCGAATGGGAAGGTGGAAGATTTTGTGTTGGTGGCTCATTTATGGGGCTGGTCTTGATTTTTTATTATTGTTGAAAATTCTCGTTATAGTTTTGTGATTGTAGTGCAAGTTTTAAAATTTGAGAACCTAAATGCAAGCATCTGAAAAGTTTAGTGACCATTTATATACTTTACCCTTATTTTTTCATGAATACCGCAAATTTAGGATTCTTTGACCCTAACGTTGCTTACTGATTTCAAATTTCAAAGTTGGGATTATTCTACGATCTTATTTGGAAAGTCATACTATGACAATTAGTTATTTACTTAGTTTACAAAGGAGAAGGTCCCTATGTTTGACTTTATTTATCAATTTTTTGAATTTTATGTTTGGTTTAATTATTTATATTCTCTTAACTTGGTTGATTGTGTGGTGGTCATTTCTTACAGTTTGTCCAACGCAACTTATAGAATTTTTTTTTCATTTTTGTTTATTGTTCTTTTTACGCTTGGAGTTTACCTATTTTTGCATGGTTGCATTTTATCCATGCAGAGGGGAACGTCCTTCTTCCTTTTTATAAGGAATCATGTTGGGGGAGCTTAACTAGTACTAAATTGCATGGGACTATTAATCACGATTATTTTTATCCTACGAATATGTTAAAGTTGCTTGGTGAGGCTTATAGATGGAAACTCGTGATAGAGTCGTCCCATTTATTTCTATTAATTTCATTCTATCCATTTATATCACGTACAGGTTAGCAAATGATGGCTACAAATTCTGTTTGTGATTGGGAACCTCCTTTTTTGTTATGCATTAATGCAAGGATATGCTGGTTGCCTTATTTTTACCTTTATTTAGGAGTATTCTGTTGAAAAGAATTTAACTTCGATATTTTATTCCTTTTCCTTTACAAACTCGTGTGGTTCGTTGAATAGGTTCTGTTTATTTATATACCATTCTTTATTTCTAGTGGGAGTAGTTTCTCCTTTTGTTTCAGGAGGGTATATTTTATTTGCCAGATTTTGGCATTATGGGATTTTTTATTCTTTGGTTAACAGTACATGTTTAGGGTACTCTATTATTACCTGGATTACAATCACGGGGATTAAGGAAACTTATCTTTATTTTTTCATAATTTGGGATTCCTTGTGGCTTTATAATATGTGGTTTTACAAGTATCATTGGCATATACATTTTATTTTTCACTACTGCTCTCTTATGCATATTTTTGTTTAGGTTTACCTTTTCTGTCTTCTTTCATTGCATATGGAAGACGAGCTTTCATCACAAATGGGTGACTTATCATTTACTGAGGAAAAGTGTGTGAGAGTGGTTACCTATATTCCTACTAATCCATCCATGGATTTCAGTTGTGAGAATTGGCTGGTCGATAAGATCACGGCTATTGGTAGGGCTGATCGGGAGGCTCTTAATCGTGTGTTTCGATCTATTTGAAAATAAATGAGAAAGTTGAAGAGATAATGGAGCGTCAACCTAATTTCTTCCAAATCAAGCTTTGTTCTTCTTCTACCAAGGATGATATTCTAAGAAGAGGTCCCTAATCTTTCAACAATGCATCGTTTTCGTTGTTATCTTTCGACCCTTTTTGCTACCAGAAAGATTATGATTTTTCTCAACCTGATATATGAGTTAGGATTTATCAAATTCCCTTGGGACTTGTGACAAAAGAGATGGGTTTATCTTTGAGAGGTTGCATGGGAAAGGTGGTTATAGTCGATACTAGAATTCTTGGAGGTAATATGGGTGAATTCATGCAGATCCGGGTCAGGATTGATTCAACTAGACATCTGTGTTGGTCACCAAGATGTGTTCCGTTCACTATGAACGTCTTCCCTTGTTTTGCTATGGCTGTGGAATCTTAAACCACAAGTGTTCTCTTGTAAATTGAAAAGCTGATTCTTCATCAAAGATGTAGTACGGGGAGTGGATGCGAGTGACCATTCAATAAGTGATGTGTGTTGGACACTTGAAGAGAGGGGTAAAGTACATTGCTGATTCAAAGGACGCCAAGACGCGTCATTTTTTTTTGGTTCTGGTGATGGAACGCAAGCTGTTAGTCAAAGAGATATGGACGCTGATAGAGCTATAGAAATTGAAAGTCATATCCTATTTGTTGCAGTCGTCTTTCTGGTGGGCCCGGAATTGAGCTTCGACATGGAAAACGTTAGAGTTTTCACCAATCATTTATTTTAAGAATAAAATGGGTTGATCGGATACCTTGATTTCTTACCTGATCTGCGTCTTACTAAAGATATGTCGGATTCGAGAGTCGGTTACAGTCAATGAAGGATTAGGACCCTTGAACTGCCCTTTCGGTACTACTTAATTTTCAGTTGTCTTTAATAGGAAAATTGCAAGTTAAATTAAAAGGTAAAATTTGATCCAAATTACTTACCTCCGATCGGTTTAGACGAATACCCTTAAAAAATTAGATTGATAAAGTGATGTACTAAATCCAAAAGAAAAAAATAAGGGTTAAAGTATGATATTTTAAAAAATATGTACGTACTGAGGGATTAACAGAAATAAAACAAAGCACTATTATTAAAACACATAGCAAATGAAAATTGATGTAAGGAACAAAGTCTAAAAAATAAAAATAACGATGCTACTTGTAAGATTAAATATAAACACTTACTAAAATAAAGAAACGAAATAAAATATAAATAAAATATAAAAAATCCTAAAAAATAATAAAAAAGAATAAATTAAAGTAAAAATAAAATGTAAATAAGGAAGAAGAAAGAATAAAAAATAAATACATAAATAAGCTAAAAAACAGAAAATAAAACAATATAGAACACAAATAAAAAAATAAAAATGAATAAAACAAAATAGAATAAGATAAAAATAAAAATAAGATAAAAATAGAATTGAATAAGATAAAAAAATATAAAAAAGAATACAATAGGAAATATATATATATATATATATAATAGTATTTAATAAATGAAATAAAAAAGGAAAAAACAATAATGATAACAAAATAAATATATATTAGAATATTAATGAAACAAATAAAAAATAAAAAAAACCAAAAAGAAAAATAATAAAAAATAATATATATATATATATATATATTAATAATTTTAAATGACTAAATTAAAAGAAAATAAAATAAATGATACAATTTGGAAGGAAATCGAAGCTAAAATGGGAATTTAGGGGGCAAAATAGATCTTTAAAACAAACGGGGGACCGAAATGAAATTTTCCCCTTTTTTAACTAAAATACGCGGATCCTTCTTGGGTTGAATCGGGTCACGGGTCGGGTCGGCGGGTTACTATAAAACCCAAAATTTTAACAAATCATTTCATTTTTTCACTTTAAAAACACAAACCCCCTTTTCAAATTCTCTCTCAACTTGTTCTTCAAGTTGAAGAACAGCCAGCCAGGATTCAACAAAAATCCAGTTTTCGGCTGGTCGCCGCCTCACCAGCCATCGTTGATCGGCACCGACCACCGTTGATTGACGGAAAAATCAAAACTTTTTTCCGTCATTCGAAAGCTCACACTTCCGTTATTTTGAAAATCAAAACAATTTTTTTAAAAAAATAGCCTCGGAGAGGGCTAGACCTAAGATTAAAAATCTCGGTCACCCTCCCCCGATCATCGATGGTTCGAAACAACAAAATGAAAAAAAAGTAAACTCGAGCAACATGCAAGCAGGAACTGAATCGAAATAGGTAAAAAGATACCTCTTTTATTGCGTATTTGCTTTCGAAGATTACAACTTTACTCCGATTTGCCTTGCTTTTTCGTATATTTTTCTTGTGTTTTTGTGTGTGTTTTTATAAGTATTTATAGGGTTTAAAAAGCCTATTTTCATTCGGATTGTTTGGTTTTAGACTCCTAATAGGAGTCATCTACTATGGTTGTTTGATTGTTGGTGAACTCCATGAATCCAATACGCTGAGAAAATCGGAGGTGAGGCGTGAGGAGGTTGCGGCGTTGAGAAGGGTGAGACTTAGGGTTATAGAAACCCTAATCTTTCGATTCAGGTCAGGCTTTACTATATCCGGGTCGCGAGTTGGTTCAGGCTCCAGATTCGGGTCACTTTTGGGCTACTGGGTTTACTTGTATTGGGTCACCATTTGTAATGGCTTTGGGCTTGAAAATGTTATAAAATGAGTAAGAAATAATATATATATATATATATATATATATATTATAAATATGTAATATATAACGTGTAGAACATATGATATAAATCACATGATATACAATATATAATATCACATAAAATGGGACGAAATAATGTGTCTACAGCTGCCCTCTTTACTCATTATCGTGTAACAAAAATAAAGAAAATATTAAAAGACACAAATTTCGTCCATATCGAATGTCCTCTGTCGTAGAGTTGAAACCCGATGTCATGATTGATCTGTTAATTTGGATTGAATCACAGATGACTCCCTCGATGTAAGGTTGAGTCAAACTAGAGAATCCTGAGCACAATATTCTTCGTTGTAAAGTTGAAACCGAGCTCCAAGCGTTTGAAAGTAGCTCTTGGATCGTCTTCTAGCCCAATACACTTCGTTGTGAAGTTGAAACTTGACCTGAAGACTTCGGTATGAGACTGGTTCTCCCATTGTTGTGTGACAAATGACTCATTTATTGTGAAGTTGGGTCAATCTTTTGGGTATGATATCCTTCGTTGTGAAGTTGAAATCGTAGGAAAATCGAAAAGTGGCTTCTTGTTACCAATCTTGACCTTGGTCTTCTTCTTGACTTAAAGACCTTAGTGTGAAAATCTTGACCGGAAAGTAGTTCCTTGTTGCTACCTTGTGGTGGTTTTTATTGACAGATAACTCTTATCGCCTTTGAGTTATGTTGTACTTGGTTTGGGAATAAACCCCAGTTGTTGCATATAACTTATTTACAGTGAGATTAAGTCGATCCGTTGGGCACGATATCCTTCTTTATGAAGTTAAAATCGTGAATGGCTCATTCGTTGTGAAGTCGAGCTTTGAATTGGATATCATTCGTTGTGAAGTTGAAATCTCCTCTTGTAAATTCAACACTTTGAGTTCAATATCCTTCGCTATGAAGTTGAAATTGACTCTAGCTAGAATCTGTAAAGTTACGTATATATGCGATGCTATGGATGCAATGCTCTTAGGTGTGCCTAAAATGCATATGTGAAATATGTTATTTTGGTATTTGGAGAGAAATCTCAATCTCTGATTGTCAATCTTGATGACTCTTGATTCTGGAATCTGGCTTTCTGATTCTTGATCTTGAATTCTTCAACACATTTAATCCTGTTGATCAAAATTTTTTGATCCTTGATTTGGGAAATTCTTTTCAACCATCTCGAGTACAGTGCATGAGCCTTGATCGGCTTCCGAGTATCTATACTTTTAAAAAAAATCTTTGTACAGTAATATGCAATTATTTTTTTCAGAAGTAAATAAATCATTAGGTTTAAATTCAACCCAAGATGCTTAAAAGGAATTGATTTAGAGAAATGATCGTCTTTATTCATAAGGGACAAAGAACAAACAATACATGACAAACATTCTGAAAAATGAATACATAAATGAAGTATGAATGGATGTCTTATATCTCAATAATGTGGGCGCTTCTGAACTGATAAGTCGTTAGGTGACCTTAATCGCAACCTTTGTCAAAGGATCTTCGAAGATGCGACAACGTTCAGGAGAGTGCAATCTTTCTCCAACTCGTTAAGTTTGTAGAAGATTCGGATGCCGTGATGCTTCACTGTCTGGATTAGGGACCTTTCTTGAATCAATATCCAAATCGCCCTTTCGGGTTTTCAATTTGGACCCATCCTTGGTTTCAAGACGCCCTTTGCGGGGTTTCATCTTGAACCCACCTTATTTCTTTTTCTTTTTCTTTTTCTTTTTTCTATTTTTCTTCTTTCTTCTCTTTTTTCTTTTTTGATTTAGGGCGCCCTTTCTGGTTTTCACCTTAAACATTTTTTCTTTTTTCTTTTTTTTCTTTTGTTTTTCTTTTTCAACTTAGGACGCCCTCTCGGGTTTTCATCCTAAGCGAAGTACTTCTTAACTGCATCCAAATTAACAGTATTTGGCAGTTTTGGCCCGTCCATTTCAGCCAAGACAAGTCCTCATCCGGAGAAGGCCTTTTTTTCACGACATAAGGTCCCTCCCAATTTGGCATCCATTTTCCTTTGAAGTCTTTTTAAATTGTCCAAATTCTCCTAAGCACAAGATCTCATTCACATAATACTCTCGGGCACACCTTCTTGTTATGTACTCGAATCGTTTATTTCTGGTAGATTTGACCATGATGAATGGCTTTCAATCTCTTTTCCTCTATTAGGTTCAGCTGATCATATCGGGATTGCATCCATTCTGTATTATCTAGTTTGACTTCTGACAAACCTCAATGGGTAATATTGCTTTCATCCCATATGCCAATGAAAATAGGGTTGTCCCATATTGCTTTCATCTTTGGTCTATAAGTAGTAGAGTTGTGATGCTTTATGTTGAATTTCTTACAAACAAATCCATCATTTTGTTGTTCAAGTTTGTAGCAATATTGGTAATGATCCTCTCAGGTAAACCATATCGACGTATGATTTCTTTCTTAAAAAATTTACAGATAGTAGACTGAGTGACATTGGCGTATGATGCAGCTTCTACCTATTTGGTGAAATAATCAATTGCCACAAGAATGAACCGGTGACCATTTGAGGCCTTCGGATGGATTTGCCCGATAACATCCATGCCCCACATAGAGAAAGGCCATGGTGACGTCATCACATGAGGAGAACGAGGTGGAACATTTATTTTATCCCTGTAAACTCGAAATTTATGACATCTTCTAGTGTAGCTGATGCAGTCACTTTCCAATGTGGACAAAAAATATATGCATCTCATTATTTACCTTGACATCATATGTCCATTCGCATGTGTTCCACAAACTCCATTATGCACTTCTTCCACTATCATCTTTGCCTCCTCTGCATCGATACACCTTAACAAAACTTGATCATAGCTTTTCTTGTATAAGACCACCCCGTCAAGGACATATCTAGCTGCCATCCTTCTAATGGTTCTTTTGTCAGTTTCGGTGGCTTCCTCTGGATAACTTTGATTATTGATGTATTGCATAACGTCGTGGTACTAGAGCTTAGTGTCTTTCACCTCCTCGATCTGGTAATAATGAGTCAGGTACTCATACGACAGCATGTCAATTGGCATCATTTCAGACTCCCCACCAGCCTTGAATACGCTGCCAAGGAAGCTAAAGCATCAACCATTTGATTTTCTTCTCTAGGCACATAGTGGAATGTGACTTCATCGAATCGTTCAAGCAGATCCGGTATTAGCTTTCGGTACTCCACCAACTTTACATCCTTTGTTTCCCATTCTCCACGAAGCTGATAGATTACTAAGGCTAAATCTCCATATACTCGCAAGGTCTTTATATTTTCCCCATTACAGCTCAAATCCCCAAAACACAAGCTTTATATTCTGCCATGTTGTTGGTGCAATCGAAATTCAGTCTGCTAGTGAATGGGTAATGATTCCCTTCTGGGGAGATCAATATAGCCCTGATGCCATGTTCTAATGCATTTGATGCACCATCAAAATGCATTTTCTAGGAACTATCTGTGGACGTACTTGCTTCTTCTAAGGATATGGCCATTAAGTCTTCGTCTAAGAAGTCAAAGTCAAGCGGCTCGTAATTTTCATCAGTTCTGCTTACCAAGAAATCCGATATGACACTTCCTTTTATAACTTTCTGGCTCACATACTCGATGTAAAATTCAATAACAGCATTTGCCATCGGGCTAGCCTTCCAGAGAGTGCAGGCACACCCATCATGTACTTTAGTGGATCTAACTTGAAAATCAGCCAAGTGGTGTGATACAGTAAGTATTGTCTGAGTCTTCGTGTAGCACAGACTAAAGTACAACAATCCTTTTCGATTGGAGGATATCTGACCTCACAATCGGTGAACTTTTTACTCGAGTAGTAGATGGCTCTTTCCTTCCTTCCTAATTCATCATGTTGACCCAGGACACACCCCGTTGAATTCTCAAATATGGATAGATACAAGAATAGAGGTTTGCCCAGGATAGGGGTCATCAGTATAGGAGTTTGAGATAAATACTCCTTTATTTTCTCAAATGCAGTCTGGTAGTTCTCATCCCATGCTCCAGGATTGTTCTTTCAAAGAAGGCGGAAGATTGGGTCATATTTTTCGGTTAACTGAGATATGAATCGTGATATGTAATTCAATCTGCCCCGAAAACCTCGAACTCTTTTTGTGTTTATTGGGGAGGTAGATTTTGAATAGCCTTAACTTTATCGGGATCGACTTCGATGCCTTTCTTGCTAACCACGAAACCCAACAGTTTCCCAAATATTACTCTGAAGGTGCACTTGCTAGGGTTCAGTCTTAGCAGGAATTTTCTTAGTCTCTGGAAGAGCTTTCTCATATTCTTGACATATTTATTCTCGGTTTGTGCCTTGACAATCACGTCGTCAACATAAACTTCAATTTTTTATGTATCATGTCATGGAATAGGGTTATCATAGCTCTTTGATATGTTGCCCCAGTATTCTTCAATCTGAAGGGCATCACTTTGTAACAGAAAGTTCCTCACATTATGACGAACGTGGCCTTTTCCATGTCGTTAGGATGCATCTCAATCTGGTTATATCCTAAAAATTCATCCATGAATGAGAAGAAAGGGTTCTCGGTAGTATTATCCACCAACGTGTCTATGTGCGGCAGAGGAAAGTTGTCTTTGGGACTTTCCTTGTAAAGGTCCTGATAATCAACACACATACATACCTTCCTATCTTTATTTGAAACTGGCACTATGTTGGCCACCCACTCCGAATACTTGACCACTTGAAGGAAACCAGTATTGAATTGTTTCTTGACCTCTTCTTTGATCTTAAGGAGCATTTTGGGTCACGTTCTGCTTAGCTTTTACTCTACGGGTTTACATTCTGGTTTAGTTGGCAGTTTTTGGACTACCATATTTGTGTCTAGCCCCGACATGTCTTGATACGACCATGCGAAGAAATCTCTATATTCTTGAAGTAAGACTATCAAGTTTTGTCTTGCTTCAACCGAAAGAGTTGTGCCAATTTTGACCTTATTTCTCTCCTCTTCGGTGCCCAGATTCAAGATTTCGATTTCCTCTTCATGTGGTAGTATTTGTTTGTCTTATTTTTTCTACCATTCTCAACAATTCGGTAGGTAAGTTGCACTCCTCTTTATTGTCGTATTCGTCAACTTCCCCGAGATAAATGGTCGATTCAAACCTACCTGTAGATCAGGATCAACAGTGCCTGCATTATCGTTATCTTGGACCTGAAGGAAAAAAGAAAATGTGTATGCATGAGAGGAAAATATCCCACACGGAACAACCAAACATTAAATTCAAAAGAGAATGAAACGGAGTACTGAAATGAAGGAGAAAAAAAAGAGATAGAATTCAAAAGAAATGAAATAAGGAACTGTTTGCCATGAAAGAAATTGCATCTTTTATTGAATTTAAAAAAATATTTATTCACCCTTACAAAATATCACCTATTGCCCCGGGTATAGGAAAATAGGGATAGTTTGAATATTACTCTGAAACACATTTGAAAATCACAGGCAGTTCTTCCACCGACTAGCTGCTAAGCACAGACCCAGGTGGTAGTGGGCGGATTCTGGATCTATCCGCGTCTTCAACATTTTATGTGATTACGACGTTGATACTCAAATCTTTCAAAGCCCACTACCAAATCTAATGAGGTAGTCTCAAACAGATAACCACCTGACTTAAATGTATCGTAAAGATGTGAGAATACCATGGGTTCCCATTGGAATTCATTTCCAATTAACCTGGCTATTCTTCATTCCCGATTCTTCTAAATTTCCCTCCTTTTTTCTTGGTGACTGTGCTGAAAACCAAGCCAAACTGATTTAAAACTTTAATATAGGAAGGACGAGATTAATTCTTCCTTGCAGTTGCTTCCCAAACCCTCTTCCTGTCTTGGCACCTCTTCCCAAAGTCTCCCTGATCTCCATTCTGGTACACTTGAAAAGCCAGGTGTCGAAACGATTTTTAAGTGAGGGGTGGAGGTTTTGAAAACCACATCATTTTTTAATTTTTCTCTTAATGGTTGATTTTTAATTAAAAATAATGCGATTTTAGAAAACCTCTCGTTTCAAAAATTTGGAAATTCCTTTATGATAAAAAATATACAGTTCGAGGAGTGGCCACCAATCTTTGATTAGGGTGTGATTGGACACCCAAAAATGTTGTCATTTTATAAAAAAATTAATTTTAATTAAAACGACAAATTTGCGGTCTACGTTACCAAAAATCCGGGTTCGGGAGTTGGTTACACGTGGGGAAGGATTAGCACCCCCACAGCGCCCTAAATCAGTACCTAGTCTATTAATTAATGTCTTTGCAACGAATTTCATAAGTTCGAATTTTATTTGATTTATGATCCCTTAAAACAAAAAAAATACAAATTTTATAACATTCAAAAATAACAAAATAGATTTAATTAGAATTACCAAGCCATTAGAAAGATAAAGAATATTCGATTATTTAAAGATATCGATATCAGATCTTTAGGTGAGTTCTAACGAAATTTTCTCGAGAAATTTAAATAGTCGAATATTCCTTTTCTTTCGTTCCCAAATTTTAAGGTGGTGAACCATTTTTTAAAGTGTCAATAACAAGATACGTTTTAATTTAAAATCGTCGAGAATAACTATCTAGTGAGTTAAGAAAAGCCATTCCAACAATTTTAAATTAAAATGATATTACCCTTAATCAAATTATGTAATTAAGTCAAGTTTCAATATGAGGATAACATACATATCGAATAAATATATGACTAAACTTATATGCAAACAAACATAAAAAAAATGAATATGTACATATACTAAGCTTTAACCAATTATTAAAACAAAAACAAAAAATCATTAATATATACATATATATTACGTTAACCATGAAAGAAAAGACACGGGAAACATTATGATGGAAGACATGCTAAAATTAAATACTTTAATAAAGGGTTGTTGAAAGCATACATGACATATCTCATTAAAAAATGAATATATAAATTTATTTACATTTTATAAGCATAGTATATTACCCACAAACATCAAAGGAAAAGGAAAAGGAAAAGGCATAACTCAACCACTTTCTAAGTTCAAATGAATTATTAACATCAAAAGGATTTCAACACAATAGAGATGGATATGTACACAAAGGTAAACTAATGCATTTGGATCAAATAAAAAAAAAGTCAAATCGGGATAAAACAATCAACATGTAGAGGACTAACACTTAATTTTACTTTTCTAAATAGGTGGCTAAAAATTAATATAACCAAAAACTTTAATATATAACCTAAACCTAATGGATTTTAACCTAAACTAAAACACACAAGTCTGCTATTTTTTTCAACTCTTCTCCCTCTCCATGCGGCACCACTCTCTCATCCATTCATCTTTTTTTTAGACCCAAAACTGAACGAAACCAGCAAGACCCAGCCCTATTCCGATCTCCAAACACCGCCTAAGATGATCGATGAGACTAAAAACCCCCTAAATCGAACTCAAATCCTCAACGAAAGTTCCCCTACTTATCGGCAAAATCCATGGCTAAGGTAATACTACACTTATTTCCCTCTCTATTTTGTTTTTAAACAATAATATCACACACACAAACAAATAATATAAAAATATATATATATAACAAGAGATCGATGAAAAATACCTTGAAACGAAAATCTGTAGATACATTGTTTCTTTATTTTTACTATGAGATTACATTGTCTTTTTAGTTTCGAATAGCCTAACAAAACCCTCTATTCCCTTACAATCATTGATGGAAATTTGCTGTTGAAAACCGAGCACCACCACCTGTTCGAATGGTCACCTCTTGTTCATGTTGGTGAGCACTATTCCCTTCTATTGATATTTTTTTGTTCAAGTTTGCTTGGTATTTTTTTCCGTTGTGCTGATGGCTACCCTCCACTATTTTTCACCCCCCTTTTCTGATCGAGAAACTCTCCATTTTATATATATATTCTTCACCGAATCCTTTGTCTGCATCTTGATTTTCTCTGCGTTTGGTGATATTTGGTTGAGCAAGTATTGACTTTGATGATATTTTCGGTGGCTAATTAATTTTTCCTTGATTCGGTGCATTGTTAATGACTTTGTGCAGATTGGCTCCAACAGTGGCAATAGCTTGAGATGTTGCGTGATTGGCTACCGTTCATACACATGGATGAGAACATCTCTTGTGCTTAAACTGATTTACTTGTAATTATTTTGGGGCTGTTGGATTTTTATTGGGCTTGCATTGGGCTCCGAGATTGCTTTTGTTATAGTGGGCTTGAGCTACAAAATATGTAATTATAAATTATTAGTATTAATAATAATCATAATATATTAATAATAATAATAATAATAATAATAATCAATATAATATATATTTTAATCCGGACAAAACGAGCATCTACAGTTGCCCCTCTTTGCTCATTGTCATGCAATGAGAATAGAGTAAAGATCCAAGGATGATCAAGTTTGTCTGGTCATGAGAACTTCAAGAAATTAAATCACTCTATTGTAATTCCATGATAAACGAGACTTGCAAAATCTTCAAGAAACATGTCCGCTCTCTATTCTTTGAGAGAGTATAGGACTCGAAAAAATCTTTTGAACACGCGTTCGCTCCCTATTGCTTCAGGGAGTATAGAACTCGAACAATCTTCTGAACAAAGAGTTTGCTCCCTATCACTTCAGGGAGTATAGAACTAGAACATCTTCTTGCTACGAGTCCGCTCCCTCTTTCTTTAGGGAGTATGGAACTCGAACATCTTCTTCCCACGAGTTCGCCCCCTCTTTCTTTAGGGAGTATAGAACTCGAACATCTTCAACAATCTTGCCTTCTCCCTATTCCTTCAGAGATTATAAGACTCGAACAATCTTCAACAATCGTGATGCTCCCTATTCCTTCAGAGAGTATAAGACTCGAACAATCTTCAACAATTGTGTCTGCTCCCTATTCCTTCAGAGAGTATAATACTCGAACAATCTTTAACAATCGTGTCTGCTCCCTATTCCTTCAGAGAGTATAAGACTTGAACAATCTTCAACAATCGTGTCTTCTCCCTATTCCTTCAGAGAGTATAAGACTCGAACAATCTTTAATAATCGTGTCTACTCCCTATTCCTTCAGAGAGTATAAGACTCAAATAATCTTCGTTCTTTAATCTCTTCAATCTTCAATTTTCATTTGGAAACATGTAAATATTTAAGTCATCATGCAATGTCATGATCCTATTCATGCCTAAAATGTATGCAAGTTTGCAATTCAATACATTTTCTTCTTCGAAGGAACACCATCTCCTTTGATTTCAATGGAACTCGGTTTCGTCTCGGGCATAGAACATTTGACCAGTTAACCCAGTTACAATCTCAATACCATAACCTTCGGCTTGACAGGACTTTGACTTCTTTCTTTTTTAAAACCTACCAATATCCATGACCACTTCTTGATAAATGACAATCTCTTTGGTTCATCTATTAACGACTGGATTTTCTATGAATTCCAAGGTTTTAGCTTCCCACAACCATACAAGCTTACATGTTAAAACCATTGTTAGCTTCAGAATACCTGCATTTTCCAAAACCTTTTGCATAACAATACAAAATGACCTCATGTACCACAAGTTAAGCTATGCATTTTAACTTTTTTAAAATTAGATGCTTGTAAAAGGGAAATTGAAAAGGAAAACTGTCTCTTTATTTATATAAATGCAGAGAATTTTTAGGCAACTACATAACAAATTTTTTATTTGAAAAACAAAAGAATAGGCATCCTCAAATATCAATATTGCAAATGCTTTTGAACTGGCACGCTGTTAGAATGACTCGAGTGTAGCTTCTGTCAAAAAGATCTCCAAAATTGTGATGATGCCTAAGAGTGTGAAGCTTTTTATGAATTCCCAAATCTCCCATTATTTGATGCCCTAAACCAGTATTGAATCTCATATGCATTCAATTTCTCCATTGGTTGTTTCTATCGAGACTCATTAATCTTTGGTCTCAATCCTGATCACCAACTGCCATTGATGTTACCTATGTCAGGAGCTCTTTCTAATTCCAAAAACAATTCAGATCCTCCATCATACATGAACTCTGAATTTAAAACTCAAGCCGCCCTTTGCGGGTTTTCAACTCGAGACCTCTTGTGGTTTCAAGACACTCTTTTCGAGTTTTCATCTTATACTCTCATTTTTGCTTCATTTTTTCTCATTTTTTCTCTTTTTTTTATTCATTCTTTTCTCTCTTTTTTCTTTTCATTTTTCATTTTTCATTTTTTTTCATTTTTTTCTCTTTAAGCAAAATACCTCTTAACTGCGTCAGAATTCACTGGATAGGGTAATTCTGACTCATCCATCTCAGTTAAAACTAGAGATCCCCCTGAAAAGGCTTTTTTGACAACATAGGGTCCCTCCCAATTAGGCATCCATTTCCCTCGAAAATCCGTGTGAATAGGTAATATCCTCCTAAGCACCAGATCTCATTCGTGGAATTCTCGAAGGTGAACTTTCTTTTCGTGCGCTTGTATCATCCGCTTTTGGTACATCCGGCCATGACAAATAGCTTTCAATCACTTTTCCTCAATCAAATTCAATTGGTCGTATCTGTCCTGTACTCATTCTGCCTCATTTAGCTTCACATCCGATAAAACCCGGAGCAAGGGAATTTCCACTTCAATAGGGAGGTAGCTTTCATCTCATAAACTAAATAAAACGGAGTTGCCCCAGTTGACGTCCGTACATAAGTCCGATAGGAAAACAGAGCAAATGGCAACTTCTCATGCCAATCTTTATAAGTCTCGGTCATCTTCTCTATAAGCCTCTTAATGTTCTTATTAGCCGCCTCCACTGCCCCATTCATCTTTGGGCGATAAACAATAGAATTATGATGCTTTATTTTGAATTGCTCATATACAGATTTCATCATCTTGTTGTTTAAGTTCAATGCATTGTCAGAGATAATCCTCTCCAGTAAGCCATATCTACAGATGATTTCCTTATTTAATAACTTACATACTGTAGACTGGGTAACATTGGCATAGGAAGCTGCTTCTACCCATTTGGTGAAGTAGTCTATTGGTACAAGAATGATGCGATGGTCATTTGACGCCTTCGGCGAAATTTGTCTAATAACATCCATGCCCCACATAGAAAACGACCACGGAGCTGTCATAACATGCAACGAATGAGGAGGGGTGTGCATTCTATCTCCATAAATTTGACACTTGTGATATTTTCGGGCATAATTGATGCGGTCAGTTCCCATAGTTGACCAATAATACCCAAATCTCATAATCTGTCTGGCCATTACATGCCCACTAGCATGGGTACCGCATATTCCTTCATGTACTTCTTCAAGAATCATTTTGGCTTATTTAGTGTCCACACACCTTAAATATTGCCCTCTGCTGTCATTCTTCTAATGGTCCTTTTTTCATTCTCAGTCGCCTGTTCAGGATAACTTTGATACCTTAAATATTGCAAGATATCATAGTACCAAGGTCTTCCATCTTCTTCTTCTTCAACGTTAAAGCAGTGGGATGGATAATCATAAGCCTTCATTTCAATAGGCATTATATTTGCATGCTCGTTCATCTTAAAGGTTGCTATCAGAGTAGCCAAGGCATCCTCCATTTGATTTTCTTCTTTGGAGAGGTAATTGAAAGTCACTTCTTCAAATTCTTCAATAAGTTCCACGACTAATTTACGGTATTCCACTAATTTGGGATCTTTTGTTTCCCATTCTCCTCTGAGTTGGTAAATTACCAAAGTTGAGTCCCCATATACCTTCAGTATTTTTACTTTGAGTTCAATAGCCGCCCTAAGACCCATAACACAAGCCTCATACTCAACCATATTATTTGTACAATCAAAATTAAGCTAACTGGTAAAAGGATAAATCTCTTCATTTGGTGAGACCAAGATTGCCCCAATCTCATGCCCCAAGGCATTTGAAGCACCATCAAAGTTCATCTTCCAGTATTTCCTAGTGGATGCGATTGTTTCTTCCTCTGAGATAGCCATTAAATCCTCATCTAAAAAATTAAAGTTCAACGGTTCATATTCTTCAGACGCTCTACTTGCAATGAATTCTGCTATGGCACTCCATTTAATCGCCTTTTGGCTTACATACTAGACATCAAATTCGGACAACAGGATTTGCCAACAGGCTAATCTGCCAGATAATGCAGGTACACCTATTAGATATTTCAAAGGGTCCAGTTTGGATATGAGCCAAGTAGTATGATACAACATATACTACCTAAGCCTTCTGGTAGCCCATACTAAAGCGCAACACAACTTTTCAATTGATGAGTATTTGGTTTTACATTCAGTGAACTTATTATTGAGATAATAGATAGCTCTCTCCTTCTTCTTAGTTTGTTCATGTTGTCCCAATACACATCCCATTGAATTGTCATAAACTGACAAGTAAAGAATTAAAGGCTTGCCTGAGATGGGTGGTGCTAAGATCGGAGTATTCGACAAATATCACTTTACCACCTCAAAAGCCTCTTGATAATCCTCTCTCCATTCTCCTAAATTTTTCTTCCGAAGAATGTGAAATATGTGATCACACTTCTTAGTCAACTACGAGATAATCGGGCTATATAATTCAATCTCCCCAAAAGTACTCGAACCTCTTTCTGTGTTCATGGGGGTGGAAAATCTTGAATGGTTTTTACTTTATCCATATCTATTTCAATTCCCTTTCGGCTCACTACGAATCCCAACAGCTTTCTCGATGTCACCCCAAAAGTACATTTATTTGGGTTAAATTTTAGTTGGCACTTCCTTAATCTTTGAAAGAGCTTCCCCAAATTCTCAATATGTTCCTCCTCCGTCTCAGCTTTGATGATCATATCATCGACATAGACTTCAATTTTTTTATGCATCATGTCATGAAATAATGTCACCATGGCCCTCTGATATGTTGCCTCAGCATTCTTCAACCCAAATGGCATGACTTTATAATAGAATGTTCCCCACATAGTGACAAACGTTATTTTCTCCATATCTTCAGGGTGCATTTTAATTTGATTATAGCCAGAGAAACCATCCATAAATGAGAATAAGGAATTTTCAGCAGTATTATCTACCAACGTATCTATATGGGGTAAATGAAAATTATCCTTTGGACTAGCTCTATTAAGATCTTTATAGTCGACACACATTCGAACTTTCCCATCATTCTTTGGTACCAGGACAATATTTGCTACCCATTTAGGATATTTGGCCATCGTAAGAAACCTGGCATCAAATTATTTCTTCACTTCTTCTTTAATTTTGAGCACTATTTCAGGTCTCATTCTTCTCAGTCTCTGTTGTACGGACTTGCAATCAGGCTTTATTGGCAGTTTATGGACAACCAACTCTGTATCCAAACTTGGCATATCTTCGTACGACCAAGCAAATACATCCTTGAAATCTTGAAGTAATTCTATCAAACTCTGTCTTCTCTCATCAGACAGGGTGGTACCAATATTTACTTCTTTTCTATCCTCATCCGTACCCAAATTCAAGATCTTTGTATGCTCTTCGTGAGGCAGAATCTGTTTATTTTCCTGTTCCACCATCTTTAACAATTCAGAAGGTAATTTACATCCCTCATCATCATCACAATCTTCTATTTCCCCTTGATATATGGGCATCTCGAAATCAATCTCTGGGTCAGAGTCATCAGCATTTGTATCATTGATATATGAGTTCCTGAAAGAATAACGAAAAAGAAGATATATATACATATATACATATGGGAGAATATTTTCCCATATAAATAAATAGAAAGAAGAAATAATATATACATATTATCAACCAAAAATGAAATGCATGAGAGAATGTTTGCCGTTTGGGAATTAATAAAACGTATCTTTTATTGAAAGCAGGTAAAAAAACACATCTTAACCCTTTACATCAGATCACCTATTGTTCAGGGTATGAACAATAGGGAAATTTTCTAGTGCATTACTCTGTAAAAGATTTGTAAACTAAAGGCAGTTCCTCTGCAGTCCAGTTGTTCAACACAAAGCCCGGTGGGCTAGGGTAAATGCTTGTAGTCCTCATTTCTTAAAACTCCTCATCTGTAATGACATTAATGCTTAAATCCTTAAAAGCATTCTCAACTATCACTTTACTGCCCCTCGAAGTCCCTTGAAACATGTTCCCCCTGATACAAAAGTGTTGCTTAATGGTGGGAAGATCATGGGTTCCCAGCTTGGGTCTTTGCCATTCAATCTTGCTTTCCTCAATTCTTGACTCTTCTTGATGCCCCTCAGTTTTTCTTTCAAGGTTGGCTGATACCCTAAACCAAACCTGTCTCTTTTAGCTATAGGGTAAACCAGACTTACTGGTCCTTGCAATTGTCGTCCTAGCCCTTTGCCAATTTTCGCTCCTCTTCCAAGGGTCAGTGTGAGTCCCATTTTGGCACAGTTTGACAATCTAGGCTTTGGGATCTTCTTACCTTCGGCCACAAACGTTGCATTGACAAAATCTAACGATCTGAAAGAACACTCAGCAGCTTGTTCTTCCACTTCAACATATGGAGCCGTAGTCGAAACCGAAGCGATAATATCTTCTTCAGCGTGAATGCATATAAGCCTTCCATCAATTGCAAATTTTATCCTCTGGTGCAAAGTTGACGGAACTACACCGGCCTGATGAATCCACGGCCTTCCCAGCAAACAGTTGTATGTATGCATGATGTCCATCACAAGAAACTCCACTTTATATATCGATAGACCAATAGTCAAATGAATATCAATCTTGCCTAACCCTTCTCTTTTGTTCCATCAAAGGCTCGAACCACACCTTGACAGTTTCTCATCAGGGTACTGTCCACCAGCAGCTTTTTCAGAGTCACTAAGGGCATTACATTTAACGCTGAACTATTGTCTATCAGTACTATGGATAAAATATGCCTTTTGCACCTAACTGTAATATGCAGAGCCTTATGATTGCCAATCATCCCTGAAGGAATCTCATCCTCAGAAAAAGATAAAAAGTTATCGGCTTGTATGTTGGCAACTAGTCGGTCTAGCTTCTCTGTAGGTAACTCCTTCGGGACAAAGGTTTGGTTCAAAACTTTCAACAAGGTGTTGGGATGAACCTCTGAACTCAGAATAAGTGATAGGACAAAAATACGGGCAGGCAGCTTGTGCAGTTATTCAACAATGTTGTATTCAATATGTTTCAAAAAATTTAAAAATTCCACAGCTTCATTCTCTGTCACCGGGTCATTGATAACAGGTTCATATTCTTTTACCTGCACATCGATATTTTTTCCTTTTTTCGCAACAATCTTCTTCTCAGGCTCTTTGTAATAATACGTACCACTCCTGGTCATGTGTCCTACTTTGTTTACTTATTCTTGTTGCTTTGCCACCTCTCCTATTCGGCAATCATACCTCAAGGGAACTTGTTTATCATCTTTGTATAGGAATGGAGATGGAGGTGTGATAATCACCTTTTGGGTCACCCTTTCAGCCACTCAATTCTTGGGAGTAATGATGAGAGGATAACTAGTACTGTAGACCTCTTTGGATGACCCCTCAGAGGTGTAAACTTCTGCTTCTTCTTTCTCAACCACTTCTTTGAAGAACTCGATTTCTTTTACTATCTATCATCTCTTATACCAGCTCTATGAAATCAGGACACCATTGTATTCTGTGTCCTGTGCATTTATGGTAATGGCACACCTCTTCATTGTTGAACAGTTCACACAACAGACTGGTTTTTAATAGTCTTACTTTAACCATTTGGCACCATACCCAAGACATGGGTGATACCACCTCACTAACATTCCTTATAGTCCTCATTCATTTCTCTTCAGCGACTGCGTTAATCTCGGCTCCTGCATGGTTTGGCAATGGATTCTGGGCTATGCTTGGTTATTCGCTGCCACCAAAATTGATGACGTTTCTTCTTCTTAGAGCTTGGATGACCTTTTTGAACGCAGGATAATTTTCAATGGAATGTCCAGGAATCCCCGCATGGTATTCACACTTAACACTAGCATCATACCATTTGGGATAAGGGGGTTGTATAAGGTCCACATGATAAGGCGAGACTATAAGTCGATCGTATAACTCGTGGAATAACTCCTTATAAGTCATAGGAATCGGATCAAATTGAGGCCTCTCTCTCATCGAATCCCTTACCTCTTTTCCATTGTCAATTTGGGGTGGTTCTACCGTTCCCTGAGGTCGAGACACTGTGATGTTATGGGAATCATATTGTCTTACGTTGCTGACTTTGTTTTCCTTTTTCTTCATCGGCTGTTTTTTGCTGGGCTCTCCTCCCTCGAGTTTTCCTCTTTTAATCGCCATTTCAATCATTTCTCCTACCGTAACTATATCATTAAAAACTCGAGAAGGATTACCAATAAAGTGTGAGAAAAAAGGAGCCTTCAAGGTATTAATAAAAAGCATGTTCGTTTCCTCTTCTACTAATGGTGGGTGGACTTGCACTGCTACTTCCCTCCACCTCTGAGCATATTGTCTAAAATTTTCATTATGGTTATTCTCAATTGCTTGCAATACCATCATGTTAGGCCTGACATCTTTTACATTTTTATATTGGTCGAGAAAGGATTTGGCCAAGTCTTTCCATGACCTTATATCAACTCTCCTTAGTTAATTATACTATCGTAGTGCTAATCCTGTTAAACTTTCTTGGAAACAATAGATAAATAGCTGATTGTCCCCTATGTAACCAGTTATTTTCCTACAGACCATCGTAATATGAGCGGAGGGGCATCTAGCACCGTCGAATTTCTCGAAATCGGGAGTCTTGAATTTTGGAGGTAGGACCAAATCAGGAACTAAACTTAGTTCCTTAGCGTCAAGTCCATACAAGCTGGGGTCTTCTTTCATAGCCCAGATTTCACTTACTAACTGTTTATATTGTTCCTGAAATAGCTTATTTTCATTCTTTTTAGCTTCTTCATCAAGGTCTAGGACTTGGTAACATGGATTTTCCTCTGGATGTGAGTCAGATCCTAGTTGCATATTCACAGCAGTGCCGACAGGATTGATGTGAACTTTGGTAGGGATAGACGTTCCTTGGATATTCTGAGAATGTGCTGGAGTGAACCCTGGAGGATAGTGTGGTTCTTCAGTTCTTGGCTCAGGGCCCTTTCCCTGTTCTGGATTTCTCCCTTCCAACATACTTGCCAACTTAGAAAGTATATCATTTTGAGCGTTGATAAAGTCTTCTTGCATTTTCTTTAAATCATCTTGCAACTGCAGTTGAGTTTTTTCAATTTGAACAATCTTATCTTCTATGGCTCTCTTTCTTGTATTATAGGGATGCTTGGAATTTTCTAGTATTTTGTAATGTATCCCTTATTGTTAATTTTAATGTTTTGAGGATGAATGTAAACTATGTGGAAATAAAATGATAAAAGTATGAACAAAAATACAAAACACAAAACTTAAATTACGAATAAAATACAGATGCATGCGGAAAGGCATTGATTCATAGGACGTGATCTGTCTTAGAAACACTTTCATTTAGGACAAAAGCATCATCTTTACAAGAAAAAATCCATTACAGAAAAGGCCTAGCTCTAATGCTCAGCTCCATTATCTCATTGATAAGCCAATCGACGCTCTTTCCCATATATGATACTGGATTTGTATAGCTCTGATGTCTTTTGCTTGGATGTCCATCTCTCCTTACTGCCTCGCAACATTGCTAATTGATTCATGGTTTCACGGATTACATGATTCACATTTGTCTTCCAGTCTCCAAAGCGGTCGTTTGAGTTCAGCCATTGATTCCTGGCACCTTGGATGGTGCGCTCAAGATCAGCGATTTGTGTGTGGCAGCTTCATAAGGCAACCTCTAAATCATGAATCTTTTTTTGAAAAGTAGCATTCTCCTCGAGGCTAACCCTTAGATCTGTTGGCCAGCGCTGGCTATTTTCTGCAAGTAAGGAACTTTCGAGATGTAGAATGTTGGCACCATATTCTTTATTATTCCCTTAGCCCGAGTTAACTCCTCCTCATGCCTTGCTTCTATTTCTTGCATCTCTTGATTGAGTACCTCTATTCGCTCATTTTTTGCTCTGCGTCTTTATATCTAGAGGAATACTTCATCTTGTTTTCCTTGGATCACACTCTCTTGATGTTGTCTTTCTAATTTCAGCTCCTCCTTGCTTCGCCTCTTTTCAGCTTCGAGCTCGTCTATTCTTTCTATTTTAATCTCAAGTTCAAGTTTCATGCTATTTGCCTCTATTCTGAACTCTTTGAACATATTATCTTTCTTAATTTCCAACTGTTCTATCCTGCGTTTTCCCTCCTCTATCTCATTTAATCGGCTCTGATCTTGAACCTTGAGTTCTTCAATATTAGCTTGCAACCTTCGTATTTCCATAGTGAGCTCCTCTTCTCGTTTCTTGCTCAAAGTGTGCCTTTGTCTTAACTCTTTAGCTTCTTTCCTTTCGTTATTCAATGCCCTAGCCCAGGACTTCTTCTCCGACTCGAGTTCTTGAACTTTTTTCTTCTTCTCCGTCTCTAATTCTCTGACTCGGCGTTCTCTTTCGGCTCTAATGTCTCTAGATTGACGATCCTTTTCAGCTCTGAGCTCTAACATACACTGTTTCGAAGTTTTTCTGAGGCCAGCAATTTCCCGAGCTCGATTCATCCTTTGGTAATCACCCTGTAAGCTAGCAAAATTAGCCTCAACCTCGTCTTTTCTCTTGCGTATAAGCTTAAATTGTTTATTATAGAACCCCTTATCGATGTCCAACATGATATTTTTTTATCTAAGAGCCTCACACTCTGCCTCCTTTCTGGCGAATTCTGCTTCGAATTCGCTCTTCAGTATCTCTAACTTAGATGGTACATATCTTAATTGTGCTTCCAAAGGAATTACTTGATCACGATCCGCCAAGGGAATAACATCATTCTTTCGTACAGCCCTCCATGCCACATAATATGGTGTCAACATAACCTCAGCTGATACCAAATCGGTTCTAAAGGTTGATTTCCATGCATCTGACATTACACAAGCAGTTTTCTTGTAGTGATCTCCATAGTACACAAATTTGGATGTCTTCAGACCGAATGTAGATTGGATGAATTGGCGTGCCCCAAATTGCCTTAGTACCATTAGTGGAGCTAACCTACTCTACCTCATAATCCCAATAGGGTTACCCAATCGAAATCCCCACATTTGTACAACACATCGACAAAAGCTAATCAGGGGACACGCCACACTATATCATGATCTTGTAGATTTCTGAAGAGTGAAACCCAATCTTTCCTGGTAAGATTCTCTGGCCATTCTTTAGTGAGGAAATCTTTCAAAGGTGAATAGGCCATAGAAAACCGACGACTATACTCTCGATCAATTTTCCAAAAGAGACTACGTATTCAAACATTAAGCAACTGGACACACCCTGTGAAGCGGCTACTCTCAGCTCTTCTGCAACTACTAAACTCCCTGAATGTTTCGGTTAAAACCGCAGGAACATGATTCACTTCCTTTCCAAATGCTCGAATAAATCGACTACAGCAGCTTCCACATGACAAAGAACTTTCGGGAAAATCACTAAACAATAAATTCCCAAAGCAAACATCTCCATGCTCTTCTCGATATCACTATGCTTGACAATAAGTTCTTTAAGGCACGACCAAGGGAAGCAATCAGACTCTTCTTTCTTTTGGATTCGGTCAGCGACCCATTTCTCTCCCATTCCAATAATCTTCGCGAGTTTTCTCTTGAAGGATTGCGTTCTTGTGGCCTTTAAGTAGATTTGGTCCAAGTGTACCGTCTCGAAATGAAACAAGGAGGTGCATTCTTCTAACGTGGGAGTCATGTCTTCCATGTTGAAAGTGACGAAATTATACGATGGATTCCAAAACTGGATAAAAGCTTTGATCAGGGGCTCGTTTACTTTCACGTACAACAGAAGGGCTATATCACCGTATTTTAGCCGAAAAGAGTACTTCACATCAGAATTCTGACTCTCCCAGATTTCACGTAACTCTTGCATATCGTTTTGTTTTAGACTGACCGGAGCAACCTCTGGTAGCACCGATATATAATCTTCAGTCAAACTGTCACCTTTCTTCCTCTGAGTTTCCTCGGACCACGACCTCACTTCCGCGTTATCTATTTCCTTGTTATGAAAGCTCTTGTCCATTTTATGACCGCCTTCTACTTTGATGACCACTTCGTGAACCAACACCTTACTTCATGAATGATGATGCAATGCAACAATAACAAATAAAACACATAAACACGAACAAAAATAAAATTGTGTTAGTATATACAATGAATAGTCAAAGAATAAAATAAAGATAGAAAATATATACATCCTAAACCTTATTCACATGGTATCTACCCAACATGATATCTACTCAATCATACTTTAGTAGATCCTACCAACATGGTATCTACCCACATGCTTTGTATGGAAATATAAAATCTATCCGCGAGCTTTTCTAGTTCTCATACATTTTGAAAAAATAAATAAATTCGAGGAAAAGGTTAGAATGAGTTTCCCCTTCGTGTCTGCGGACAGAGATTCAGCATAAGACGGGCAGAGTTTTGGTATCACTAAAAGGGTCCTCGAATTGTCCTTTGCTGGTCCCCCTTGAGCTTGCCAGACCCTTACCCATTATAGGCTTAAACAGGTCAAGTTCAATTCGAGAGGATACATTTACCTATGTCTATGCAAGGAAACTCAATGTTTCGCTCGTAAACATAAGGTATGTACCCTAGAGGTTACTTGCTAAAGCCCATGCGGAGAAAAATAATTTTTCTCATGTAAGCATAGCATTCACCCTTACCTAACGGGACAAAGCTCAGTAAGAAAGCTCTAAATATCGAAAAGTTATAGCGACAGTGGGGGGAAACTCATAATCCTTTGCCTCGATCCAAGAAAAACAACAGACTAAAGTAAATGTTAGAAATTTGAAACATGTAAATCGCACGTTAGTACAACTATTTATTTGTTAAACAAAAATTAAAACGCAAACACAAAATTTAAAACAACAAGGGATCAAAAACCAAATTAGAACCAACTTAAAACTTTCGTTTGCAAAGACAATTAATTAATCGACTATCGGCTTGACTCTCTAAAAAAAGTCCCCAGCTGAGTCGCCAAGCTGTCGAAACGATTTTTAAGTGAGGGGTGGAGGTTTTGAAAACCAATTCATTTTTTAATTTTTCTCTTAATGGTTGATTTTTAATTAAAAATAATGCGATTTTATAAAACCTCTCGTTTGAAAATTTTGGAAATTCCTTTGCTATAAAAAAAATACAATTCGAGGATTCGCCACCAATATTTGATTAGGGTGTGATTGGACACCCAAAAATGTTGTCATTTTATAAAAAAATTAATTTTTATTAAAACGACAAATTTGTGGTCTACGTTACCAAAATCTGGGGTCAGGAGTCGGTTACGCGTGGGGAAGGATTAGCACCCCACAGCGCCCTAAATCGGTACCTAGTCGATTAATTAATGTCTTTGCAACGAATTTCATAAGTTCAAATTTTATTTGATTTATGATCCCTTAAAACAACAAAAATACAAATTTTATAACATTCAAAAATAACAAAATATATTTAATTAGAATTACCAAGCCATTAGAAAGATAAAGAATATTCGATTATTTAAATATATCGAGACCAAATCTTTAGGTGAGTTCTAACGACATTTTCTCGAGAAATTTAAATAGTCGAATATTCATTTTCTTTCGTTCCCAAATTTTAAGGTGGCGAACAATTTTTTAAAGTGTCAATAACAGGATACGCTTTTAATTTAAAATCGTCGAGAATAGCTATCTAGTGAGTTAAGAAAAGCCATTCCAACAATTTTAAATTAAAATGATATTACCCTTAATCAAATTATGTAATTAAGTCAAGTTGCAATATGAGGATAACATACATATCGAATAAATATATGACTAAACTTATATACAAACAAACATAAAAAAAATGAATATGTACGTATACTAAGCTTTAACCAATTATTAAAACAAAACAAAAAAAAATATTAATATATACATATATATTACGTTAATCATGAAAGAAAAGACATGGGAAACATTATGATGGCACACATACCAAAATCAAATACTTTAATAAAGGGTTGTTGAAAGCATACATGACATATCTCATTAAAAAATGAATATATAAATTTATTTACATTTTATAAGCATAGTAAATTACCCACAAACACCAAAGGAAAAGGATAAGCCATTACCCAACCACTTTCTAAGTTCAAATGAATTATTAACAACAAAAGGATTTCAACACAATAGACATGGATAAGTACACAAAGGTAAATTAATGCATTTGGATCAAATAAAAAAAGTCAAATTGGCACAAAACAATCAACATGCAGAGGACTAGAACTTAATTTTACTTTTCTAAATAGGTGGCTAAAAATTAATATAACCAAAAACATTAATATATAACCTAAACCTAATGGATTTTAACCTAAACTAAAACACACAAGTCTGCTATTTTTTTCAACTCTTCTCCCTCTCCATGCGGCGTCACTCTCTCATCCATTCATCTTTTTTTTAGACCCAAAACTGAACGAAACCACCAAGACCCAGCCCTATTCCGATCTCCAAACACCGCCTAAGACGATCGATGAGACTAAAAACCCCCTAAATCAAACTCAAATCCTCAAGGAAAGTTCCCCTACTTATCGGCAAAATCCATGGCTAAGGTAATCCTACACTTATTTCCCTCTCTATTTTGTTTTTAAACAATAATAGCACACACACAAAAAATAATATAAAATATATATATATAACAAGAGATTGATGGAAAATACCTTAAAACGAAAATCTGTAGATACGTTTTATTTTTACTATGAGATTACACTGTTTTTTTAGTTTCGAATAGCCTAACAAAACCCTCTATTCCCTTACAATCATTGCTGGAAATTTGCTGTTAAAAACCAAGCACCACCTCCTGTTCGAATGGTCACCTCTTGTTCATGTTGGAGAGCACTCTTCCCTTCTGTTGATATTTTTTTTGTTCAAGTTTGCTTGGTATTTTTTTTCCGTTATGCTGATGGCTACCATCCACTATTTTTCACCCCCCTTTTCTGATCGTGAAACTCTCAATTTTATCTATATTTTCTTCACCGAATCCTTTATCTGCATCTTGATTTTCTCTGCGTTGGGTGATATTTGGTTGAGCAAGTATTGACTTTGATGATATTTTCGGTGGCTAATTAATTTTTCCTTGATTCGGTGCATTGTTAATAACTTTGTGCAGATTGGCTCAAACAGTGGCGATAGCTTGAGATGTTGGCGTGATTGGTTGTCGTTCAAATACATGGATGAGAACAGCTCCTGTGCTTAAACTGATTTGCTTGTAATTATTTTGGGCTGTTGGATTTTTATTGGGCTTGCATTGGGCTCCGAGATTGCTTTTGTTTTAGTGGGCTTGAGCTACAAAATATGTAATTATAAATTATTAGTATTAATAATAATCATAATATATTAATTAATAATAATCATAATAATAATAATAATCAATATAATATATATTTTAATCCGGAAAAAATGAGCATCTACACCAGGGTTTAGAAATCTTCCTTCATTCAACCGTAAATGTGGCATTCACAAACTCTAAGGAGCGGAATGAACATTCTACTGCCTCCTCATCTACCTCAATGTATGAAGAATATGTGGTCACACTTGCCACAATATATTCCTCAGCGTTAATAATCACCAGGGCTCCATTGATGACAAACTTGACTTTTAGATGCAGTGTGGATGGTACTGCACCAGTTTGATGAATCCAAAGCCTTTCCAAAAGATAGTTATAGGAAGGCATGATGTCCATCACTAGAAATTAAATATTATAGGTGGTCGGCCTGATGGTTAATGACACCTCAATCTTTCCAACTACCTCCCTCTTAGTCTCATCGAATGCCCAGACCATACTTTGGCAGTTCTCATGTGAGAGTTATCCACTGGCAACCTTTTCAATGTAACTAAAGGCATCACATTAAGGGCTAAACCATTGTAGATTAATACACTTAGTAAAGCATGCCCCTTACAGTGGGTGGTGATATGTAATGCCTTAGTTTGGCCTCTTCCTTCCGACAGAATCTCATCATCTGAAAATGAGATGAGATTATCGACTTGTATGTTGTTAACCAGTCGATCCAAATTGCTGACTGGTATGTCTTGTGGCATAAATGTCTGATTCAGGACCTTCAATAGTGCCTCCCGGTGTGCCTCCAAGTTCAACAATAGTGCCAACATTGAAGTACGTGTCGACAAGCTATGTAGTTGTTCTACAATATTGTATTCGATATGCTTCAAAAATTTGAGGAACTCTCTAGCTTTTTCCTCCTTTATGGGCTTATTGATTGCCAACACATCCTCCTTAAAGGGTTCAAGTGGTCTTTGGGGGGACTTGGCCTCCTGGAAGTAGGTTTCCCCGCAGCTTGCCCCACTTCGCTATCATCTTCCTTTAGGGTGCTTACTCAGCATTCTTATTTCTATGGCACTTGCTTGCTATCATTGTAAGCAAAAGGTCAGGGTGATATGATCACCACCTTCGTTTGTGTTTTGTCTGTTGTCTTTACTTTAGGGGTAATTATCAAAGGGCTACCCCTGTCGTATTTCCTTTTAGATGACTCATCGGTAGCGCAAACATATGCTTCCAGAGAATCTTGAACTTCTTCATAAAACTCCATCTCCTTCCAATCCATCATGAGCTGGACTAAAGCTTTGAATTTTGGGCAATCCTGCACCTCATGCCCCTCTTCATTGTAGTAACAACAGTGGTTACCATCTCCATTCCATGATGTATCCAAATGTGGTACGACAAGCCTTGGTTTCACCATTTGGCTCCATACCCAAGCCAAAGGAGATTTTATTTCTGAAACACCAGTTTTGATTTTTTTGCCTTTCTCGATACTGATTGTGTTAATCCTAGTCTCCTGATAATTAGGCAAAGTATTTTGTGCAACATTTGGTGCTCCGGATTTAAGTGGATCAAATTCTTATTGCACATTCTTTGTACAATTCTCTTGAATATGAGGTAATTTTTTATTGTGTGCCTCGGTACACTGCCATGGTATTCACAGTGAGCATTCTTATCATATCATCTGGGGTAAGGGGGCTTCATTGGTTCCACAGGGTAAGGTGACACCACATGAGTGTCAAAAAGTTGTTGGTATAGTTCCTTGTATGACATGGGAATAGGATCGAATTGTTCCTTCTCTCTTTCTTTCCTAAGTTCCCTCGGACTCTGTATAGAAGTACCTGTCAGTACAGGTACAGTTGTTTTTGTACCAAAGATCACTTTTGTTGGCACTGTAGGTGTTGATGATGTTGATCTCTCTATCTTTGTTCTTCATATGAGGCTTCTTACTTGATTCCCCTCCCTTTATTTTGTCTTGTTTTATGGCCAACTCAATCATCTCTCCGGCCATAACTAAGTCTGAAAGCTTCCTGATATGATTGTAAACAGGCGCCGGAAGTAAGGAGCCTTCAGGGTCTATACAAAAAGCTTCCTGGTTTCCTTTTCATCCATGGGTGGATGAACTTGCACAGCCAAATCCCTCCATCTCTGTGCGTATTGTCGGAAACTTTCGTTATGCTTCTTCTTCATGCTTTGTAGCATAACTAGGTCTGGTCTCATATCATTAATGTGCTTGTATTGTTCCAGGAAAGATTTGACTAGATCTTTCCAGGTCTTGATATGAGATCGGTTTAGCTTATTGTACCACCGTATAGCTGAACCGGACAGGCTCTCCTGGAAGAAATGAATTAGTAGTTGATCATTTCCCACATATCCTGTCATTTTCTGACAGAACATAGTGATGTGGGCTGAGGGGCAACTATTGCCATCGAATTTCTCGAACTCAAAGACTTTGAATTTTGGTGAAAGTACCAAATCTGGGACCAGGCTAAGTTCTAATGCATCCACTCCGTAGTAATCATGGTCCCATTTGACCACTTTCATTTGGTTTTCCAGCAATTTAATTTTCTCTTCTATCTTTTTCGCCTTGTCCTTCTCATTAAAATCCAGTATCTGGTAATCATCTGGATTATTATCAGGGTTGGATGCAGAAACTTGTATCTTAATAGCATATGAGGCTTTCCCTTTGGTAGCAGATGAGTCCCCAGGTAAGATTTCGGGCGAGATAACCACCTGTGGGGTCAGTGGTATAGTTACCACATAAGATGAACCTGCCCCTGGTGCACTTGCTTGATGTAAACCAGATAACTTGGCCATAATTTGATCGACCAAGGACTCTTAGCTCTTCATGATTGTATCCAGGGTGCTCTGACTGTTCTGATTTATCTTTTCTTCCAGCTCTCTCTGTAACCTCAACATGTTCTCCTCAAGTTGAGCGATTTTGGCCTTCATTTGTCTTTTCTTTGTTTGGGTGTTGTGAGAATGGTACATGTCTAGAGCTTGTGGAGGTAAACTTGAAGTTTGTTCTATCTTTGATGAGACATTTTCTGTTAGTTAATATGAATATAAAAACATGGAAAATAGAAAAATAAACAAAGAAAACAAAATGCAAAGTATGAAATGCATGATGTATGTAATTTAGAGGCATTGATCCATAAATGTGTATGTTATTATAAATAATTTGTATTTAAACAAAAGTGTTTTATCTTTTAAGAGACAAAAATAATCTAAAGGTACATCTGGACTAAATTCTCTAGACCCCAAACAGCTTCTAATAGATTGACAAGTCTTTTTCCTTTATATGTCACTGGTTGAATGCCTTGTCGAACCACTCCAGCCTCTCTTGCTAAACCATGCAAATGACGAGCTGCCTTCTGTACTTGTTCCAAGAAATCATAGATGACTGCATCTCTAGCCTTCACCATTTGCTGAGCTTGTTTCCAATGAAAGTGCCACTGTAAACCTCCATCAAAGGGCACTATCTAAGCTCGCTTGCTTGCTTCTTAAATCCATCCACAATGGCTTCTAACTCAGCTATAGTTTTGTTGTCCCATTCTTGCTGCTTCTGAAGAAACTTCTTTAAATTAGCTACATGGATCCTCAAACGCTTGTTCTGATGCTGATTGTCTATCAAACGCCTTTGAGCAGTCTTTAAAGAGAAAAAATGTATGTTATTATAAATAATCTATATTTAAACAAAAGTGTTTTATCTTTTAAGAGACAAAAATAATCTAAAGGTATATTCGGACTAAATCCTCTAGACCCCAAACAGCTTCTAATAGGTTAACAAGTCTTCTTCCTTCATCTGTCACAAGTTGAATGCCTTTTCGAACCACTCCAGCCTCTCTTGCTAAACCATGCAACTGATGAGTTATCTTCTGTACTTGTTCCAAGAAATCACGGATGACTGCATCTCTAGCCTTTACCCTTTGCTGAGCTTGTTCCCAATGAAAGTGTCATTGTAAACCTCCATCAAAGGGCACTATATGAAGCTCGCTTGCTTGTTTCTTAAATCCATCCACAATGGCTTCTAACTCAGCCATGATTTTGTCATCCCGTTCTTGCTGCTCCTGAAGAGACTTCTCTAAATCAGCTACATGGATCTTCAAACTCTTGTTCTGATGTTGACTATCTATCAAACGCCTTTGAGCAGTCTTTAGCTATTCTTTCAGAGTCTCTCTTTCATCATGCCCTTCAAACTTCCTTTTCAGGCTTCTAGCTTTGCCTTTCCAGTACTCAGAAGTCTTTTTCAGATTAGAATTGCTCTGGACTTGCTCTCAATACCCTTTTCTCAAGTCGTCAAGCTCAAAACAAGTTTTCTTTTGTTCTTTCTCTAACTTGTATGCTTGATCCTTCTGAGTACCGACATCTAATTTCCACTGATATCTTTCAGTCTCAAGCTCCCTTACCCTCTATTTCAGTTCATTATTCACAGCTTCAAATTATTCCCTTGCTATCTCCAGCTCAGAGGGAACATGCTTTAGATGTTCCTCCATAGTCCGGGCATCCTCATGATCTGGCACAGGGATGTTGTCATTTTTCCTTAACCTCATTCATTCCAAATATTCCGAGGTAAACATGTCCTTGGCAGACATGACATCCATTCAGAACATTTTTTTCCATGATTCAGCTACTTCTTTGACCATCTTCTTGTAGTTGTCTCCATGGTATGAAAATTCTGATCCAGATATTCCGTATGTTGCTGGGACAAACTGGGGTACTCCAAACCTTCGAAGTGCCAAAATTAGAGAACATCCAACTCCTCTCCATAGTCCAAGTAGTGTCATAATATTTGAATCCCCACATCGGAAGAGAATGTCATTGTGGGTCAACCAAGGAGCTCTCCAGGTAATATCCCGGTCCTGAAGATGTGTGAAGACTTTCATCCATTTTTCTTTTGAGGCCCCTTCATGCCATTTTAGAGTGATGAATTCTCCCAAAGTTGAATAAGTGGTACTGAATCTATGGTGGACAATCCTATTAGTCTTGTAGAAATGATTGTGAATCCAGACTTAGAGAACCTGAGCGCACCCTATGAACCTTCCTCCGCCAGTCTTTCTGTAGTGGTTGAGAGAGCAAAAGGACTCAGCTAAAATTGTCGGCGCTGGTTTACTCGCATCGGGAGTTGTTCAAACAGTTCCACTACAACTACATCAATGTATCACAAAGTCCTTGGAATATTATCAAACAATACAGACCCAGTGCGAAAAGATCTATTGCCTTCTATTCATTGGGATTATTCTTCATCAATTGCTTGATATAGAGCCAAGAAATTCCTTCCCAACTGCCTTTATGTCGAGCCCGGTCAGTTACCCATTTTTCATCAACCCCTGCAACCGTGGCCAGTCCGTTCTTGAAAGGCTAACTTGTGATGCGTTTGATGTAGACCCACTCCAGTCTGATGCTTTCACAGTGTAGCAGTGTAGTATACTCTTCGATTGTGAGCACCATGTCCTCCTGGTTAAAGGTGAAACAATTGTACCCTGGGTTCCAGAATTGTACCAAGGCTCTAATTAAGGGATCATTCATCCTAACATAATGAATGAGAGCGATATCACCATGCCGTTGGATGAACTTATGCTTCTGGTCACTCTTCCAACTATCTCAAATGCTTCGTAACTCTTGGACATCATTCTGGTTTAGGCTGACAGAAGCATAGATAACCAATTCTAACACATAACTTTCTTGTAGACTATCTTGCTTCTCTTTCTGAGTCTTTTCAGACCATAGTCGTACCTCGACATTTTTTATCTCTTGCATTACAACCCATTTGTCCATTAATGCAGATTATTTATATAATTAACACCTTTTGATGGATCAATGGCCTCTTTTTATGATGCAAATGCTAAAAAAGACAAACACGAAAGCAGAAAGTTAGTAAGATAACAATATAAAATATGGAAGTAAAAATAAAAGTGACAAAACTACATAAGTAAAAACATCCTAGGTTTTGAACTGGGTTTCGGGGTAGGCACTAATTCCCTGCAGTATCCCGGTTTAGGTTCTAAAAAATGTACCCGAGTTTTCCTTGCTGGTGTCCCCTTTGGCTTGCCAGACCCTTAGTCCTAAGCCCATTACAAACTTGGGTGGACTAAGTTAACTCGAGAGGATACATTCACTTATGTCTGTGCAGTGAATAAATTCACACAAAGACATAAGGTATATGAATCCCAAAGGCTACTTGCTAGGCATGTGTGGAGAATAAATTCTCACAAATGTTTCGCTTTCACCCCCACTTAAAAATGGGTTTGGAGCTCTGGTATAGAGCCTTAGATGAAAAAAGTTTGATAAGCTAAAACCATTGAAAGAAATAGTCAGTACAACTATTTATTTGAAAAGATAAGTAATAAGAATCGAAAAAGTTACCTTAAAATTTAAACTTAAAAGACAACTGGATATTAACCTTAGCCTGACTCACTTACCTTTAGTCCCCAGTGGAGTCAACAAGCTGTCGCGGCCGTCTTTCGGTGGGCCCGGAATTGGGCTTCGACTTGAAAAAAACATTAGAGTCGCCACCAATCATTTATTTTCGGATACCTTGATTTCTTACCTGATATGCATCATACCAAAGATATGTCGGATTCGGGAGTCGGTTACAGTCAATGAAGGATTAGCACCCTTGAACTGCCTTTTCGGTACTACTTAATTTTCAATTGTCTTTAATTAGGAAAATTGCAAGTTAAATTAAAAGGTAAAATTTGATCCAAATTACTTACCTCCGATCAGTTTAGACGAATACCCTTAAAAAACATTAGATTGATAAAGTGATGTGCTAAATCCAAAAGAAAGAATAAGGGTTAAATTATGACATTTTAAAAAATATGTACGTGCTGAGGGATTAACAGAAATAAAACAAAACACTCTTATTAAAACACATAGCAAATGAAAATTAATGTAAGGAATAAAGTCTAAACAATAAAAATAACGATGCTAATTGTAAGATTAAATATAAACACTTGTTAAAATAAAGAAATGAAATAAAATAAAACATAAAAAATCCTAAAAAAGAATAAATTAAAGTAAAAATAGAATGTAAATAAGGAAGAAGAAAGAATAAAAAATAAATACATAAATAAATAAGCTAATAAAATAGAAAATAAAACAAAATAGAACACAAATAAAAAATAAAAAACGTAAAATGAATAAAACAAAATAGAATAAGATAAAAATAAAAATAAGAAAAAAATATAATTGAATAAGATAATAAAACAGAAACAAAATATAAAAAAAACAGAATAAAATAGAATAAAATAGGAAATATATATATGTATAATAGTATTTAATAAATGAAATAAAAAAGAAAAGAAAAAACAATAATGCTAACAATATATATATATATATATATATATTAGAATATTAATGAAACAAATAAATAAAAAATAAAATATAATATATATATATATATATAAATAAATAAAACGTTAGGAAAAAATAAATAAAAAAGAAACCAAAAAGAAAAAATAAAAATAATAAAATGAAAATGAAAATAATATATATATATATATATATATATTAATAATAATAGTAAATGACTATATTAAAAGAAAATAAAATAAATGGTACAATTTGAAAGGAAATCAAAGCTATAATAGGAATTTAGGGGGCAAAATAGATCTTTAAAACAAACGGGGGATCGAAAATGAAAATTTCCCCTTTTTTAACGAAAACGCACAGATCCTTCATGGGTTAGATCAAGTCACGGGTCGGGTCGGGTCGACGGGTTACTATAAAACCCAAAATTCTAACAAATCATTTCATTTTTTTCATTTTCAAAACACAAACCCCCTTTTCGAATTCTCTCTCAACTTGTTCTTGAAGTTGAAGAACAGCCGGCCAAGATTCAACAAAAATCCAGTTTCCGGCCGATCACAGCCTCGTCGGCCGTTGTTCATCGGCGGCAAAATTGAAACTTTTTTCCGCCATTCGAAAGCCCACACTTCCGTTATTTCGAAAATCAAAACCATTTTTTAAAAATAGCCTCGGGGAGGGCTAGATCTGAGATTGAAAATCTCGGTTACCCTCCCCCCGATCATTGGCGGTTTGAAATAACAAAAGGAAAAAAAGTAAAATCGAGCCACATGTAAGGAGGAACCGAATCGAAATAGGTAAAAAGATACCCCTTTTATTGCGTATTTGCTTTCGAAGATTACAACTTTGCACCGATTTGCCTTTCTTTTTCGTATATTTTTCTTGTGTTTTTGTGTGTTTTTTACAAGTATTTATAGGGCTTAAAAAGCCTATTTCTGTTCGGTTTGTTTGGTTTTAGACTCCTAATAGGACTCATCTACTATGGTTGTTTGTTTGTTGGTGAACTCCATGAATCCACGACGTCGAAAAAATCGGAGGTGAGGCTTGAGGAGGTTGCAACAATGAGAAGGGTGAGAGCTAGGGTTTTGGAAACCCTAATCTTTTGATTAGGGTCAGGCTCCACTAGATCCGGGTCGGAGGTCGGTTCGGGCTCCAGATTCGGGTCACTGTTGGGTTACTGGGTTTACTTGTATTGGGTCACCGTCTGTAATGGCTTTGGGCCTGAAAATGTAATAAAATGAGTAAGAACTATATATATATATATATGTATGTATGTTCAATATTATAAACATAAATGTAATATATAACTTGTATACCATATGATATAAATCACTTGATATACAATATATAATATCACGTAAAATGTGACTAAATAATGTGTCTACACTATTGATATGGTTTAAAAGGAGCATTCACATATGAAAAGCTCTTTGAATTCTGGTATTGGTCATAGTAATATTGAGGGTGGTTATTTGTCAGAGTTTGTAGCCGAGACTCAAGAAATTACTACTACCATCTCTAAAGGTAGTGTTTTAGAAAAGGTCGTGACTCATGTGTCTAATGGTGAGGTGATGCCTGAGGGAGCTATTAAAAATGGGGCGACTATTTCTTATGGTCGTTCTTCCAAACGGGGACTTCAAGGAAAATACGAGGTCAATAATCAGATTCTGCCTAAGAGAACTCGGATGGCTTTAAATCAAGAAACTGAAACTGGGATGAGCAACGTTAACAACTCTATGGCGGTGGTTGAGGGTGAACCTCGTCGGAAAAAATGATAGTGTTATGTTGGAACTGTCGAGGTCTGAATAATGCCGCGACAGTTCGTTCGTTGAACCATTTCATTGGTCGCAAATCTTCCAAAGTTGTAGTTTCTTAGTGAAACTAGAATAAGAAAGAATAAGATTACTTCCATTTGTAGTAGGCTTGATATGGATAAATGCTTTGTGGTTGAAAAAAGCATTTCTTGTATTGATTTACTGCTCTTGTGGAGGAATGAAGTTAATATTGAGATCTTGTCTAATTCTCGTTTTCATGTTGATATCATTACTACTCAAGGTGTTGATTGATTTCACTTTACTGGAGTGTATGCGAGTCACTATGCTCGGTTAAAGTATGAAGTGCGGGATACTATTTCTGCATTACAATCGGTCTCTCCTCTCTCTTTGGTTAATGAGGGAAGGCTTCAATGCTATTCTTAATGACTCATAAAAGCAGGGTGGTCGCAGGAAGTCTCGTGTTCAATGGATGAATTAGCTTATTAGCAAACCAAATTCATGCAATGTTGATCTTGTGCAGGGACAAAGCTTAATTGAACCACGAGGGATTAAATCGTTTAACTTTAAAATAAATAAGATCTCTAAAATTGAACTTAATTATAAAATTTTAAAATCGAAGGATCTTAAAGAGTAATTTCACAAAAGAAAATTTCGAAATTAAAATTTCATTTTAAAACTAAAAGCTCCTAAAATATAATTAAACTAATAAACTTGGGAGGAGCAATGACTTAATTATAATCATTTCAAAAATATTAATGATTTAAAACAAATTGAACTATCAAAGTTGGAGAAGGGGGATGTAATTACCTCTCGCACCTCCCATGTAGTTCCGTCTCTGATGTTGTGTTTCCACCGTTGATATGTTCAGTATTGTTGAGGATGAAGAGGAGGAGGAAGAGAAGAAAATATAATTTATTTTTAATTAATATCAAATTTGATTAATTTAAGTTTTAATCTATGCAAAGAAAAAAGTCGTTGAGAGTTTTAAGGATAAAATGATAAACTTTAAAGATTAACTCATACAGTAATCTCATATTAATCGTTTAAATATATCATTTAAAATTAAATTATTTATATTTATATTTTATTTTATTTAGGATTTATCTTATATTAATCAGTGTCCCTGGCATTCATGGTGGTCGAACCTAGGATATCAATGAATAATAACAATTTTTTTACTATCGATGTCGCATGGTACGTAAAGTGTTAATGCTTTTAAATATATAATATATTTCTATATATTAAAATAAAATAAAAAGTGTATTAATTTTTTTTATTTAAGTTTAATTATATAAATAATTTCAATGAAATCTTGAATCATGAACACAAATATCTTTAAAATTGAAAACCCTTAATATTTTTTAGAGAATTCAAAATGTTATATGAAATTATCATAGCGACACAATTAAAACATATAAAGTTTTTCACTTTTAATCAACTGGGAATCAAACTTATTTAAAACTAAATCACAAATCTTGAAACTATAATGGCAAACAATTTATAGATGAATTTCAGAGTTCTATTAATTCTAAAATTAAATAAAAAATAATTATAATACTCCAAATTTAGATAAAAAAAATTATAACTACATATCGAATATCACATTAGTCAGCGACGTAGTTCCGATCTATTAACTGACTAATCCAGATCAGGTACTGCAGAGGCGAGGACGACTCTCCCAACCCAATTTGTTCAATTTGCAAGTATCAAGATTCGAACCCCTGAACTTTACTTAAGAGACCTAGTGACTCATTAATCATTATGCAGTTCAAATCATTCAAATATATTCATAAGTTAAATACGCTAAAAAATATGCATACATACATAGATGATAGCAATCCCAACTTAAGAACATACCGAATATAGTTAAAATAGTGTTTTTAAACCAAAAGAGTATTCTGTTAATTTTATACTAAAATCATATTAATAAATATAAAAAATATCATTTAATTTATCAAACTCATTTTATAGAACTCTTAAAATTTCAGTTCAATTGAATTTGTAGATGTTGATTAATTTTGAGAAATATGCTTTTTAGGGGCAAAATTATCAAATTAGAATTAATTTTTAAATATCTAGCAAAACAAAAACATTCTAGTATTACTATAAAATTAAACATACAATTAATCATAAATTCAAATACCAAAAGAAAATCAAACTTAATTTTCGTAAAATATTTATTTAATCATAGATACAAATTTTCATAATCATATATAATTTAATAATAATCTTATTTGATTTTTTTTCAATCAGGTCCTCATTAAAAAGTCCCTTCTAACCCTAGCAAGGGGAAAAGGGTGCCTAAATACCATTAATCATGTAACCATTACATCATTTAGAACGTCTCTTGAAATGATATCGGGATAAACCAAAACAAAAAACAAAAATCCACTACTCCTAAGGGTCCAATTTGCTAGCTTATGAGCAACAACATTACAAGAACGATTAGCAAACGTAATATAAAACCTAGGCTTTGACAGAAAAATGGAACGAGCTTCTTGCACAAAGAACCCAAGAGTGGAAACATCATCAGAATTTCTTGATAGTTTGATCACAAGCATTACAGAATATGTCTCAAAGTGCACATCCTCCCAACCTTAATCTCAAGCAAAGCGTAAACCTACAAGCAGAGCGTGAAGCTTGACATACCCAGCATCAAAACAACCGACAGAAGGTGGTGCAAAACCACCAAGGGCATTCCCTCGTATATGACGGGCCACAACATCAACTATAGCCATCATTCTAGCCTTATCAAAAGCACCATCAGTGTTTATTTTAAGAACAAACCGTCACGCAGAGCGTGAAGCTCGGCATACCCAGCATTAAAACAACCGACCGAAGGTTGCACAAAACTACCAAGGACATTTCCTGGTTTATCACGGGACACAACACCAACTGCAACCATCTTTCTATCCTTAACAAAAGCACCATCAATGTTTATTTTAACCATATTTTCAATGGGAGGTTGCCATCGATTAGTAGCGTTACAAGCCCTAACAACCCTAATCTAATTGTCTCCATCACGTTACAGCCCTTTCTCTTTGCCAATCGCATCCTTGTAGTCTTTATGTAGACTCCTAGCATTCGAAACTAAGATCCAAGGAGGTTGCAACCTATCATTATGAACAAAATTATTCTGATTATTCCAAAAATTCCATAAGATAGTCAAAAAGCCAGCAGAATCACCATCCAACACAAAGGTTCATCCGTGGAACTAATGTCAACACTAGCCTGCAGCTCGATCAAACGAAGAACTTCTTGCATTTTCAGGAAACTACAAATATCATGGATAGTGGATTCTTCAGAGGAGGAACACATCAAACAAATACCATTGGACAGTTCAGCTACTTTGAGACGACTTCCTATCGGCAAAGCATCATAGAAGTTCGCCAAGCAAAGATACGAATCTTTGGGATAATCTTAAGCTTTGCAATAGTCTTCCACACCTTAAAATATCAATCATACTCATGGGACCTTCGCTATAACCACCAATATCTGGAGCTCACAGAGTACACTTCGAAATCATGAAAACCCCAAATAAGAACATCCTCAGTGCACAGAGCTATAGCCATATTGAGCACCTTCGTTACATTCTTAGAGGTGAACACCCTGCAAATCAAACAATCATTCCAAATATTAGTACAAGGCAATATAAACTCACGAACGAGATTTTCAATAAAGTCAATGTAACTCCCTATTAACGGCACCATATAAGTGCCGCCCCATTTATCATTGTGGATCCGTGTATTACTATCGATGCCAGCTCTCTAAAATAAACCACCATGCAAATATGTTAGAGTTGGATGAAGCCCTTTCCACGCAAAAGAACTCTTGTCTTTAAGAGTGTCATTCAAAATGTCCCTATCCGAGAAGTAATTCGCACGGAAGACACTGTCAGGATCATTAATAAAACGCCAAATCCTTTTTACCCAGAAGAGCAATGTTAAAACTGTGTAGGTCATGAAAACCTAAAATGCCATCGCGTTTAGGCTTAAACATAGTCTTCCACACAACCAACAACCAGCCACGCTTAGAAGCATCAGTAATCAGTTGACCACCAAACTATCAGGAAGAAGATAATATGACATCACATACTGAGGAAGGGCTTGGCCAACAACCTTGAGAAAAACCTCACGATCCCCATAAGAAAGAAGATGCTTAGTTCAATCCTGAATGTGTTTGTACATCCTATCTTTAAAATACCCAAAGGTGTTAGTCTTATTCTTCCTTATATGAAGCGATATACCAAGATAATGACCAATGTCATCAACCTCGCCAATACTAAGGATAGATAATATCTAATGATGACGAGACTGAATAGTGCTAGGACTGAAGTACAACATAGACTTTTCAAGATTAACCGTCTTCCCAAAGGAAAGCTTATACACATGCAACACATTTTTAACCTGCTCAACTTCCTGAATAGAGTTCTTGATGAAAATAATGCTATCATCAACAAACAAAAGGTGAGTGACTCGGGGACCATTTTGACTGGCACGAATACCCTGATCCTCCTTTGATTATGTAAACTATCCAACAAAGCATAGAGATCCTGCGTGAAAACAAGAAAGAGAAAGGGTCCCTTGCCTTAAGCCCCAATTGGCAATTGGGCTTAAACTCTTCCGAAAAACACCCATTCACTCGAACGGAAAAGTTGACCGATTCAACGTAACGCATAATGAGAGAAACCCATGCAGAACAAAACCCAGTCTTAGCATAACAACCCTCAAAGAGGACTCAACCCTATCATAAGTTTTCTCCATGTCTAACTTAAGCACAACAACTTTATTCATACCATTCTTGGAAGAGTTCATAAAATGAAGGATTTCATGGGCCACCAGAATGTCATCGGAAATTTGCCGACCAGGGAGGAAAGCTGCCTGATTCTCACTGATGCACTTTGACATGAGACTTTTCATCCGATGAACAAGGACTTTGGAAACAATTTTGTATACCCCATTATAGAGGCTAATGGGATAAAGATGTTTCATATGAGTAGGATCAAACACCTTGGGGATTAGAACAATAACAGTCTTGTTCACCAAACCCATATCCAGGTCACCTTTCAAAAGCTAAAAACATAAATTCACAAACGATGTCCCACAAGATCCCAATGCAAACAATAGAAGCTAGTAGGTAGCCCGTCAATTCCCGAGGCTTTTCGATGATTAATGTCTCTGTAAGCTACAACAATCTCGTCAGTAGTAAAATCCATGCAAAGAGTATTATTCATTTTATTAGAAATTACAGGCTCAGTGGCAGCAAAAATATAATCATCAATCTTAAGTAGGATTAGAAGAAACAAATAATTTCAAAAAATAATTAAAAGTAATATCCATGAGGTTATGTTTACCATCCTTCTACTGCTCTTGATCGTCAAAAAGACCATGAAGAAAGTTCTTCTTCCTCCTTTCGCTTGCCCGAGCATGAAAATAAGAGGTATTATATCACCATTAGAAAGCCACACAACTTGAAATGTTGAAGCCAATAGACCTCCTCTTTATCAAGCAAACTCTTCAGCTCAAGTGTTTTATTAATAAACTAAGCCACCTCAACATTCGAAAGACGTCGTTGAAGAGAATTATCAATAAAGTCACACAAATTCTTAATACGTTTCTGGAATTAGGCTCGACGAGCATGCTGCAAATCATTAAGAGTGGCTCTAATCTCTCTAATTTTCTCGACAACATTACCATGAGAGTAATTCCAAGTATAAACCACTCTCAACTTACATGCATCATCATACACCCAACATTGTTCAAATCGAAATAATCACCACGAGATGGCCCATTATACTGCCTTGTCCAGCTCATTGCAGACCTTTTATTAGTATTAATGATTATCATCTTAAAGGTAAATTCAGAGGACAGTTGTTAAGTGTTGTTGGTATTGATGCGAATGATTGTATTTTTCTAATAGCATATGCAGTGGTTGAAAGTAAAAACATGGAAACATGAAAGTTGTTCATTCAGCTTTTGAGTGAAGATATTAACATTGAGGATAGACAAAAGGTACATGCTTCAATTATTAATTCATATGCCAATTGTGATAAATAAATCAATTTAGTTATCTAATAATTATTAATTTAATATAGTGTTTAATTTATGCATTGATTACATTGTTTCCAAAGGCGAAGAATAGATTTGTGTCAGGCATTTGCATAACAACTTAAAAAATGATGGGTTTCGAGACAAGGGATTGAAGGATGCACTATTGGGTGTTGCGCGAGCTTTGAACATGGTAGACTTCAACCATTATATGGATGAATTGAAAGCAAATAATCTAGATGCACATAAATAGCTTTCGAAAAAACCATCAAAAGCATGGTCATGGTCTCATTTTAGGACCCTATCAAAGTGTGATATGTTGTTGGATAATTTGTGTGAATGTTTCAATAGATACATATTGGATGTGACAGACAAATCAATTTTAACTATGGTTAAAAATATCATATGCAAGTTGATGAATAGATTCTATGTGAAAAGAAATGTTGCAGATAAGTTTTTGGTCCATGATGCTTTAAGATTCAGAAAAAACCATGATAAGAATAAGGAATTTTCAGGACGCTATTGGCCATAACCGTCAATATTGAATTTTTTTTAGATTATATGTCCCACTAATCAGTTCACAGTGGACTTAAATGAGAAGTCATACAGTTGCAGGAATTGGGACTTATTTGGTATCCCTTGTGCTCATGCAATTTCGGCCATTTAGTTTAACAAAGAGTGTCTAGAGACTTATGTAGATGTGTGTTACTCTATTGACACAAAATAAAATTTATCAAGAAGTCATTACTTCAATTAGAGGTAAAACATCATGGCAAACATCTAAGTTCATTCTGTTGCGGAAGACGGCTATCGGATAGAGCAAAAATACAACTGATAATTTGAGAAAATAAAAATTGAAGATAAAAGAGACAAAATTTACGTGAAAAACCCCTAAATAATATAGGGTAAAAACCACGGGCAACGGTAGAAGAATTTCACTATGAGAAAAAATAGGAATTACAACCTCTCTCGATCTACTAAGGAGAAAACAATGATAATTCTCTCTTGATAAAAAGGAGAAAACAACTCTCAAGAAACTCTCTAAAATCTCTCTAGTATTGGAAGAAAGCTAGAATGCTTTGGGATGGTTTTGAAGCTAAATGAGCTAGGGTATTTATAGTTGAAGTTTAAGGACTAATTTGTAAATATCCTAAATAACAATGACTAAAATTGAGATTTTACCATTGTTGATTTTTAACAAATAGCCAACCCTTTTTGAAAAAATTGGTGGTTGCCACCGAAAGTGGCTTGGCCACTTGTTTATTTTTCAACAATCTCTCACTTGAAGATTTGATTGGAACAATCATATCTTCACACCATTCTTTCTACCTTGTACCATCATGTTGCTTATGTCTCTGATAGGCCACAAGAGGATCGACACCAAGTAAATTTATCAGCGTTGATCGCCTTTGTCATGAAATCTGCTATGTGTCTTTGGTATGGATCCTCTGCATATCTATGTCCCTTCTTCCACCTTTTCACGAATGAAATGGTATCGAACTCGTATGTGTTTTGTCCTTGAATGAAATGCTGGATTCATTGCAAAATGCAAGGCGCTTTGACTGTCACAAAACAGAGAGACATACTCTTGATTGTTTCCAAGCTCCTCCAATAACATCTTCAACCAAATTGCTTCTTAACTGGCTTGTGTAGCTGCTACATATTCTGCTTCTGTTGTGGATGTAGCCACAACTGACTGCAACTTAGAAACCCAGCTTACAGCTCCATCAGCAACTTTGAACACATATCCTATTGTAGATTTTCTTTTATCCAAATCCCCTGCATAGTCAGAATCTACATACCCATTGATTAATAAGTTTGATCCTCCGTAACATAATGCAATATTTGAGGTCCCTTTGATGTATCTCAGGATCCTCTTTACTGTATTCCAATGCTCTTTACCTGGATTCGCCATGTACGACTAACCACTCGCACTGCTTGTGCAACGTCTGGTCTTGTGCATATCATAGCGAACATTAAACTTCCCACTGCTGATGCATACGGTACTCGAGAAATCTCCATCCTCTCTTCTTCACTGCTAGGACTCATACTGGAGGATAATTTGAAGTTAATAGGAAGAGAGGTAGAAATTGGCTTACAATCTTGCATGCTAAATCGTGACAAGATTTTCTTCAAGTAATTCTTTTGTGAAAGCCAAATTTTCCTATTACTTCTGTCTCGGTGAATTTGCATCCCTAGAATCTTGTTTGTTGATCACAAGTCCTTCATTTCAAATTCACTAGCCAGTTGTTCCTTCAATTCTTCAATATGATCTTTGTTGGGTCCTATAACCAACATGTCATCCACATACAACAGTAATACAACAAAATCGTTATCACCAGACCTCTTGAAATAAGCACAAGGGTCTGCATTAAGTCTTTTGTATCCAAGGCACATAATGAAGGAATCAAATCTCTTATACCAACACCTCAGCGCCTGCTTTAGACCGTACAGAGATTTTTTCAACCTGCAAACCAAGTTCTTCTTTTCGTCTTCTTCAAAACCTTCAGGCTGGAGCATATAAATCTCTTCTTCAAGATTTCCATGAAGAAAAGTTGTTTTAACATCTAGCTGTTCCAGATGTAAATTCAATGTAGCACACATTGCCAAGACTACTCGAACTGTTGTTAGTCGAACCACATGAGAAAAAATTTCATTGAAATCAATACCTTCTTTCTGAGCATATCCTTTGACCACCAGTCTTGCACGATACCTCTCCACTTGATCGTCACCATTTCGTTTGATTTTGAAAACCCATTTGTTACCAATTGGCTTCCTTCCTTGTGGTAGTGGCACAAGGTCCCATATTTTATTTTTATGAAGGGCTTCGATTTCTTCTTGCATCGCCATCATCCACAGTGAAGCATCTGACCTGTTTATTACCTCCTGATATGTTGATGGCTCACCGTCCTCTGTTAAAAGACAATATGCAACATTTCCTTCTATAACATAATATGAGTGCCAATTGGGACGTCTTCTCACACGATCTGATTGATGAGTTGTTGGAGCTTCAGAACTCTCTGGTTCTTGTTCATCATGTGCTGGTTCTGCTTCAGAAGTATCTCTTTGTTCAAACTCCTTTTCCACATGTATTGTGTAGTCTTTGACTTTTCAGCGCTGTCATCGTCTTCTTTTCTTTGTATCTTATCTTCTACAAAGATAACATCTCTGCTAATGATCACTTTGCAGGCAGTGGGATCCCACAAGCGATACCCCTTTACTCCATCAGCATACCCCAAGAATTTGCATTTCCTGGATTTTGGATCCAGCTTTGAAATTTCTTGGGCGTTGTACATCACGTACACAATACTTCCAAATACATGGAGGTTTGAATAATCAACTGGTTTACCAGTCCACATCTCCATTGGCGTCTTCAGCTCTATTGCAGTTGATAGAGCTCGATTCACCAAATAACAGGTGGTATTGACTGCTTCTGCCCAGAATGATTTTTTTAGGCCTACGTCCCTCAACATTGCTCTTGTTCTTTCTAACAAGGTTCTGTTCATCCGCTCTGCCACTCCATTTTGTTGAGGAGTGTTCGCCACTGTGAACTATCTTTTGATGTCTTCTTTCTTGCAAAAGTCATCAAATTCTTCGCTTGTGTATTCTCCTCCATTATCTGTTCTGAAACACTTGATCTTATTTCCAGAATCAAGTTCCACCCGCGCTTTGAAGTTTTTGAAAGTTGAAAACACGTCTGACTTCTTCTTAATAGGGTGCACCCAACATCTCTTGGAGTAGTCATCAATAAATGAGACAAAGTATTTTGCTCCACCTAGGGATGTTACTGGTGCTTGCCATACGTCAGAGTGAAACAATTCTAGAACACTTTTGCCTCTAGAATTTGATGTGTTGAATTTCAACCGGTGCTGCTTACTTGTTATACAATGCTCACACAAATTAAGTGATACCTTTGTTAAGCCTGGAAGTAGCTTTTGCTCCACAAGGAATTTTATTCCTTGTTCTGACATGTATCCAAGTTTCTTATGCCATAGCATTGCAGAATCTGAACTACATGACGCAACAGAGGCTTCTACTTCTAGCAATGTCTCTCCCTTCAGCATGTACAAGTTTACAGCTATCTTTTTACCTTTCAGCACCACAAGCGCTCCACGAAACACCTTCATGATTCCTTTTCGTGTTTCAATCTTGCTAGCATTATTATCCAACAATCCGTAGGATAATAAATTTTTCTTCAGACCTTTCACGTGTCGCACATCTCGAACAACTTTAATTGTTCCATCATACATCTTTAATTTGATGGTTCCCACGCCAACGATCTCTAAGGTATGATCATTGCAACTATACACAGATCCTCCTGAGACAGGTTCATAATGATGGAACCATTCTCTTCTTGAGGTCATGTGATATGTTTCTCTCGAATCAATGAGCCATATATCTGCAAATCGTTTTCTTCCTTCCACGGTGGTTGACGCTTCACAGCATAGAGCATCTCCATCATCTGAAGTGTTTGTAGTATTGCCTTATGGATTGGAGTTTTTATTTAGACTCCAACAATCCTTCTTCAAGTGACCCTTCTTTCCACAGTTGTAACACTTTAAATTCTTCTTGCTTCTCGACTTCGATCTACCTTGTTTGTGACTGCTGCTTTGGCCACGTTCTGTTGATCTGCCTCTCATCGTTGTCATCATTGTCAACGCTTCTGCTTGTTGCAGATTTACTTGTATGTCTTCCTTGTTCTTGCGCCGATTTTCTTCTTGTAGAACAGCAGCTGCAACGTCATCGAAGACTAGACTGGTGACATTACTGTTTGTCAAGTTGATGATGAGTTGATCATACGAATCTGGTAGACTTTGAAGTAGAAGTTCAGTACGTTCTTGTTCTCCTATTTTACAGCTTAAGGATGTAAGCTGAGAAAATAAAGTTTTCATTGTATTTAAGTGCTCCGTCACTGAAGTAGATTCTGGCATACGGAGAGTGTACAATTTTCTCTTAAGGAAAATTTTATTGTGCAACGATGTGGCCTCGTACAGTTTGGTGAGATGATCACATATCTCCTTAGCTGTCTTCTTCTCCTCGATACTTGACAATACTTCATCTACTAATGCTAGATGAAAGTTTGCCATAGCATTTCCGTCCATTTCGATCCATTTGTTGTCGTCTGTGAAATCTACTGCCTTTCGCTGATAGCTGCTAGACAACCGTCTTTCCTCAGGATGGCTTTTATCTTCAATTTCCACAATGAGAAATTTCTCCCATTGAACTTTTCAATATCAAATTTCGTTGACATTGCTTCGTTTACGGATAGCTCCCACTATTTCACTATCGTGAATAGTTCTCTGGAACCTTCAAAGAATGGGTAATAACTTCTTACTTTCTTATGTTGGAGGATCCACCTTTTTGGTGGCAACCACAAAGACAATAAACAGATATTACACACTCTAATCTGGCTCAGATACCAATTATTGCGGAAGACGGCTATCGGATAGAGCAAAAATGCAACTGATAATTTGAGAAAATAAAAATTGAAGATAAAAGAGACACAAAATTTACGTGGAAAACCCCTAAATAATATAGGGTAAAAACCACGGGCAACGGTAGAAGAATTTCACTATGAGAAAAAATAGGAATTACAACCTCTCTCGATCTACTAAGGAGAAAACAATGATAATTCTCTCTTGATAAAAAGGAGAAAACAACTCTCAAGAAACTCTCTAAAATCTCTCTAGTATTGGAAGAAAGCTAGAATGCTTTGGGATGGTTTTGAAACTAAATGAGCTAGGGTATTTATAGTTGAAGCTTAAGGACTAATTTGTAAATACCCTAAATTACAATGACTAAAATTGATATTTTACCATTGTTAATTTTCAACAAATAGCCAACCCTTTTTGACAAAATTGGTGGCTGCCACCGAAAGTGGCTTGGCCACTTGTTTATTTTTCAACACATTCCAAAGCCTTCTATTCAGCAACCAAAACAACCCGAAAGACCTAAAACGAAGAGGAAGAAGGAACTTGATGAACTAACTTCACAGAAAGAAAAGTCTACAAAACTTAAGAAAATTGGAGCTGACATGACGAGCTCAAAGTGTGGAGAACAAGGACCTAACAAGCGGTCTTGCAAAGTTATTAGACAGAACAAGAATTTGCAACAATCAAATGATGTGAGTATGTGATGGTTATAATGATTTTTGTTTTATTCAATTATATATATTAATTTCTACTTTAAGGGTGCTTGGTATAGGCAGTTAAGACTATGTTATCTAACTTTCTTATTTTAGTGTTAGAAGTTATTAAGTTTTTTTAGGGCTTAAGTTAAACGAATTATTTTAGCGTTTGAAGTTAATAAGTTTTGTTTATTTTATTTAGGGAACATTGTAAGTTATGCGATAAAAAGATAAGGATTAGTTTTATGTTAGTAGTTTAAATTTAATTTTAATTCCTAGTCGGTTATCTAGGAGGCAGTATAGTTTGAGTGGAACACTAACTCTTTAGCATTGTACATAACTCACTCATTGCCTGCGTAAAGATATGACAATTTTTGGAGAATGAAATTTAGTTTTTCTAGAAATCTTTTTTCTAGAAATCTTTTTTCTAGCCGCCAATGACGTCTTCGTCTTCTTACGAGGCTATCTTTGGGCCTTTCTTCCATACCTCTGGTTCTACCCTCACTGATGCATCACCGGTGTCAATTACCTGTCACCGTTTGAATGGAAACAATTATATTTCCAGGTCTCAATCCGTCTGACTGTTCCTCACTGGTCGGAATAAACAATGACACCTATTGGAAACATGGTATGCAACTGCTATTTTATACTATGATTGGAAACGACACTGATTCTAAATGTAAACGATCCTGACTACACAAATTGGTTCAGCGAGGACACTATGATCACGTCCTGGCTAATAAACTCAATGGTTCCTGAGGTAGGGTAGAATTTTTTACTGTATAACACTGCTGCCGAAATTTGGAGTGCTGCGAATGAGAATTATTCAAATTTTGAGAATTATGCTACGTTGTTTGGTATTGAATGCCAAATTAATAATCTTAAACAAGAAGGTAGGAGTGTTACCCAATATTTCAGTATGTTATCTGGTTTCTGGTAGCAGCTCAATTTGTTTGAGTCGCATGACTGGCGGTGTGGCGATGCTCAGTTGTTTAAACAACTTGTGGAGAAAAGGCGTATTTTTCAGTTTTTTTCTGGTCTTAATAAAGAACTTGATGAAGTCAGGGGGAGAATGTTGAGTATGAAACCTCTTCCGTCAATCCATAAAGTTTTCTTGAAGGTTTGCAGGGAGGAGAGCTGACGTACTATTATGCTTCCTAATCTAGTGGCTACTGAAGGATCGACATTGGTTACCCATTTTTCAAATAATTCCAGACTGAAGAAGGGAAAACCCTGGTACGATCACTGTAAAAAGCCAAGACATGTGCGTGACAGCTGCTAGAAACTACATGGAAAACCAGCAGATTGGAAGCCTTCTAAACTAGCCTTCTACCGTGATTCTCAAGGTCACTTTGTATATTCTACCGAATCGCATAGCAGTTCCTTTAGCAAAAAAACAAATGGAGGAATTAAGACAGTTGTTCGGTCAATTAAATTTGACCTATGAGTCCCCGAATTCAGCTCCTGAATGTCGTGCTCCTCTTGCCACTTTGGCTAACAAAAACAACTCTACTACATGGATTGTGGATTCTGGAGCCAGTGATCATATGGCAGGTGATCTTCGACTTTTTTAGGATTTTCAATTCAGTCTGCTTATATTCTAACAGCAGATAGTTCTCTTTCGACTATCGAAGGCAGTGGATTGGTTCGGATCAATTTGAACATTTTTGTTACAATCTATTCTTATTGTCACTAATCTTGCTTGAAATTTGATTTTTGTGAGTAAATTGTCTACTGATTTGCATTGCAATACCCAGTTTAACTCTGATTTATGTAAATTTCAGGATTTAAGTTTGGGGACAGAGATTGGTAGTGTTCAATTTTTTGTGGACTTTACCTTCTCATCAACACTCTTTCCATTCCACAACACGCTTGTTCCAGCTCACTCTATTCTCTTTTGGTTGAACATTCTACTGATATGTTGTGACATTTTCAATTACGACATCCGAGTTTCTTTTACCTTGCCAAATTGTTTCCTAATCTATTTATTAATAAAAGTCCGAAACATTTCTCGTGTGATATTTGTAATTTTTTCTAACAAACAAAAAGTGTGTATCACCCTTCCTCATACAAGTCGTTCAAGCCCTTTGCCATTATTCATAGTAATATTTGGGGTCCATCCCAGGTAGCGAGTTTAAATGGTTTTCGTTGGTTTCTTTCTTTTGTTGATGATCACTCTCGCATGACATGAACTTTCCTTATGAAAACCAAATCCGAAACTAATGTTATTTTCAAACAATTCCACACTATGATTGCAATCCAATTTGAGAGTTATATTTTAGTTCTTCATTCAGATAATGGTAGTGAATATTTTACCAAAACTTTGGGTTCTTTCTTTTAAGAAAAAGGGATTGTTCACCTTACATCGTGTGTTAATACCCCACAACAAAATAGGATTGTTGAGCGAAAAAATTGCCATCTTCTGGAAGTTATCAGGTCTCTTCTCTTTTCTACAAATGTTCTTTCATATACTTGGTGATATGCTCTTATGACTGCCACGTACTTGATTAATCGAATGCCTAGTAAACCTTTGCAATGTCCAAGAGATCTTTTTTCTTAAGAGTTTTCCTCACTTTCAGCCTTTGACTTCTTTGTTACCTCTCTGAGTCTTTGGTTGTACTGTGTTTGTCCACAATGATTAGTCCATATCTAAGTTAGATCATAAAGCATTTAAATGTGTTTTTCTCGGTATTTTTCTACTTAAATGGGCTACAAGTGTTATTGTCCTAATACTAAGAAATGTTTTATATCCATGGATGTTTCGTTCTTTGAATGCACACCCTTTTTCCCAAATCTAAAATTCAGGGGAGTCATCACTGTCACCATGTGAATTTCAGATCTTTGATTTTGTTCATATGTCACAACCTTTTTGTTCTTAACCAACCAGTCGAACCAGCCTTGTCAGCTGAACCAGTTCTGCCAGCTGAACAAGCCTTGCCCGTCGAACCAACCTCACCACACTACATTGCAGAAGCAAATCCACCCCAAATTGAACATAACATAGCTTCACCTCAAACCCTTTCTAATCTCAAAATACTTGTTTACAAAAGAAAATAAAGAGCAATTTTGAAGGTTCCCATACAAGCTGATCACTGCCGAGAGTTGGAACCGAGCTTGAATGCTTCAGAACCTAAAGAAGGTAACCACTATTTTCTGAATGATTTAAATGTCTGAATTGATAATATTGATTTGCCGATTGCCCGAAGGAAAGGAGTACGGAGATGCATAAATTATCCAATTAATAAATTTGTTGCATATGGGAGACTAATGCCTCGTTTTAAGAATTGTATAGCTAATGTGGATAGTATTGTTGTGCCAAATAGAGTGGAAGAAGCACCGAAAGATCCTAAGTGGAGGAAAGCGTTTGAAGAAGAATTATTAGCACTAAAAAATAATAACACTTGGGTTATAGTTGATCTTCCAAAAGACAAGAAACTGGTTGGTTCTAAATGGGTATTTATTGTGAAGTACAAGGTAGATGATAACATTGAAAGATATAAAGTGAGACTGGTGGCAAAAGGGTTCACTCAATCATATAGAGTGGACTATCAAGATATGTTTGCTCCTGTAGCAAAGTAAACACTGTCGGAGTGTTGCTATCATTAGTGGTTAATGAGGAGTGGATGCTTCATCAACTAGACATAAAAGAGTGTCTTCTTGAATGGGAACTTAGAAGAATAAGTATATATGCGAGTTCCACCTAGAGTAAATGTAGGAAGCAAGCAAGTGTGCAGGTTACTAGAGTCGTTATATGGTCTTAAACAATCTCCTAGGGCCTAGTTCGACAGATTCACAAAGGTAATTATTCAAGATGGTTACAGGCAATGTCAATCAGATCACACTTTGTTTGTGAAAATTGCACCAAACAAGAAAAAGATAATTTTAATTGTCTATATGGATGACATCATAATAATCGATGATGATGTTGTGGAAATAGAAAGATTGAAGAAGCTACTAGCAAGTGAATTTGAGAATAAAGGCTTTGGTACTTTGCGATACTTCTTGGGTATAGAGGTGGTCAGATCGAAAGAAAGGATAGTCATTAATCAGAGAAAGTACATTTTAGATTTACTATCGGAAATAGGAATGGGAAGATGCAAATCGGCAGAAACTCCCATGGAGGTTAATTTAAAACTAAGGAGGGAAGAAATGGGTAGTCCGGTAAACAAAGAACAATATCAAAGGCTAGTAGATAAGTTGACTTATCTTTCACTTACTAGACCGGATATAGTTTTCCTATAGTAAGTCAATACATAAATGATCCAAGAGAAGAACATTTAGAAGCAGTAAATTGAATCCTGAGGTACTTGAAGATGACACCATGATATGAATTAATTTTTCAAAAAATTGAGGATAGAACAATGGGAATTTTTACATATTCAAGCTGGGTAGGAGAGCTAACTGACAGAAGGTCCAATATTGTTTATTGTTTGTTTGTTTGGAGAAATCTCATAAGTTCGAGAAGTAAGAAACAAACAGTGGTTTCTCGAAGTAATGCAGAAGCAGAGTTCAAGGCGATGGCACTTGAAATTTGCGAAGGAATTTGGTTACAACGGCTACTGAATGAACTTGAGTTCTGTAGCGACAAACACTTTGAACTTCAAAGTGATAGCAAGTCTGCTATAAGTATCGCGAAGAATCTGGTTCATCATGACCGAATGAAACATGTTGACCGAATGAAACATGTTGAGATTGACTTACACTTCATTTCTAAGAAGGTGAAAGGTGAAGTTGTAAGACTTAATTATGTTTCTACTGAAAATAAGTTGACGGACATTTTCACCAAGACACTTCCAATAATTACTTTTGATGAGATAATATCCAAGCTGGGTCTCTATAATATTTTCCCCAGCTTGAGAGGTAGTGTAAGTTATGCGATAAGAGGATAAGGATTAACTTTATGTTAGTAGTTTAAATTTAATTTTAATTCCTAGCCGGTTATCTAGGAGGCAATATAGTTTGAGTAGAATACTAACTCTTTAGCATTATATAACTCACTCATTACTTGTGTAAAGATATGATAGTTTTTTCGTGAATAAAATTTAGTTTTTCCAGAAACCTTTTTTTCTTGGAATCAAATGATAAAATATAACTTTTTGGAATGAAATATTTTTTTCTCCTTTCTCCGGTTTACTAAATAAATGTAGTATGTATTTCATATTCTCTTTTACATCATTTACCTTGACATCAACATGTTATTTTGTTCTTTTATGAATAGGCAACAGTTTCTAATCTGAAGCATAAATTTGTCCCTGATCACATGAGTCCACAAAGAAAAGTCACTCTAATAACAAGTTAAAACATCTTTTTTGGATATCTAAAATTATGAATATACAAGAAATGTCTCTTTAATATTTCTAAAATTTTAAAACTTTTGAGTCCATCACGTGCAGTGACATCAAGCTGATATAGCATGAAAAACCAAGATTTTGCTATTCAAGTTTAACATTCCTCTAAGATTCATTTCGAGACAAAAACATGATTGTTAGTGACAAAAAAAAATCAATAATAAAAAACATTCAAGCTTGATCCAATCGTCCAACAACTTCCATATGAGTTAGAGTGCTAGAAGTCTAGCAATGTCGTTAACAACACGTCATAGCATTTTTCTTCCCTTATTATCATTCGGTCTATAGTCGAACTAGAACCAACTGGAATCAAGCTCAACACTAAAAAATAAGTAACGAAAGTGTCATAACGTTTTCCCCCTTCTAAAAAGCTCAATTTTAAAAGAAAACCCAAGTACCACTTATTTTTTAAAAGTTTGAATTTTTATTAATTTGATTTGAGGTCGTCATCGACCTTTGTGTTAGACAGGTCGAATAGCTAAAAACATCTTTTAAAAGAATTTTTATAAAAATTGTTTAAAATACAAAAAATTGGTCTATTTTTGCCAAAGATTCATTTTTAAGTGTTTGAGAATAGAATATGCGTGAAGAATGATAAACACTCCACAACGCCCAAAATTAATACCTAATAGCTTATATGTTGTCGTGACAATGGAAATTATAACTTCGTGTCAAAAATTAAAGTACGATCCTTTTTATGCGCCCAAAATTAATACCTAATAACTTATATGTTGTCGTGACAATGGAAATTATAATTTCATGTCAAAAATTAAAGTACAATCCTTTTTATTGAACATTTATTAACTTATTTTGAATTATTTTTTAAGAGGCATTCCCTATTTTGAGAAGAGACAATGAGATTTGCACATCAACTATTAAGAATTTCATCCCATCAATTTCTTCTCTATAAAAGACATCAAATAAAATAATGAGATCATACACATTACCGTTATTTAAACTAAAAAGAAAAAAGAATAATTGATTACCAACTTATTCGAACAACTCTACGAAAGTTGCACGACAATCTAATTAAAGAAGGTAGAAAAATTAAAAAATAAACACACATTCATTTAAAGGAAATTTGGAAATTCTTTCATTTCTAAAAAAATCAAAATAATATAAAAATATACCATTTTTACTTAAATTAGATTCGATTTATTTAAAGCTCACTTTTCGTTCGAATATCGTATTGAATCACACTACAACTATTAAATATGTTTTTCACGTCCATTCTATGAAAGATGTTCTCAAAAGTATACGAGTAAAACATTAAAAATATTATTAAATAGTATTTTATATGAAGTAAAATATAATACAAAAAAATGCAAAAATATACATACATGATATAAGAATTGAAACATGTTAAATAAATAGGTATATTTAACACTGTAATTAATACGCATAATAATTAATAATAGATAAGAGCGTTACAGTAAAGATTAAAGTATATTTAACAAAAGTTGATGAGTGTACATGCGTAAAGTAATAAAACATACCTACAATATATATATATATATATTATATATTGATATTTACAAACATAACATGCATTGTATAATAGGGTACATGTATATGCATATATAACACAATATAGCACACGAAAAATAAACCTATATTGTTTAGGACAAATATATACGCATGCTTAAACACAACACAAAATACACAATTTACATATTAAAGACACAAAACACGGTGGCCAAATTAAAAAGAAAGCAACTTTAAGGTCATAACAGCAAACACGGCAAAAAATCATAGCAAGAATACGAATATTATACAATATGTGTACTAGATTAGAAATAACCATAAATAACACAAAGAACTAAAACAGAAGTTATTAAAATGGTATATCAAATGTATGAACCACATAAGACATAAGCAAGCACATAAAATGGACTAAAATGAAAGTGCTGGAGTATTAAAAGCTCGAAATAAAATAAATATTCATTTAGTGGGCTATGTGCATCGATGCACATTCAATGTGTACCGATCCATCAAGGGTAAAATCCCAAAAATTGTTCAAGGTGTATCGATGCACTCCTTTAAAATAAAAAGTAAAAACATTGAATATCATCACTGTATAGATGCACAAGTAGTGCATCGATGCACCCCCTTAAAATACAAACATCGAATGAGATTTATGTACCGATGCATAGATAGTGCATCGATACACCCGTCAAGGGATGCATCGATACATAGTGTAGTGCATCGATGCATACCTTCATTAAAAGATGAAAATAGCTTTTCTTTTAGCCTAAGAAATGATAGTTTAGAATATATTAATTAGTATACTGATAAGTATCAATGAATTACTATGTAGATACATAGCCTAAATAAGTTCTGGAACTTGACAAGTAAGATCGATCAAGGAAAAGATAACAGATCGGTATTGACTAGTGGGGCCAGGTGAGTGCGTATTATTAGAATATATGTATTGTATATGGAAATTGAACTTGCGACAAGTCTATTTCCAATATGTTGAATATATGATTGTATGATTAGAAGTATGATTATGTTTGATATTACGTGAATATGCTTAGTTGTATTACATGTTATGTGGTATGAATTTATATGATATGTGTTATATGGAAATAATTTATGTATTATAGGAAAATGTTCGATGAGTTATATGAACCTGAGATATAAATTATAGGATCACAAACTATGTAAAATACCAATGACTTATGTGATAACAAGAGGAAGTGACTATATAAACCTGTAAGATAAATTATATGGGAAAGATTTATAGGCTTAAATGAATTTATAATAAATAAGATATATAGTAAAAATCTATTAAGCCAAAGATAGATATTATTGGAGCTTTTGATGATAATTTATTAGAAGACTTGTATATGTGATAAGCTATGTGAAACTGAACTAGGTAAATATATGAAATTAGTAAATAAATTATGGGAGATAAGTAATTATGTAAAACATGGAGTTATGATATATATATAGACTATATGAAAATGAGTACATGATATTAAGTATAAGTTATTTATGGAATTAAGACTTGCGATGAGTCTAATTGTGATATTAGATTACATGAGTACACGAATACAAACATGTAGTGCTATGATGCTTATGTGTACATGAGTTTATGCATATGTCTAGATGTTAAATGTATATTTATGCATGATCTATGTGAATGCATGTGTATGTGATAAACCATGTGAACTAATATACTTGACTTATGTAATTAAAGGGAGAAATGAAATAAGGTATGTGACTGTAAGATATGTGATAATAAGTTATATGATTATATGATCATAAAATATAAGACATGTGACAAGAGATGTGTGATTACATGAAAGTATGATATAAGCTATGTGAAAGTGATCTATATGACTATTTATCTTTGTGAATACAAATATATGTGATATGATATATATGATAATGAGATATGAGACTCTACGAGAATATTACACGATCTACGTGACAAGAAGCTATGAGATTATATGTCTATTTGATACGAATGTGTGAATATGTGACAAACATAAATATTAATGCCCATGTTATGTGTCTTGAGAGCTAGAGGTATAGTTAGCATGCCAAGAGTCGAGGGTCTACGCGGTCCTTCGGGACATATATGTATTCTTTAGAAAAAGTATGAGGTCTTTTGAGACACATATTTGGTCCTTAGCATATGTATATGATTCTTAAGGAATTTTGTACGTGGTCCTTAGGGATATCTTATATGGAACTACGGTGCAATTCTACGCGGCACTTCGATGCAATTCTACGTGGCACTTCGGTGCATTTATATGAGCTTTGGTGACAGCATTAGTGCACAACCTCTATAGACTCATATATAGTTATCACATGTGTACATGGGCCATTAAAAATATAATATGCGAAAATTCTATGTGATGTTATATGTTTGTTGGTGATGTGATGTTATATGATATGTATATGTATTAAAGATAAGAAGAAGAGGATAATATAAAAAGGGAGAAGCGATGATAACATATAAAAGATTATGAATGTAAATGATGATATGTGTCTAGGTGTAATTAGTACATCAAAGAATATATGATTTGGTATGGTATATATATATATATATATATATATATATATATATATATATATATATATATATATATATGTAATTATGTTTTGTATGTATTATGAGCTTATTAAATTAGTATAATTGTATGAAGTGTGTAGAGTAGAAATTAGAGTTGAGATTTTATATTTAAGTGTTAATGCCTCACTAAGTCATCGACTTAGCGTGTGAATGTTTCACACGTAGGTTTTGAGAAGAGGAAAAAGGGATCGAAGATGAGCTCATCAGGTCAGCATCTCCTTCCTGAAGTTTAGATCAGAAAAATCTTGAATTATATGCATTTTAGGAAATGTAGTTGGCATGTAAGATAAAATATTGGTGTCGGATACACTCTGATAAGTTTTGTAAATCAATATGTTTTACACAATAACAATTATTTGGTTTATTGAAAATGTCGAACTGAATCTTTATTTAATTATTTTATTTTTGTCAAAGTAAATGATTTGAAAAGTCAATGTGACACCTCAGACTCGTATCCGGGTCGGATATGGGTTGGGGGTGTTACATTTAATGGTATCAGAGCTAAGGTTTAGCCGATTCTAGGCTAAAACCGAAGGTAAAAAGAGTTTTAAAATGTGTACTTGCCAACACAGAGTGAAAATTTCTAATCTGATAGTGTAAGGAGTATGTTAATAGAATAAGATTAGTTTAATATAGTAGAAATCGGATCGTGAGAATTTTGAAGGAAAATGAGAGGTAAACCTGATTGTGATAGCAATTCACTTTCCCTGGCCAGGTAGGATGAAGAACGGACACATCAGGAAGTGCCTCGTAAGATCAAAGACTGATTTCAGAAAGTTGAAATCATATTAGAATAGTGATAGAAGGTTTTCACAGGTTTGAATCAGAAAAGTGATGTGAAGTATTCTTATTATTTCATGGATACGATAGAATATGGTGAACAAGTGTCACCATAAGAAAGTTAAAAGATCTAATGATGTGGTTAGAATTTGTAGAGAGTTCGAGAATAAGTGATTAGTGACAATCGTATAAGATATATAAAGTTAGAGTTTATGAGTTTGAAATAAAGGAATAGTATCGTGTATAAGCAAGAATGTGGATAGAATAAGGGTTTGCATTTTAGATGGAAAGAGTTAGCATTGACTAACCAAATTATGTGATGGAAAATGTATAGAAATTTAATATTTTGAGATGTCGTCAGGATAAGACAACCAAAGATGAGGTGGATCGGGATACAGTTTTATATTTTGATCATAATAATGTGACATAGTGAAGAAGGTGAGGATTCGTATGTTTGAGCAAAGCTAAGGATTGATAAGAAGAGTTTAAGAATAGTACATCAGTGATCAGTTTATAAGATAAAGGAAGTTAGAATGTTGAGTTGGAACAACGGAAATTACATGGTGTATGAGAGTAAATGTGGATTTGATAAGTTAAGTAAACTATTACTGAGATAATTTCGACTGAAAGGAATGTATATGAATGGTTCGATGAAGGTTTATGCTTTAGATTGGATAATTGGTGCTGACTAACATAATTATGTGATGATAAGTGTATTAAAGTTAAAGGATCAAAAGATGATGTCAGGGTAAATTACCTAAGTATGGTGTGAATTGAGACATGATTATGTATTTTGATCACAGAAATGTAAGGTAATGGAAGAGACAAGAGAATAATAATGTATATGAATAAGAGTGTGGGTTAGATAAGTGAGTAAATTGCACTGGTTGGATTTCAACTGAGAAGATGATTATGAGTAGTCTGATTAGGGCTTATGCCCTAAATTGGAAAATTGTTACTGATTAATTGGAATAGTATGGAGAATAAAGTTATAAGATTTGAAAAAAAAATATAAAGTTAAGTTAATCAAGTATGATGTGGATTTGGATATGGTTTTGATCATATAGATATGATGTAGGCAAGGAAATAAGTATTTGTATGTTTAAAAAGGGGGCTTTGAGGAAGGAAATACAAGTACAAGAGATGGTAAAGAATGAGGTTCTGTATAAGTAAAGCGGATTATCAAAGTTATGAAGATGTGATGAAGATCGGTAATCAGAGATGAATAAAATGATAAGAAAATAATATGTGAACATTAAAGAAAAGATATGATATGTGCATAAGCAGATTTTGATTTTGAAGGAATGAAAGAATAAAGGAATAGGAAAAGTCAAAGATGGAGTTTAAAAGATCAAGTATGACAAGAGGTATATTGAGATATAAGTTATAAGTTTGATATTAAAATGATACAATTTTCAATTATTAGAAGAACGAGAATAAATTATTATTCTTTGAACAAATACCTGAGGGTTATATGAAAAGATTGTGTGTATAGTAATACAGACAAGGATTACGAAATGAGCAAAAGCTTGCTTTATGTGCAAAACACATAGAGAATGATGAAAAAGATCAATTGATCCATAATATTGAGGAATAAGGATTGGGGTTATTGTCTATATAATGAATGATATTATATGGACTTATAAAGATATGGATGTATATGAAGAATTGAGTATGAGGAAATAGTAAGTTTGCTAGTGGTAACAGGAAAGATTAAGAAAGGGAAACAACATGAAAATATTAGAAGGCATGATATTATAAAGGTATGCAGTGAAAATTCGCGGACGAATTTTCTTTAAAGGAGGGGATATTTGTAACATCCCGAAATCAGGGTAAGTGACTAAATTGTAAATTTTGAAAACTATGTGCTCGATTTCAAAACAAGTTAAAAGTTCAATGACTTAAATAGGAATAATTCCTTATTGTATTAGATGATAATTATGGAAATGTTGAAGGGTATAATAGTAATTCCACAAGAAAGATTTTTTCCCTCCTTTATATAGGATATAACATGTGGAAATGTAGAGAGACAAGGTTCTAGTTTCAGAGTTCTCTTATTCTCATTTCTTCTTCACGTATGGAAGCCAAGAGCAAAGGTAAGATTTCTTGTTGGTTGATATTTAATTGAATTTAAGATTAGGTTATGATCATTAGATGATAACTAAGCTTAAGGAAAGCTTAGGTTATCTTAAAACCATAAAATGAGGAGTATATAAAGAATTTAAGAAATGAAGTAGAAAAATGAAATCTTGGAATAGAGTTCATAATAAGCATTGGAAGTGAGATTTGACTTGTCATCAAGCTAATTAAGGGATATAAAGTGTTAGAATTAGATTTAGAACATGTTGGAATTTGAGTAAGATTCTTAAATTCTATATGGAGGATTGGATTTCTAAGTTTTAGAGGAATTGAATGGATAATAATTAGTTTAAGTAAGTGTATGCAAGTTAGGAATAAAAAAAGGGGAATTATGTAGTGTTAAGGGGATTATGAAGGGATTTCGTGCTAAAAATAACATTTCTGGGCTATGTGCATCGATGCACATTCAATGTGTACCGATGCATCAAGGTTAAAATCCTAGAAATTATTCAAGGTGTATCGATGAACATGAAGTGTATCGATACACTCCTTTAAAATAAAAAGTAAAAACATCGAATGTCATCAGTGTATCGATGCACCCCCTTAAAATAAAAACATCTAATGAGATTTATGTACCGATGCATAGATAGTGCATCGATGCACCCGTCAAGGGATGCATCGATACATGGTGTAGTGCATCGATGCATACCTTCATTAAAAGATCAAAATAACTTTTCTTTTAGCCTAAGAAATGATAGTTTATAATATATTAATTAGTATACTGATAAGTATCAATGAATTACTATGTAGATACAGAGCCTAAACAAGTTCCGAAACTTGGCAAGTAAGATCGATCAAGGAAACGATAACAGATCGGTATTGACTAGTGAGGCCAGGTGAGTGCATATTATTAGAATATACGTATTGTATATGGAAATTGGACTTGCGACAAGTCTGTTTCCAAGATGTTGAATATATGATTGTATGATTAGAAGTATGATTATGTTTGATATTATGTGAATATGCTTAGTTGTATTACATGTTATGTGGTATGAATTTATATGATATGTGTTATATAGCAATGATTTATGTATTATAGGAAAATGTTAGATGAGTTATATAAACCTGATATAAATTATAGGATAATAAACTATGTAAAATACCAATGACTTATGTGATAACAAGAGGAAGTGACTATATAAACCTGTAAGATAAATTATATGGGAAAGATTATAGGCTTAAATGAATTTATAATAAATAAGATATATAATAAAAATCTATGAAGCCATAGAGAGATATTATAGGAGTTTTTTATGATAATTTATTAGAAGACTTGTACATGTGATACGCTATGTGAAACTGAACTAGGTAAATATATGAAATTAGTAAATAAATGATGGGAGATAAGTAATTATGTAAAACATGGAGTTATGATATATATATATATATATAGACTATATGAAAATGAGTACATGATATTAAGTATAAGTTATTTATGGAATTAAGACTTGCGATGAGTCTAATTGTGATATTAGATTACATGAGTACACGAATATAAGTATGTAGTGCTATGATGCTTATGTCTACATGAGTATATGAATATGTCTAGATGTTAAGTTTATCTTTATACATGATCTATGTGAATGCATGTGTATGTAATAAACCATGTGAACTAATATACTTGACTTATGTAATTAAAGGGAGAAATGAAATGAGGTATGTGATAATAAGTTATATGATTATATGATCATAAAATATAAGACATGTGACGAGATGTGTGATTACATGAAAGTATGATATAAGCTATGTGAAAGTGATCTATATGACTATTTGTCTATGTGAATACAAATATATGTGATATGATATATATGATAATGAGATATGAGACTCTACGAGAATATTACACGATCTACGTGAAGAGAAGCTATGAGATTATATGTCTATTTGAATGTGTTAATATGTGACAAACATAAATATTAATGCCCATATTATGTGTCTTGAGAGCTAGAGGTATAGTTGGTATGCCAATAGTCGAGGGTTTACGCGGTCCTTCGGGACATATATGTATTCTTTGGAACATGTATGAGGTCTTTTGAGACACATATTTGGTCCTTAGCATATGTACATGATTCTTAAGAAATTTTCTACGTGGTCCTTAGGGACATCTTATATGGCACTACGGTGCAATTCTATGTGGCACTTCGGAGCAATTCTACGTGGCACTTCGGAGCAATTCTACGTGGAACTTCGGTGCATTTATATGAGCCGTGGTGACAACATTAGTGCACAACCTCTATAGACTTACATATCTATAGTTCTCACATGTGTACATGGGCCATTAAAGATATAATATGCGAAAATTCTATGTGATGTTATATGTTTGTTGGTGATGTGATGTTATATGATATTTATATGTATTAAAGATAAGAAGAAGAGGATAATATATAAAAATGGAGAAGCGATGATAACATATAAAAGAATATGAATGTAAATGATGATATGTGTGTCTAGGTGTAATTAGTACATCAAAGAATATATGATTTGGTATGGTATATATATATATGTAATTATGTTTTGTATGTATTATGAGCTTATTAAATTATTATAATTGTATGAAGTGTGTAGAGTAGAAATTAGAGTTAAGATTTTATATTTAAGTGTTAATGCCTCACTAAGTCATCGACTTAGCGTGTGAATGTTTCACACGTAGGTTTAGAGAAGAGAAAAAAGGGATCGAAGATGAGCTCATCAGGTCAGCATCTCCTTCCTGAAGTTCAGATCAGAAAAATCTTGAATTATATGCATTTTAGGAAATGTAGTTGGCATGTAAGATAAAAGATTGGTGTCGGATACGCTCTGATAAGTTTTGTAAATCAATATGTTTTATACAATAACAATTATTTGGTTTATTGAAAAATGTCAAACTGAATCTTTATTTAATTATTTTATTTTTGTCAAAGTAAATGATTTGAAAAGTCAATGTGACACTTTGGACTCGTATCCGGGTCGGATATGGGTTGGGGGTGTTACAGCCAACCTGTCATAACGTTTCTTTTCTTCTAAAAAGTTCAATTTTAACAGAAAACCTAATTAAGACTTATTTTAAAAAATTTGAATTTTTTATTAATTTTATTTGAAGTCGCCATCAACCTTTGAATTAGGTAGGCCAAATACCCAAAAACATCTTTCAAAATATTTTTTAAAATTATTTAAAAGACAAAAAATTGGTTTGCATTTTTTAAAGATTCATTTTTAAAGGTTCGAGAATCGATTAAGCGTGAGGAAGGGCAAACACCCCCACAGCGCCCACAATTGGTACCTAATCGTTTATACGTTATCGTGACAATGGAAATTTATAACTTCGTCTCAAAAAATAAAGTATGATCCTTTTTATTGTAGATTGATTAACTTATTTCAAATTATTTATTAAGGAGCATTCCCTATTTTGAGAAGAGACCACATGATTTGCACATCAACTATTAAGAAGTCTATCCCATCAATTTTTTCTCTATAAAAAATGTCCCCTTTTTATTAATCGAAACAATATTATATAAATCGATTATGCATGCAATAAGATATCAAATAAAATAATGAGACATGCTATTAAAGAGATCATACACATTGTCATTATTTAAACTAAAATAAAAGGAATAACTAATTACCAACTTATTTGAACAACCCTACAAAAGTTGCACTAACTCTCTAATTAAAGACGGTAGCAAAACTATAAAACACACACACACACGTTTATTTAAAGGAAATTTGAAATTTCTTTCGTTTCTAAAAACAATTATCAAGAAGATATACAAATATACCATTTTTACTCAAATTACAATCGATTTATTTCAAGCATACTTTTCGTTTGAATGTCGTTTTGAATCGCACTACAACTATTAAGTATGTTTTTCACGTTCATTCTACGACATATGTTCTCGAAAGTATACGAGTAAAACAATAAATATTATTAAATAGTATTTTATAAGAATTAAAATACAATACGTAAAAAAATATAAAAATATACATACATAGTATAAGAATTGAAACATGTTAAATAAATATGTATATTTAACTCTATAATCAATACACAAAATAATTAATAATACACGAGCGTTACAGTAAGGATTAAAGTATATTTAACAAAATCTAATGAGTGTACATGTGTAAGTAATAAAACACACACATATATATACATACATACAAACTTATATTGTTTAGGACAAATATATATATGCATGTTTACAGACAACACAAATTACACAATATACATATTAAAGACAACACGGTGGCCAAATAAAAAAGAAAGCAACTTTAAGGTCATAACGGCAAACATGGAAAAATATCATAGCAAGAATACGAATATTATACAATATGTGTATGGGATTAGATATAACCATAAATAATACAAACTTAAAAATCTCTAAAAATCGAACTTCTACTCTAGATCTGAAGGATTTCTAGAGGTTACCTTTGGAGGCTCTCCTATTCGATGAAGGAATCACGGTGGTCTCTCAAGGAAAAGGTAAGGCTTTCTCACTTTTTCTTTTGTTCAGTTTTGGGTTGCAGCCTTTTATTTTTTACTCTCGATATTTGCTTATTTTCTCTAAAAATATTCTCCCTTCCTCTCCCTTTTTTCGGTTTTGTTTAGAAAAAATAGTCTCTCCCTTGTCTTAAATGCTTCCGTGTTTTATAGGTGACTGATGAAACCGGCGTTTTTCCCGAAAAAGCATCGGTGACCGGTATATTTATCGATCTAACACCGGTCAGATTATATTTTCCGATCTAACACCCTTAGCAGTAAAGCGCGCCCTCCTGCACCGCGCTATATGCTGATTTGGCGCCACGTGGGGTAAGGCGCGCCCCCTGAAGCACGCCTTATGCTGACATGGATACACGTGTGTAAAGCGCGGGATAGGTGTGTAATTACACATAAGGTGCGGGGCAGGGGCCGCGCCTTACCTGTGAATCTGACACGCGTCAGGAAGGCGCACCCCTTGCCCCGCATTATACCCATAATTACCCCCATACCCCCGACGCTTCACACCCCAATCCTCCTATAAATACCCCCATCCTCAATCACTTTCATCACACCAAATTCTCTCAATTTCTCTCAACTTCTCTCAAATACTCTTATAATCTCTTCTAAGGTATATTTTATTATAGTTTTAATATTTTGTATTTAATTTATATAAGTATTTAATTAATTTAATATTTTACTTATTTAATTTTTTTGCAGATAGAAAATGGCAGACGGTCTACTTCGCTTGAATGTAAATCATATATCTCGACACTTTGCTGATACAATAACATTTTAACTTTTTAATTTAATTTAAATTATTAGTAATAATTTGTTGATTTATTTAATGCATGATTATTAGATTAACAATTAATTTTTGTAATTATTTAATTTTAGGAGAAGGACCGTGTATTAGATCCTTTTATTAGGAATCTTAAGTTAGTGATACCTAGCCGTGTCTTGCCGTATTTAGTAGATGCTGGATTTGGTTACATAGGTAGATATAAGGGTCACTGAAAGATAGAGTCAGGCCTGATTTTTGCCTTAGTAGAGCGGTGGAGGCCGGAGACCCACACATTTCATCTTCCGTGCAGAGAGTGCACGATTACACTTGAGGATGTTTCTATGCACCTGGGGCTTCCGGTGGATAGAGATGTGATATCGGAGATCGCACAGGGTTCCTGGACTACTTTGTGTCGGGATAATCTAGGACGTGTCCCAGAAAATTTTAACGATGGTTGGATACTGTTAAATTGGTTAGATGGCAATTTTCGTGATTTGAGCGAGGACGCGTCTGAGGATGAAGTTAAAATGTATGTACGAGCATGCATACTGCAGCTGATAGGAGGGTTGTTGATGCCGGAAAAATCGCGCAACCAAGTTCACTGCATGTGGTTGCGACACCTTGGCGACTTTCATTTGGTCGGATCACTCAGTTGGGGCTCGGCAATTTTGGCTTTCCTATACAGAGAGATGTGTCGAGCCACTAACTACAGGCGTAATGCTATCGGCGGATGTCTCCTGCTGCTGCAGTCTTGGGCATGGTATCGATTGCCCTTTTTATGCCCTATTGTCAAGAACCCATTCGTATTTCCACTACTATTGAGGTAATTGTAAAACTGATTTCATATATTAATCATTTTATACAATGTATAATAATTTTTTCCTCGAATAGGTGGTCTACTGATAGGAAAAATCATCAGGAGTTACCTGATGATTTAGAAAAAATTAGGGTGCTCATCGATCAGAAGGTTGGCACACAAGTATGAATTTTAATGTTTAAAAATCGATTTTAGATTATAGTTATATAATTAGATTATTCTTTTGATAAAAATTATGTATATTTGTTTTAGTTTGAATGGGTGTCATATTCTACTGATGATGTGAGGGCCGTGATCCCACCTGAGTTGAGGGGACCATCAGATGTTTGGATGGCGATGGTCCCCTTGATCTGTTAGGCGACCGTCGAGTGGCACTCCACTAATCGCGTGCTCCGGCAATTTGATTGTTTTCAACCAAATTGTTATCCGTTTGATAAAATTTAATGATTGTGTTCGATAATTTTCTTAAGTTTGACACTTATTATCTCTTTTATTATAATCAGATATAATGCAAACGTCCAATCTCGTATTATTATATCATTTTTTTAATCTTCATCAGCGATTATCGAATGACATTAACATGAAGTAAATGCAAATTAAAGTACAAGAATTATTATTTGATAAACAAATACATCATTTCCTCATCAATTGTTACTTGATGGCAACAGAAGTGGACATGTTTTTCTAATGTGTCCTGGGTTTCTACAATGCCCACATCTTATGTCTTGTCTAGATATTTCTCGAATATCCATATCACAATGAATTCGATTGGATTTTGGACGACCACGCTCCCTCAATAAACTCGAATTTGGTACAATCGGAAGCCAATCTTGAACCTCATCAGGGTCTCTATCATTACCTATGGGGGGAAACTCAAATTCGTATACCTTAAAAACTTCATATAGTAGGTATACGGAATCCACAAAATGGTTATAGTCTTGACGTGTATGCGAGCAAGCTGCTATCACATGAGAGCATGTATACTTCAGAGCTTGAAAAAACCCGCAGTCGCACGTTCTGTCCCTTAAATTTACTCTTAACGACACAGCTTCAATCCCTTGAAGAGATCGTGACAACTCTGTGACACGAAACATTTCATGCCTTCTAGAGAAGCTTGTTACAGACATTCCATTTGATGCAGAATTTTTTTTCTGTAGATCTGCAACTAATTTAGGGTGATAGACATTAACGCCTTGCATCCAGGTTTGAGCTTGTCCCCCGAGCTTCGCAAAAAGCGCCCCCAAACGAAAATATGTAGTCTTTACCAAAGCCGCTACTGGTAAGTGACGTGCACCCTTTAAGGTTGAATTGATTGCCTCTGCCAAGTTGGTTGTCATGTGTCCATATCGATATCCACCATCATATGCGTTCGTCCACATTTCTTTATCGATGAGGCTGATATAATCGTATCCTTCCTCGTTCTTCGCCAGCAAATCTTGAAGCATTGATTCAAACGTTCGAGGAAGTAGTTTCGTAACCTGATCAAAAAATGTATAACTTACTAACCTGCTTTTTTTGCAAAATTAAAACGATCGAAAGAAGAAAAAAAACTACATCAGTTTCACTTACCCATGCGCACAAATAATTGACGCTCATCATTCTTCTTGTACCTTCCATGGTAGTTCGCATCAATGTGTCGGAGACAATACTTATGTTAGACAAAGGGTGGTTGTCACATTGGACCCAAAAACTCCATTGTTGCTTTGATCCCAACTCCGCGATCTGAAATGAAACAGATGTTTTCCCTCGTGATAACATGTGCACGTACAAGAGCAAAAGCAACTGGAAGAATGTTGCGATTGCCATCTTGGACAACTGCCAATAATAAAACTTGCTTGTATTTTTCATACAAAAAAGTCTCGTCGATCTGGACCACAGACTTGTAGTATTTGACAGCATTAACATACTGTGGGTAACTCCAAAAAACCCAGTAGAATTGACATTGATCGCGAAGAACTCGATCATTATGGTATGCATAGGAAGTTTCGAAGTCCACAATTGTCCCATGATTCAACGTCCGCACCAGCCTAAACCAACCTGGAAGTTCATTGTAAGATGCATCTCATTCACCATGAAGTTTGACAATGGCATTTTGTTTTGCCAACCAAGCTTTTTTATAGGAGACAGTGTACCCATCTACGATTATATAGCTGAAATCAACACTGCAAGAGCTATATGAGAGCTTGTTTTTACCATGGGCATGATGGCTTGTCATGTCATTTTAGAGTCCAAGTTGGGATTATCTTGGTTGACCCCTCCAGCACAACATGTGTGAGGACCGTTGTATACTGTTAGTTCTCATATGTTGTTTTTCCTCTTCATTTTTGATACGCGAACCATCCAATTGCATCTGTTTTCGCGTCGGACACAGTAGCATACATATTTTTTGGTCGTGGATCGGTTGACTCTGGATTGAATAGAATTACGGATATTGTAATTTTTTATAGCCATCACCGCTTCTTCTTTGCTTGAAAACTCCATGCCTAAAGATAACTCTCCATTATTTATTGATGAGTAATATCTATAGTCACCGAGATGAGGCATATCCGTAAATTTTGGCTCATACATTGCACCATAATCAGCTTTATACATGTGTGCAGGAGGGCCAGTTTGTGCCACATTTCCTGGAACTTCATCATCATCAGAGTTGAATTGCAGTGATTTTGGGTGAATGAATAGTCCAGTCTCAGTACCATCCGCACCAGGCTCACGAAGCGGTTCTTCTGGTGGAGATGATGGTTCCTCCATGCACTCCACATTTAGGTCGAATAACCTACTACTTGCACGCCTTCCCCTTAAACTAGAAGGCATATCGACATTGAGATCGAAAAAGCTTGCAATCGAATGCCTCCCCATGGAGCTTGAAGCCATCGTGTCAAATGAAAACTGCACAGATGGTTGCGTCGATGACATCTCCATATGGTCAAAGAAAGTTGCAGATGAATGCCTTCCCCTTGAACTGGATACGGTGTTGCCATACGAATTGTTCGTGGACCCACTTCGGTACATATCGTAAGCAGTTGCGGATGAATGTCTACCCATTATGACATTAAAATCATTACACATTACTGTAGTCAGGCTGTCAACTTGATCAACTTGTTCAGCCAGCCCATAGTGAGAGCTTAATGATTGACCCGAACAACACGCACTTGAACAAAATGTGCATACATCTCAATATCGACGTCTGAATAATTACTTTGAGCTTCAACCATCATTTCAACATCATCATTGTTCGAAAGTTCAAACGATGTATAAGTTAATGGCAACAATGACGTTGAAAATCTGTACTGCAACGAAGACATTCTTCTACTACTTCCAACATGAATCTTCCTCGAAATCTTCGTTATCAGCATAATAAACAACGTTCATTTGAATGATATTTTAACACGCTCATTTGATACGAAAACGTCGTTTTCATCTTCTCGAATTTCACCATCATAATAAACAATAACTGAAAGTCGCGCTATTCTTTGAGTTTAAAAGTGCGGCAATATTATATCTGCAAAAAAAATAACTGAAACAAACCTGATTAAATAAATAATATATGAACGAAAATATAACACAATAAATTTTTTACACATTAACGTAAATAATTTAAATAATATAATTTTATATTATTACATGCACCGCAAAACTATTTCGACGTATGCTCCCGCTTTCCAATTTTACAAACACAAAAATTAATTGAAAATAATTAGTATAATATTTTTTCAAATAATCATAATAAACAATAAGTATAATAAAAAAATTTATAACAAAATTACCTTATAACGAAAAATCACACGAACTTTTAAATCAAATATGAGAAAATTGTTAGAATTATTGACTCGTTAACGGAATTGTTGTATTAATTTATAAGTTGAGATGAGAGATGTGAGGAACTTAACAGGGGAGAAGGGTATTTATAGCCGAAGTCGCTATACAAGGCGCGGTACCTGCACTGCGCCTTATATAATTATATAAAGATCTTGCGCGGCCCCTGCCCCGCGTTATATATAATTCAGAATTAAAGGTAAGGTGCAGCCCATGCCCATCGCTATACCTCTACGGCCGATGAAACCCTCTTCCTCTCCCCTCTGCAACTTCGTACGAATGACGAAAGCATGTCAGTCGTCGACCGAATGCATCAGGGACGCATCGATCAGGGCCTTAAATGCCCCGAATATGTTGGGATTCACCTTGGTTGTTGAATCAGCTTAATCTCGACACTGGTTTAGAGGCTCGACGATCAATGGCTGGTGACCTTGACAGCGACGGCTTGATGGAGATTTGGGCATGACTGTTAGGGTTGTTGTGAAGAAACCCTAATGTGTTTTTGATTTTGGTCGTTGGATTATCAACAGATCCAATGGCCTACAAGGAGCAGCGGCTAGTTGGAATAGTTGAAAACCCTAAGGTTTCCAAGGGTCCTCACATGGGCCTATTTTTTTGTATTTGGGCTGCTGAGTTTAGGAACATTATTGCTGTTTTTTTATTTTGGTCTATTGACTGTATGATGGGTTAGTCAATAATATATATTTTTTAGAAATAATAATAATAATAATAAGTGAGTCGGGTAAAAAGAGGTGATTATAGAAAGTAACACGTTAAAAGGATACAAGGTCCAGTGTCAATGCTAGGAGTGTACAAAAAGATCCCAATCGAATTGATCCAATTCAGGATTTGATCAATTAGATATCCATCCTTTTTTGATTTTTGGATAATTCAGATTGGGTATCTGAATTTTTTTTTTGGATAATCAGGTCGGATACAAATCTAATAAATTTCAGTTTCAGATTATCCGGAAAAAAAATAAGCTTTTAAATTTTAAATACCCTTTAGCCTAATAAATGAGTAACTCATTAACCCATTAAAACTTACCCACTAAACTCTAACGCAATAAAAATTAGAATATTTAATAATTTATTGTTTGTGAGTATATATATTTGGATTTGGATATTTGGATGGGATACATGAAAGAGCACACAACTTAAATATATGTATTATTTTAAGCACGGTGAGGTTAAGCAATTAGTGTTTGTTTATCTTATATTCAAGTATTCTTACGGACATGAAAGTATAATTAAATTAACAGTGTCGTATAAAATCAGAAGCATGTTTGAGAAGTTCGTCGATATAAGTTAACAACAGTCTCAATGAGATGTTCGATTAATTACTTACTATGACTTCGAAAATATTATGTATTATAGGGTGATCAGTCACACTTAATAATGCAGGAGTGATACAAGTAAAAGCCTCTAACCACTTTTGCAACTCTATATTGAGATCAAAATGCAATGAAATTATTCTGTTCATATAACATAATCAAAGCCAAATACAATATCAAAATGTTTCAACTGATAATAATTAGAGTTTCCAATCAATAAAACAAATAGAACATAAGACAAATAAATCTAGCTTAAGTTTTTAATGAAAGTGAATCAAACAATCGGATAAAACGTGATCATTGTTTAATATTTCGAGTTAATAGTAGAGCATTGAAATGTTTTTTGCTTCAACTTTATTAACGCAATCAATTAATAAAACATAAAAAGGTTTGTCAATACATAACACATGTTCATATAGTAGTAATCATAGAAGTCAAAAAATTAAAATTTAGGCAATAAACGCTTTAACAAAATGAAACAGAGATGATTTGTTTACTTATCTTATGTTTAAGTTTGATGACAGATATGATTACTTAAACTAAGTGATACGAAAACACAAAAAGAAAATAATTAATATAATGAAAAATTTAAAAATAAATATTCACTAACAACAAAAAATAGCAAATAAAGATAGTGTCATACAAGTCTAGAAAGCAATCAGTCTACAAACCAAACTTATTCAACCAAAAGCCCATCATAGGGGCATCAACAACATAACAAACCAAGCCAAACTTATTCATCCAAATCCCGACACGGGCATTCCTTTATTCCTAGAAAGTAAAGCAACTGCAAACAACCACTGCCTTGTAACCAAGGCAGTGTTAAACCACAGACATTGAATTACCGGTTTTTATTATATGGAGGGCTCTGGTCGTAGTAGAGGGGAAGCTCCCATAGAATTTCCAGCAAGTTTCAAGATATCTTCCCAACTAAGCCTCCTACACATTTTAGACGCTTATCATTCGTTCCTGCAACATCACAACTGTGTAAGGGCATCAAATATGGGTCGAAAAAGCGTAAGAAGGGTATCGTAGAAATGGAACTGTTCGGAACCCAAACCTTAGATAGATGCTTGGGGAACTTTGGGAGCATTGCGAGCAGCGGCGACAGTGGTATCCGCGACAGCTCGAGCGCTGGTGCAGGCTTTTCTTTTGACCCCATCATCCTGCACCATTAATGGGGTTGAGTTGATTGATTGCTATTCAGAATCATCGTATACTTCCTCATCAGAAAATTCATCAAATGATCTCATGTCCAGCTGGTATCGAAGGATGCCTCCAATACCGCCAAACCCACGGCAAAACTGAGAACCCTCCTGTGATTTGTTGGTAACAAACTCGAGACTACAACCAAACCGCCTGTATTCATTAGCAAACCACTCTAAAAGCGACATCTTCTCTATAACCTCCAAATCGGTGGAAGTGGATGGATCACGGAAGTTGCTCTCATTAGCTTCCTGCTCCTTGTTCAAATGTTTTATGACAACTTCACCAGTAGTGCTATTCTTCAGCTGATACCTATTTATGTCCAGATTTTCCCACACAATAAGTATCTCAACAGCTCCCATCTCCAATGCCTTCAGTGTGTCATCGACACCAAAAACATACTTCCCGGTATCTTGACTGATCTCCTCAAAGTATTTCCCTATCAAGCGCTTCTCCTGTATGAATTTCACATTTGACAGGATTTCTGAAGAAAGCTCAATTGCCTGGTTGAAACCATTCTCTCCTCCATAAGAGACATCAACCACATTCAGAATCTTAGCCTGAAGCCGCTGGTCAAACATATCCGATTGACTCAGCTCCGTTTTGAAGTCGGCTGATCCAGCAAGTATTAATCCAGATACATTAGGCTGGCTGGTGGCAGGATTAATAAAAAATTGTGTGGCAAGTTCAGCAGTCTTCCTCACATAGTTGTGGCGCTTTTCCATTCGAAGCCGAGCAAAACGAAGGGCAGATTGTCCTCCTCTTCCATGCTTCTTTGGAAGATCGACACTGAACTTATGAAGTACCTCTCTGGAGTTGCCACTTAATGTCCCAAAAAGAGTCCCATTACCATCCATCACAATGAAACCAAACTTATCATCCGACTCCAAAAGTTCATTCAGTGCCTCTGTGTGAAACTTGTTGTCACAAAGATAAAGTGAAGCATTTATAGGCCTGAAAGGCTCGAAATCGATCGTGACTTTCTTTTCCTTCCCATCTTCAGTCACAATTGTTCCTGTGTAGAGCACCAGACCTTTGGGAGGAACCTTACTATAAAGTTTGAGCCTCTGCTGAGCAGATGTGATTGCACCTAATACAGATTGACGATTGACTCTGCTTTTGATGTTCGAAGCAGTTCCGAATTCATCTCCCAGCATCTTGGTAACCCTCGAAATCTGATCGCGCGGAGGCATTATGAGCGATATCATGCTTGTGCCGTTGCCTCTAGCAGCTTCAAGTGCTTTAATCAGCTTCTTGATCTTCCATATCTCAATATTCTTATCACTCTCATGACTGTCCGCCATCGCTAGATGAAGTAGAGGTTTCCAACAAAAACAGCAGGCTACAAAATTATTCCGATCTATAACTCAAATCAAAACTATTAAAATCAAGAACAAAGGGAAACCAACTACAAAATGAATCATTAAAATCTCAACTTCATCAAATAAAAGATCTAAACAAATCAAACCATAATCATCAAATATATTTATATGCCTTCACTTGCAACATGTCTAAGTTATTTATACAAAATTATCTTAAAAATTAAAATAATTGAAACAAATTATTATTGGCTGACGCGGTAAATCTTCAAAGAGACATCAAAATTAACAACTATAAATAAACAAATAAACATCAAAGAATATAATAAAACCTTCCCACCAACATAATTATTTCAATAGATTCTGGTTACAATATCAGATAAAGCAATATAATAAGTTCATAATATCATATTTCATCGAAAAAGAAGAAGAAGAAGAAAACAATAGATAAAGGCAACCGCAAAATTACATAATAAAAATCAAGAAAAAAAGGACGAAATTCAAATCGAAGCGATTTCTAATATTTATTTGTCGATCAAAATAGAAATCACTTGAGGATCCAACCCAATCTAACAAGTAAAAATAAATAAATTCAAGAATAGAAAAAAAAAATGAACCTTCAAATTTGCAAGCTTGGTTGGGAGACTACCTAAGCCGATAACAATAATATTCTAATCTGCACAGCTACGCAAGCTTCTTTATATAGACGCGAAGCGGCGGCCCTAAAGCCTAGTATGGATAGAATTATAATTTTAGATTTTTAGATTTAAATTTAAATTTTTATTTTGAAATTTAAAATTCAATTTCTATATTTTATTTTTAAGGTAATTGCATTACAGGTCCTTAAATTATGACTCTCATTATTTCTAGTCACTAAACTTTTAAACATTCCAATTTCATCCCTAATCCTGGTCTCTCATCACTTATATTTTAATTCCATTGTTAATTGTTTATGATTAGCTATAAACAAGTCTCTTATGTAAATTTTATAAAATTTTAAAATTAAATAAAAATTATTATTAATTCAATAATATATTTTTCAATCATTTGTATTTATAATTTATCAAAGTTTAATTAATATAAATTATAAATATAAAAATTTTAAAAATATTTTATCTTTACTTATTATTGTCAGAACAATAATTAGTGATAAATTAAGTTTCATTAATTGACCGAATGATCATGAATGTTCATATTATTTCATCTTGTGTGATTTTGAATCCCATCAATTGTTTTGGGATTATAATATATCTCTCCTTAATCAAATAATAATAATTAATGATTAAATTAAAAAGAAGATGAGAGAAACTAAAGTTTTCAAATAAAAAATAATACATAAAATTAATTTTATAAAATATTAAGGGTTAAATTTTATATTTTGAAATATTATAAGAATTATTAATATATTTAAACCGTTTTTTAAATGAAGAATACATTGAATATTTTATATAGTTATACTATATATATTTTTTTCATTTTTAAACTTTTTTGATTTTAAGAATATTATTTTAATTAATTAATTTTTAAAATACTATATTTTAAAGTGGCAATGTAAAATAAATAAATAAGCTTTTATCAATAAATAGATAAATTTATCTTAATGTGATTAAAAATTGATACATTTGCAAAAGAAATTAACGGTGGAAATGATTTTTATTAAAAAGTAATTAATAGTGGAATTTACAACGTGTGTACATATATATAATAAAAAAATGATACATATTAACGGAGTTGGTTTAACTGGGAAACAATTTAATATTGTTTAAGAATATCTGAAGTTCGAGACTTTTAGTATTCAGAAAATTTCAACTAAGAGATTCACCCACCAAAGTCAGATGTGTGATACAAGTCGGTCTAAATTAATCAAGAAAAGTTTTGAAAAATGGGGAGGAAACAAAAAAGGGTAAACTACGCGTTTAGGACCTAAACAATCAATTTTTATATTTTTAGTACTTAAAGTTTCATTTTTTTTCAAAATCATACCTAACATTTAGTTTTTATTTCATCTTAGTATCATGCCGTTAAAAACTTAACAAATGGGCTGATGAGGCCTAGCTCTGGTGGACAGACGACTAATCCGAACGAAGGAGAAAAACATACAAAATTTGATAGTTTAAGTACTAAATGCGTAATTTACCAAGGAAAAGAAAAGTGATACATTTGGAAGGGAAAGTAGGCAAATGGAACAAGAAAAAGTGTAGGGCAAGTAAAACAAATGCAATCAATTTACAAAATGTGGATTCCTCTTGGCACCACACCTTTTTACCTATGAATTTTCAACCCTAAACTTTATGCTTTTTTGCCTTTCCATTATGTTAGGTTTGGATACATGTCACCAAATAATTATTATAACGAATAAATATATTAAAAAGAAAAGAGACGAGGTTTATTATATATAATGATTTTGTTTAAATAGTTAAAACTAGTAAGAAAAAAAATGGAAACTTTACGAAATATGGTCTAATAAGAAAATAAAATAGATTATTTATTATAATATTTTTTTAGTTTACAACTTATTCGTATATTTTACAACTTTTTCAAATTTCTAAAATTGAATTTTTTTATGAAAAATAAAAGATTCAACTCTCATTACTCAAATATAAAATGAAAATTAATTGCATCAAGCTTTCTTTAATTGTGGCCCAAATTTTAAATTAATAAAAAAATTCAAAATATTTTAAATTAATACAAAATAGTCATCAACTTTGGTCTATATAGAATCCCAATCATTAATTATATGGGTTACTACTATTATTGGAAAAAAATATGCAAACAATATCCCACTTGGCTCATATCATGAGTCGAAGATTCAATAATTGTAAGTATACACTATTTACGAAATTTTCTAAATCATGGAGTTAATCGCATCATATGTCTTCAAATTATAATCCTCATTTTAAATTGGTCTTTAGATATTTACATTTTTCAATTTCATACTCAAAATATGATACAAATTCTGAAATAGTCCTTAAACTTTTAAACATTCCAATTTCATCCTCAAACTATAACCTCATTCTAAATTAGCCCCTAAACTTGAAAATCTTTTAATTTTTATCCCTAAATTCATCCAAATATGTAATTAGTTGTAACCATAGTTTAACCTAAACGTTATTTTTTTTCAAACATATAATATATCTTGGCCTGCCGGTTTTATTAAAATGGAATGCGATTAGTATATACATATAATTTGGGATGAAATTGAAATGTTGAAAAAGTTTGAGAACTAATTTATAATAAAGGATATAGTTTGGGTATGAAAATAAGATGTTCAAAAGTTTGAGGAAAAATTTAGAACGATAATCATAGTTTAAGGATGATATTGAAATATTTAAAAGTTTAGCAACTAATTTAAAAAGATGATCATAATTTGAGGACGTATGATACAATTAACTCTTATTAATGAATTAAATTAATTGAATAATAGCGGTCACAAATCTATTTGACGATATGATTCCTTTAATGTATCACAAGATTAATTCAATTTATATTTTATCTTTTCAAGGAATATAACACATTATGTAATTAAATCAATCATGTATACATCATCATGTGAGATAACATATATACAAATAAAAATATTACTTTAGTTGAATTCATAAGTCTCATCGTTATATGAGCAAGAATATAATATGGATATATATATATATATATATATATATATATATATATATATATATATATATATATATATATATATGCCATAATATCATATTAACGAGGACTTGTTATACTGTTGATAATACTGAGATTTGAGATAAAGTTCCACCATCATATTCCATGAACATTAGCTTCAAAGCAAGCTATAAAATTAGCCTGTATAGTAGAAGTAGTAATAACTAATTGCTTTCCACTTTTTCATGAAATTGCTCCTCCAACCAACATGAACATATAATCAAAACTAGAGTTTTTTCAATCTACACATCCAACATGGTTAGAATCCGAGTAACCTATAACTTCAACGTCACTTGATCCTGTATACATGAACATGTAATCTTTGATGCCTTGTCAATATCAAAGAACTTTCTTTGCAGCTTTACAGATCCATTTCGGGATTACTTTGATATCTTCACAACATTCCACTAACAAAATTGATATTTGGTTGAGTGCATGTTTGGGCATACACATGGATGTAATGGATTTAATCAAGAGGGGACAGATTATTTAACTTTAAAATAAATAAGGTCATAAAAAATAATTAAACCATGAAAATTAAGAGACGAAGGGTTTAGTTTCACTGAATTTCAAATTCAAAGGTCTTAAAAAGTAATTAAACCATATAAATTTGGGGTAAAGGCTTAATTCCATTAATTTTAAAACTGATAATATCCTAAAAATAATTATACTAAAAAAATTTGAGAGAAACAATGTAACACCAAAATCTGAATCTGACCCAAACCGGAGAATTTGAGTGATACACAAAACCACCAAGGTAACTAGCCATTTTTTTAAAAAATAAATGTCATTCATAATATCATTTGAAACCTGTTGAAAACATTTTTGATATTTCGATATAACAAATTAAGTTAAATGAATTTTAAGATTTTACAAATGATTTTACAAATTATATTCGATTCAATTAATCGAATATCAAATTATTACTCCAAGTTTTTCAAGTTCAATTTTAATCCTTACTAAATGTGTAAAATTGTGATTTGTACTTAAACTATTTTTGAAACAATTTTCATAATGTATTTTGAACCAAAATCAAGCCTTAAAACAATTATTCAAGGTGATGCACCGATGCATCAAACCATGCATCGATGCACCTATGATTTTATTGAACATCGAATGCATTTCATGCACCGATGCACTCTCCATGCATCGATGCACTAGGAATATTTTCAAACATCGAATGCATTTGATGCATCGATACACAAGCCATGCATCGATGCACCAGGCTATTTTTCAAACATCGAATGCACTTCATGCATCGTTGCACTCTTAGTGCACCGATGCACTAGGAGTCCAACTTTCAAAATATTTGAAATTTTACACTAATGCACCGATGCATAATGGTCATGCATCGATGCATGAGACGCTCCCACCCAGAAAATTAATTGTTTTCACACAATAACGGCTCTATTGACTCCACTAATTATCACCAACGTTCAGAATTGATTCAAGGAGTATTTAAACAAGTTTAGAAGCCATTGATCAACAACAAGAAACATCAAGCAATTAGAATCAAGAGAGAATCAAAGAGAAAGCATCAAACCTCAAGTTTAAACATTTCAAGCCTATTTTTCATTCAATATTCATTTTGCTTTCAAGAACACTTATTGTGCTCAATTGTATTTATTCTTGAGTGTTCTTTCTTTGTTCTAGAATTGTGCAAACATATTTGCCTTGTGAGGTTTTTCTTGTAAGTTTGCAAATTTGTATTTCTCTTTGAGAAAAGAGTGTTCTCAAGAATTGGGGTATATTCTTGAGGGAGTTGTAAGGTTATCTCTTTGGCCTCAAAAGAAAGAACAAACTAGTGAATTTGTTGGAAAATCCTTAGTGTGAATAGCTAAGGTAGTGGACGTAGACTTTGGTTTATAAAGTCGAACCACTCTAAATCGATGTGCAATTTCTTTCAATTTTCTGCAAAAGCTTCCACCAAAATTTTTATTGCCAATTCACCCCCCTCTTGGCCGATTCAGTCAATTGATTAACTCAACAATTGGTATCAGAGCCTAACTTATTTGAAGGTTTAATCGCCTCTTGAGTCGATTCGGGAAGAGTTATATCGATAATCAAAGTCATCAATGGCCTCCGCTTCAAACTTCGACTCCGGTCTCGACTCGATGCCCGTCAATAAGCCTCCTTTCTTCAATGGAGCTAACTATGCCTATTGGAATAATAGAATGTTGTACTTCATTCAAGCAAGTGACATGGGAGCATGGAATGCTGTAGAAGAAGGATACATCAAACCTCTCACTCATCCAAGGTTGTGGAGTGAAGGAGAGACAGGAATGTTCCAGCTCAACTCCAAAGCCATCCATATCATTTTTTGTGCTCTTGGACCAGATGAATACGGAAGAGTTTCATCGTGTACAACCGCCAAAGAACTATGGGACAAACTTCAAGTCACTCATGAAGGTACCGATGAGGTAAAGAAATCTAAAATTAGTATTCTAACGCATAGCTATGAAAATTTCAGGATGAAACCAAATGAAGATATCAAAGCTATGACGGATAGATTTTCAACGATTTTCAATGGTCTCAAATCATATGGAGAGATCGTTTCAAATGAAAAGATTGTGAGGAAGTTAGTCTACTCCCTCCCAAAATCGTGGCAATCAAAGAAGACGACAATCATCGAGTCTAAGGACTTAACGTCCTTAACTCTTGAAGAGCTAATTGGGTCACTCCTCACTCATGAAATGATGCTCGAAGGTGAGGTGGACCTCGACAAGATTGACGAGACACCAAAGGAGAAGAAGAAAAACATTGGAGTTTCTCTCAAATCCACAAAAGATGAGAGTGATTCGAATAACGATGACGATGACGAGGAAATGGCATTGTTTGCCAAATGGTTTAGAAAAATGATGAGACCTTATCGAGGAAGAAAATTCAAACGAAATGAAGGCCTCAAAAATGAACCGAAAGAGAAGGACCCAATCATTTGCTACGAATACAAAAAGCCAGGGCATGTCAAATATGATTGCCCACAATTGAAGAAAAAGGGTCAATCAAAGAATAAGAACAAGGCTCATGTGGCTACATGGAGCGATGAAGAAAGTTTCGATGAAGAGGAACAAGAAGTAGCTAACTTGTGCTTGATGGCATTTGGGGAAGATTCTAAGGTAACCTCTAACTCATCCGATTTTGATGATTTATCCTATGATGAGTTATTAGAGGAATATAATGGGTTGGCTTCGGATTATGAAAAATTATTTTTAAAATATAAAAATGATGTTTCAAAATTGAAAAATGAAAACAAACTCATATCCAAAACCAACAACGATCTTGAAAGTAAAATCAAAGATTTGCAAATCAAACTAGAAGAGTTTGAAAAGAAAAATTTAGATTTGCAAAATTTACTTTCAAAGATCAATGATGATCATCAAAAGAAAATTGATGATCTTAAAACTTCTTTTGATAAAGTTGGAACAAACCATTTTGAAAAAGGTGGAAATTCAAAATCCAACTTTGTTAGAAAAAGTTTTAGAAACTACAATCATAGAGGTCTCCAAAGAACCTCTAATGGAAAAATCGTTAGAAGTATGTGGGTTCCTAAAGAACTCATTACTACTAAAGATAAAAATATCCTACACAAATGGATACCTAAGGGGGACTAGGATTTTGGAAACTAATGAATATGGACCCAAAAGAATTTGGGTACCAAAAATCAAAAATTAATCTATGTTTGTAGGGAAAGGAGCATTGCTACAAGGCACGGGAAACAAATTCAAATTCATGGTACCTTGATAGTGGATGCTCAAGACACATGACCGGAGACAAAAGCCGGTTCATTGAGCTTAACGCCAAAAATGGAGGAGAAGTGACTTTTGGAGACAATTCAAAAGGTCACATTGAAGGTATTGGTACAATAGGTTATACCTCTTCCATACAAATTAAAAATGTTTTATATGTGAATGGATTAAAGCATAATCTATTGAGTATTAGTCAATTATGCGATAAAAGGATTCAATGTCTTATTTGAAATTAATGGTTGTAAAGTCATTGACATTGCATCTAATCGGATTATGCTTATTGGTCATAGAATAGGAAACATATACATGGTGCATTTAGATTCTTTTGATATGACTAATTTATGCCTAGTTTCTAAGGATGAACATGATAGTTGGTTATGGCATAGGATACTAGGACATGCTAGTATGAGTGTTTTGCAACGGTTAATTCAAGGAGACCTAGTAAGAGGGTTGCCTAAGCTTAAATTTGATAATGATAAAATCTGTGATGCTTATGCTAAAGGAAAACAAAAACGAGTTTCTTTCAAATCCATTAATGATGTATCAACTAGTAGAGTTTTACAATTGATCCATTTAGATCTTTTTGGGCCAACTAGAACTACTAGCTTGGGTGGAAAACAATATGCATTTTTCTTGGTAGATGACTATTCTAGATATACTTGGGTTCTATTTTTAAATACTAAAGATGAAGCATTAGAACAATTCATCACGTTTTCAAAAATAATCCAAAATGAAAAAGGTTACTCTATAACTAGTGTTAGGAGTGATCATGGAACTGAATTTGAAAATCTTGGATTTACTGAATTTTGTAACTCTAACGGTATTAGCCATAATTTTTCAACACCTAGAACCCCTCAACAAAATGGAGTTGTTGAGAGGAAAAATCAAACTTTAGAAGAAATGGCTAGAACCATGCTTTGTGAAAAAAATTTGCCAAAATATTTTTGGGCGGAAGCCACAAATACCGCTTGTTATGTTGTAAATCGAGTAATGATTAGGCCAATTTTAAAGAAAACTCCATATGAAATTTTCAAAAATAAAAAGCCTAACATTAGTTATTTTCATCCTTTTGGATGTAAATGTTTTTTTTAAACAACGGTAAAGAAAACCTTGGCAAATTTGATGCTAAAAGTGATGAAGGAATTTTTCTGGGTTATTCCTTAAATTCTAAAGCCTATCATGTATTTAATAAAAGAACTTTAGTTGTAGAAGAGTCTATACATGTTGTTTTCGATGATAATCCCCTTCCGAGGAAGGATTCTTGTGTGAATGATGATGTAGGTGTTATAAATACAAATGACGTTAGACATGACGTTAGAGAACCATCATCAAAGGAAGAAACGAAAAATGAGGAAACTCATGATCCTCTTGAGAATCCATCCATTGAAGAAAGGGAAGTATCTTATCCAAAGAGTACAATTATGTTAAGGATGGTGAAATTATAGGTGATCCATCAAAAGGGGTAACAACTCGATCTTCTCTTAGAAATATTTGTAATTATGTTGCATTTATCTCATGCATAGAGCCTAAGAATATTAAAGAAGCATTAAATGATGAACGTTGGATTATGGCTATGCAAGAAGAGTTAAATCAATTTGAGAGAAGTAAAGTATGGACATTAGTTGAAAGGCCTAGTAATAAATCTACTGTAGGTACTAGATGGGTATTTAGGAATAAGCTTGATGAGAGTGGTAATATAGTGAGAAACAAGGCTAGACTTGTTGCTCAAGGGTATACTCAAGAAGAGGGCATAAACTATGATGAAACATACGCTCCCGTAGCTAGGATGGAAGCAATTAGAATGTTATTAGCATTTGCATGTTTCAATGAATTTAAATTATATCAAATGGATGTTAAAAGTGCATTTTTAAATGGTTTTATAAAAGAAAAAGTGTATGTGGAACAACCTCCAGGTTTTGAAGATTCAAATTTTCCGGATCATGTTTTAAAATTGACAAAAGCTCTTTATGGTTTAAAGCAAGCTCCTAGAGCTTGGTATGAAAGATTGTCAATTTTTTTAATTGAAAAAGGTTTTTCAAAAGGGAAGGTTGACACTACATTGTTTTAGAAGCATAAAGGTAAAGATTTATTAGTAGTTCAAATTTATGTTGATGATATAATATTTAGTTCTACTAATGATGTTCTTTGCCAAGAATTTTCTAAGCTAATGCAAAGTGAGTTTTAGATGAGCATGATGGGGGAGCTCTCATTTTTCTTGGGACTCCAAATCAAGTAAAGAAAAGATGGCATCTTCATCAATCAAGCTAAGTACGTCAAAGATATGCTCAAGAAGTTTGGACTGGAAAATGGGAAACCTCATGACACTCCAATGAGCTCTTCAACAAAGCTTGACTTAGATGAATGAGGTAAATGTGTAGATGTTAAATTATATAGGTCAATGATTGGATCTCTACTTTATCTAACTGCAAGTAGACCAGACATTATGTTTAGTGTTTGCTTATGTGCTAGATTTCAATGTGCCCTAAGGAATCACATTTACTAGCTGTTAAGAGAATCTTTAGATACCTTAAAGACACTCCTAGTTTAGGACTTTGGTATCCTAGAGACTCTAGCTTTAGCTTGCATGCTTTTTCTGATGCGGATTATGGAGGATACAAATTAGATAGGAAAAGCACCTCCGGTACTTGCCAATTCCTTGGAAATACGCTGATTTCTTGGTTTTCAAAGAAACAAAATTGTGTTGCATTATCTACTACTGAAGCTGAATACATTTCAGCTGGTAGTTGTTGTGCACAAGTTTTATGGATGAAACAACAACTTTTTGATTATGGAATTGAAGTTGGTACCATTCCTATCAAGTGTGACAATACTAGTGCTATTTGTCTCACTAAAAATCCCATCCAACACTCTAGAACTAAGCACATTGAAATAAGACATCACTTTATTAGAGACCATGTCACTAAGGAAGATGTAGTTCTAGAATTTGTTGATACTTTGCACCAATTAGCGGATATCTTTACAAAACCTTTAGACAAAGAAAGATTTTGGACACTTAGGAGAGAATTAGGTTTAGCCATCCTATCTTCACTTAGTGTTTAAAATAATTTTTAGCAATTTTAAGAATAAATGAAAAATGCTTATAATAGTAATTTTTGATTGCATTCATTGCCATTAGTTAGGGGGAGTTTATGTTATTTGGTGAAAATTAATTTTATGTTCAAATATTTTTTAAGAGATTAACTTGATTGATTGAACATGTTTAATTTTCAATATATGAGTTGCCAAAACCACTAGAGCTAAATAATTTAGCATTTTAAGTGTTTAAAATGGATTTTTGACATTTTTGTGCTTAATGCAATGATGCACTTAACAATGCATCGATGCATCCCTTTGAATGTTCATCGATGCATCTGCATGATGCACCGATGCATGACTTGAATATGCATCGATGCATAAGACCATGCACCAATGCATCCATCGGGTTTTAGGTTAAATTGCTTCATCTTCTTCATTTTTCTAAAACCCTAAAACTCTCCAAACCGGCCGTTCGACCCCTCTCTCCCTCAAATCTCTATTTTTGCTCAAAATCTTTGGGAAATCATCGAATTCTTCAAGATTTTCATCCTAAAAACCTGCTACAATCATTAAATCGCACAAAACAACTCCTCATTCCCCTCAATCCGATTTTTTCAAGGTATTTTTACAAAAACTCTATTTTTGAACTTAAGACTAGTTTAGATTAGTTCTAGTTTGAAATAATTATCGGGCATTGGTTATATGATGATTCTAAAATAGTTTTAACAATCAATTTCATCAAAAAACACACAATTTCTCAATTTTTTTTAAAATTTCGAATTAAAAAAAATTAGTGATAGTTTTTGATTCAATTGTGTTGTTTTCATGAAAACTATACATATTATGATATTATTTTAAAATAGTTTTCAAAACTTTGCCCATTAGGATTATGTTAGAGAACCTTGAATTATTGAGGACTCATTTGAGTTTTGGGATTGATTTTTATGCATACATGTGTTTTAAAAAATTACAGGTAATATTCCTTTCCAATTTCCCTAACCATGTCTAATCCCAAACGCCCTAGGTCATCCTCGAGTCGGTCTCACCAAAATCGTCCTCCCGCTTCTAGACCCCAAAATCCATCCAATATTCCTTTATCCCTCATTAGTACTTGTTTTAACATGCCTGAAAACCGTAGGGATGAATTGTACTCTAGGTACATGAACTCCTTCCAATCCTATCGTATTAGGGAAGAGCGTATTCCTTCACTACAAGCTATGATAAAACTTGACTTTGAATACCTCCCTATTCTTAGAAGATGGAAATTTGATAAACTATTTTCTCTCCAACCCATTGTCTTTCACCAACTTATCCGCATTTTTTATTCTAATGTGGTGTGTATTCAGAACACAACTCAGTGTGGTACTATAGCGATTAGATCCTATCTATTAGGACGATATGTTACTATTGACTCCCAAGCTATAGCAACACAATTTGGTTTAGATGATGATGGTTTGTATAATGAGAAGGAAGATGTGGAATATCCATATCTCCCTAATGCTAGTGTCAGTACCCTTAGGTCTCACCACGATCGATTTCTTCACTTAATGATCTCTTGGTGGTTTAGACCATCCGCAGGTCGGTACTCCACACTACGTACTAGGGACTTATGGTGGATGCACTGTATAAAGAACAAAAAGAAAATCAATTTTCCACATATTGTCTTTAGCGCGCTTGTCGATATCATAAACGTCATTCCTTCAAAGCATGTAGAAACTCTACCTTATGGTTGTCTACTAAGCAATTTGTTTATCAAACTCGGCCTAGATGTCTCCCTCGACAATCCTATCCCGCTCCAAAACCCAATCAATATCAAATCCTTAAAGGAATCGGATTGGAAATTGGATGAGGACATCGGATTATAGTCTTTTCGACCTGGTAAGCAAACCCCGGGAGCTAGTTCTTCACGAACTGCTCCTAGCTCTTCTCGCGTTCCTCCTCCGGCACAAGATATGGATGACAATCCGGAACTTCAGCAGCTCATGCGAGACATTGATGAGGAAGTTCCCGACGATGCTCCTCCGGCTACGGAACCCGCTCGGCAAGAAGACCATGTGCCATCATATTTTCTATCTTTTATGGAGTCTTTTTCCTTGCATACGGCATCCATGGAGTCTCGATTTTATTTCATTGAGTCCCACCTTACGTCCTTGGGAACTCAACAACGAGAGATGAATGAGCGTTTGGATGGTCTTTCTCTCGAGATACGAGCTCGATATCCTCCTCTTCCTCCCGATCCCGCTATGGATGGTTGAACTCTATTTACTTATGTTTGGTTTTGAACTTTAAATACATGGATTGTTAAACACTTTGATTTGGATGTTTATGTTTGTTTGGATATTTTTTGGATGCTTGGACGTTTAAACTTATTTTAATATATTTGGTTTGAACTTTATTTATTTTTGCATCATTAGATATATGACCAATTATGCCATTTCACATTTTATTATGAATATTGATTTATGGAACTAATGGGTAATCTCTCTTTTGATTGTGATCTTAGCAGCCTCTAATTGTTTTATATGACCAATTATTAAATCAATTGGCTAATGTTTTTCAGAATTCTTGTTTAAAACGTTTTATAGAGTCTTTTTGATTTAACAAAAAGGGGGAGAAGAGTTAAGATGTGCTATAGTAAGGGGGAGTAAACTTTTCAAAATCGATTTCAAAAATAAATTCTTAAACAAATATTAAAATTACTCAAGTGTTTTGTTATATCAAAAAGGGGGAGATTGTTGAAAACATTTTTGATATTTCGATATAACAAATTAAGTTAAATGAATTTTAAGATTTTACAAATGATTTTACAAATTATATTCGATTCAATTAATCGAATATCAAATTATTACTCCAAATTTTTCAAGATCAATTTTAATCCTTACTAAATGTGTAAAATTGTGATTTGTACTTAAACTATTTTTGAAACAATTTTCACAAAGTATTTTGAACCAAAATCAAGCCTTAAAACAATTATTCAAGGTGATGCACCGATGCATCAAACCATGCATCGATGCACCTATGATTTAATTGAACATCGAATGCATTTCATGCACCGATTCACTCTCCATGCATCGATGCACTCGGAATATTTTCAAACATCGAATGCATTTGATGTATCGATGCACAAGCCATGCATCAATGCACCAGGCTATTTTTCAAACATCGAATGCACTTCATGCATCGTGCACTCTTAGTGTACCAATGCAGTAGGAGTCCAACGGTCAAAATATTTGAAATTTTACACTAATGAACCGATGCATAATGGTCATGCATCGATGCATGAGACGCTCCCACCCAGAAAATTAATTGTTTTCACACAATAACGGCTCTATTGACTCCACTAATTATCACCAACGTTCAGAATTGATTCAAGGAGTATTTAAACAAGTTTAGAAGCCATTGATCAACAACAAGAAACATCAAGCAATTAGAATCAAGAGAGAATCAAAGAGAAAGCATCAAACCTCAAGTTTGAGCATTTCAAGCCTATTTTTCATTCAATATTCATTTTGCTTTCAAGAACACTTATTGTGCTCAATTGTATTTATTCTTGAGTGTTCTTTCTTTGTTCTAGAATTGTGCAAACATATTTGCCTTGTGAGGATTTTCTTGTAAGTTTGCAAATTTGTATTTCTCTTTGAGAAAAGAGTGTTCTCAAGAATTGGGGTATATTCTTGAGGGAGTTGTAAGGTTATCTCTTTGGCCTCAAAAGAAAGAACAAACTAGTGAATTTGTTGGAAAATCCTTAGTGTGGATAGCTAAGGTAGTGGACGTAGACTTTGGTTTATTGCCAATTCACCCCCCCTCTTGGCCGATTCAGTCAATCGATTAACTCAACAAAACCCATAATTCAAAAGTAGCAATTTAGTTTACAAAATAGGGAGTTCCAATAATACTTCCAAAATATACGAAGTTCATCGAAATAGAGTATATTGAATAATACATGCGTACTAAATACTTGAGATGTACTTTGATAACTTGATCGAATCTGGAATCCACAAACTGGGGACGAGCTCCTCGAACTGGTGCCTAAAGACCTACGCACAAAAACAAATTCCGAACGATGAGCTCACAAGCTCAGCGCCACACAAACAACTCTATTATACTACATGCATTCACCATATGAGCATGCTAGTAGATATAATCATGAACATTCAAAAATGCAACAAGCATACAACTTAAGTAAGCATCATGGTGTAGTTTAAGGTCACATCAGCATCATAGAACTCACACCCCTCTTTTCTTATAAAATGTACCTTGGGTAAGATCTAATTTGCATAACATCAACATCTTACATCCAAATGAAATCCACTACCAAGTACCTCAGGCAAGATATAGGTCACATAACATCAGCATCTTACCTGACTAGTTTATTCCTCTAGAGTATGTGGGACGTGTCTGGGTCATAGAGCATCAGAGCAACGTCCAATTAGTATTTTAAGTTTCCTAGCACTGAGTTAGATATATCTGAATATTCCTCATACAACTAGACAATCTTTATACACACAAATAACTCGGGTGTTCTCATCGTTTCTCGAGTGTCAACAAAGGCATAAGTCTTATGAAATCTTACACCATAATGTACTTATGCTTATCAAACAATTTATTTAATGTTATCACTTGTAAGCTTTTATTGAGGTTTTATCGACCCTAACCCCTTTTCGGATCCCTTAACCAAAGCAAGTCTTCAAGCCTTTTTCTTCATGGTGGTACCGATACTCAACGCTTTAGTATAATTACTATTCTCTTATGGTATCGATACTATCCAAGTATCGGCACCAAATTTACATTCGATGTTTTGAAAATTCCCACAATATCGATACCCTTGAGCCAACCTCTCTATGCATAAGATGAAAAAATAAGGGGATGGTGGATCCCTTGTTCGAATACCCTTGATTGGTCAAAAGGATGTAGTTTTAGAACTATTGCAGAGAATTTGCATGAATATTGTCAATAAACAATGTATAATTAATTGTCTCAACGAATCCAAAAAGCCTATGCCTCTAGCGTGTCATCAATAAAGCCTCATTCAAACCTATCTTAAGCCTTTCAATGTCAATTTTGATTGGCATTCATCCCTTCTTACCTTGTTTCCCATGCATCGAGTGTATCATCTCTTGAGCCACAATAATATTATCAAATATGACTCTTCCAGAATGAAGCTTGTCTGATTACTAGAGACTTAAGTGGCTAGGAATGGCTTAATATGTCATCACCATCTTATACAAAATCGTACAAAGACTATATCTACTAACTTATACTATATGTAAACTATATATACTATATAGTTTACATATGAACTATATATATAAACTATATAAACTATATAGTTTACGTATGAACTATATATATTGTTTATTAATGAACTATATAAACTATTTATATAGTACATATATATAGACACCCGTTTTTGTCCGGGTCGAAAAAATATTATTAATTATTATTATTATTTTAATTACATTATTTTTGCATACCTAAACCTAAAACCCAACTACAATCATTCAACCCAAATTACAAGCAAGCAGATTACAACCCAATTAGACCCAGCCAAACTAACCCACTGGAGCCCGACCAATGGTAGGACCAGAACCAACCCAACTCAACCCGACCTAACTTAGTTATGGTTTCAAAACCCTAACCCTAAGGTATCTCTAAAGCCAACCGTCGACTCTTGGCCTTCCAGATCCTAGCCGCGCGTGCACCTCACCGCCCTACTCCCGAGCCACGTGAGCCGCCGCGTTGACTCCTGAGTTACCATCGAATGTTTCCCGCCCGATATTTGTCATCCACAATGAAAACAATCACACAAAAGTTAGAAAAACAGAGAAGGAAAATAAAAAAAATATCAAAAGGAAATACAAGATATCCCAAGGCAATCTAGCCTCTATCACAACCCTGTCCTCGATGGCAGTAAAAGTCAATCAAAAGCCATCACCAATCAAAGAAGCAACATAAAAACATAGGGCAGATAAGATATCAAGGGACTCGGGAAGGCGAGAAAAAATACAGAGAGAGGAACATTCGATGAAAAAAAGAAAAAACCCATCGAAAAAAAGAAAAATTGAGAGATAAAAACATAGAAAACTCACATTTCACCTAGATCTTGTAGCCGTGGTCTCACCGGAGTTCGAAAAGCCCATTACCGAAGGTAAAGAGTATTCTCTTTTCCAAGATCTAGGGCTCTAAGGGAGGTTTTAAGTCGGGAAGGGCTATAATATAGGTTGGAGTGACGAGAGGAGCATTTTGGGAGTCTTTCACTCCCTCTAGCCGTCGTGGACCGCTGTGGGTTTGAGCCGGTGAGCGACGACCCCTTTCCCCTGTGAGGGGAAGTTGAGAGAGTTTGAAACTTTCTCTCTCTCTACCCTCGATTTAAACTAGGCCAAATGATAATTTTGGCCCAAGTTTGGCTTTGCTTTGGCCATTTATATTGATCACTAAACGACGTAGTTTCGTCTCCCCCTCTCTCCGTTTTTTGAAGTTTTAGGGAAAATAGCGTGTTTAGTCCCCCTGTTTTATAATCTCACCTGTATGTTTTTAATTTCTAGGGGTAAATTGTAGTTTAGGTCCCCCATATTTGTAATGTCTTGTTATTAGTCATTTAATGAAGTTCTGTTTTATTTTATTTTGAACACTAATGTTTCATTATTTGTATTTTAAACATGTTCTTACTTATTCTATTATTAATGTCAATGTTTGACTTTGGCCATGAGATTTGTAATTATTTCAATTTAGTCACTATGTTGTATATTGTTATATTATGGTTTAATTATTATTTAGTACTTCATGTTTCTGGTGTAATTTATTTTAGTCCTTAAACATTATTTATGGATTATTTTTGTTTATAATGCTTATACCGTCTAATATTTTCGTTTGTGGCCCTGAGTTATTTATAATCACTTTTCAATCCTTCAAGTTTCTATTAATCATATTTTGGTCCCTTAAATTTTTAAATATGTTTATTTGGTTATTTACATTTTGATTTGTAAATTTTTTATTGTTTTGTTTTAGTCTCTTATGAATGTACATATTTCACATGTATATTTTTATGTATAACATCAAATAAATGTTATTATTTTATGTTGTAAATATTTTATTTCACATTTACAATCGCATTTGTTTTTATTGTATTTCCTTAACGATTAATGTTATTCGAATATTTCAAGAACCGATTTATAGAATGAGTGTGGAAAGTATCACTTGGTCGAAGTGTTGTGATCTGATACGACATTTTAATGTAATAGGAACTTGAAATAAATCTAGTTTATTTTACATATTAAATTAATTTTTTATCAAATATTGCAAGGCATTTTTCTTTAAATGGAAACTTATGTTATTTACGCAAATATCGATTGTCAATTTATATTTGATTCGCACTTTTATTGAGGAGGAATATTCTTTTACGAATATGAAATAGTTGAGATAGCTTTCCCGACGGAGGATTGCAAATTTCAAGATTTTTTATCGAGTAATAGGATTTTCCTTAAATAATTAATTCGAAGTAAATTAAACTTCAATAAATGGATCTTACTTTAAATATCGATTCGATTCATAATTTCCAATATTTACGACAACGTGTAAGCGATTAAGTACCAATTTTGGGCGCTGTGGGGGTTGTTAATCCTTCCCCACGCATAATCGACTCCTGGACCCATTAAAGCAAATTTTTGGTAACGCAGACCAATTTTTGTCTTAAAAACGGGTTTTTCTTAAATTTTTTTTAAAAGACGTTTTTAGGTATTCGACCTACCTAACCCAAAGGTCGATGGTGACTCCTTTCAATTTAATTCAAATTAATCCAAAATCGCCAATTTTTCAAATTAAAGTCATAATTGTTTAAAAAATAATATTTAATTATTTTTAAAAAAATGGTTATGACAATATATATATATATATAAACTATAATTTATATATAAACTATATACTATAGTTGATATTTATATACTACATAATATATATAGTTTACATGATTACATATGAACTATATATATATAAACTATATAGTTTACATATGATATATATATATATATATATATATATATAGTTTATTATTGAACTATATAAACTATTTATATAGAATATATAAACTATATACTATAGTTGATATTTATATACTATAAAATATAATTTATACTTATACAATTTATACTATATAAATTAAAAGTATATATTATATGTATGAATATTATATAGTTAAAAACATTAATTAATAAACTATTTATATAGTAAATACTACATATATACTATATAGTTTACATATCAAACACCCAAAAATTCAACCATTGCTAGTCTGTGTTCATCTCAGTTCTTCCCCAAACCATTATTTGATCTTCAGAAACACCAAAACCTAAACCCATTTATGTTTTTTATCAAACACCCAAAAATTAAACCCTTGTTCATCCGTGTTCTTCCCAAAACCCTTGCAAACACCCAAAACTTAAAATCAACTTGTTTTTTTATATCAAACACCAAACCCAAACACCAGTTCATCCTTATTCATCCCAAAACCCTTCTTTGATCCTTACAAACAACGAAAACCAAAACTCAAATTGTTTGTTTAGATCAAACCCACCATTGTTCATATTCTCTAACCCAAACCCAAACCCGAACCTAAACTCGAACCCGAACCCGAACCCAAACCCGAACCAGAACCCAAACCCGAACCCAAAATGAAACCCAAACCCGAATCCAAACCCAAACCCGAATCTGAATCCAAATCCAAACCCGAATCTAAACTATTCGAAACCTTTATTTTTCTATGGTTTCATGGATAGTTTGTCTCACGAGTTGAATTATCCAGGTATTTTTCATTCATTTTTTCATTTTTTATTTTTATTTTATATTCGAATTAATATATTCTTTATTTGTTTTGTAGGAGAAAACCCAACATATCAGAATGAAGAACATTCTGAAAGAGGTAAATTGCCCATTCCTTTTTTGTATATGCTTTATATATATATATATATATTATTTTTAATTTTTTATACTAACCCTGGTTTTTTTACATGGTGATATAGATGATCTACTGTCAGAAGCAGTTGATATCAATAAATCATCTAAGAGGAAGGCTAAATGGTCAACTGAGTTCGGGAGAATAACTTCTCATGTTTGGGAGCATTACACCTTCATCAAATTTGCCGATAGTTCTGTTTATGCCGAGTGTAAGTATTACAAAACTAAAAGGTATAAAGTTGATCCGTATATTGGTACATCTAACCCTAGAAGACATACTGAGAAATGCCAATCTTATAAGAAATATCATGTTGAAAATCCTACTTTGGTAAGTTCTTTTGATCAAAACAAATACTGTGAATTATTTGCTGAGGCTATTATGTGTCATGGTTATGCATATAGTATTGTTGAGCATGAAAAACTTAGGGATTTGCATCGTTACCTTAATTCTTCTGTTAAGGATATATCTAGGTATACTGTTACTAGGTATTGCATGTTGGAGCATCAAAAGCATAAAAAATTGCTACTTAATTCAATGCATTATGTTTCAAGTCATGTTTTTTACATGTGATGGTTGGTCTGCCTCCACTTTACGTTCTTATTTTGCCCTTATTGCTCATTATGTTGATAATAACTGGAAACTTCAGTATAAAATACTTAATTTTCGTCGTTTTCCTCCTTGTCATGGCTGTAACACCCCAAACCGATATGGGTGACCCTATCCGATTCGAGGTATCACATTATGGCCACTTGAGCGACCCACCGTAAAAATAGTGAAAAATTTAAAACTTTTATTAAAACATGTAAACTCATAAAATCACTTATAAATAAAAAAGTAAACTTTACCAGTATTTAGAAATAAAACAAATTTTCAGGCTCGTATATAAATCAAAATATAACCTACATGCCCCCTAATAACTTGTACCATACTTTACCAACAACGCCGAAGGAACTCTCTTACTGATGTCGATAGCTGCACTAGTATAATTGTTTTAACCTGAAATGGTGAGTAACAAAGTGAACTTTGGGAAGCTCAGTATTACAAAACTACCAGATGGTACTGAAGAACATACAGATAACAGATAATCATATGTTTCCTTATTGGTTTAGACATCTATAGATTTTTAGGATGAGTTGAGGTCCCACTGATATCTCAGGTAGTAACAGACAGTAAGATTTCAGTTCGGATAAAAATATTTTGGATGTCTGGTTCAGGAGATTAGAATAGGTTGTCTACTGTGTTCCCAAAAAAATCAATGAAAATATATAGAGCTTTTCAAAACCACAGTAGTCCGTCCAACCGAACGCCATATGTAGTTTCCCAAACTACATAACATAAGGGATTACATTGGGCCTATGAGCCTACCCAAGAAAGTTCTCGGGGCCACAAGGTCTACCCAAGAAAAATCGCAGGGCCGCAGAGCCTACCCAAGGGTCACCTTAGGTCCGTAAGGAATTACCAGTCGGTGCTGAACCTATAAAAGGAATTAACAAAAGCGACTGAACCTGCCAGAGTCTTAATACCAGATCACAGAATACCCCAAATAAAACATTTTTAGTCAGTAACCAAAGATATCAGAAATCAGAACAGAAATCAAAGAAAACATCATTGTAATAAGGGAACACAGTAGATGTTTCAGATATTATTTAGAGATACTGGATAATCTTATCAGGCAGAGAAAACGGATCTTCAGTATACCGATAGAATGCCGGAAGTTATAATCACTATCGGAAGAGTTCATTAGTTGACGGAATCATCATTTATTCACAATGTGATTTATCAGGATCTTATTGTATTTAGACATTTTTCGGAGGCAGTAAGAAATCAGAAGGGTATTCAGAGTCCTTTGCATCTGAGTTACTTGTGTTTTCATATATGACCAGAGTGATTCCATTATTTAGGAAAATCAGAAGCATTTTGGGTATTAGATTCCTGAAGAATTTAAGTGATTTGAGTTGATAAGGGAGAAACGAAGATTCATGGCATTTACGATTTGTGTCGATCTATCGGAATATCGAGTTAACTCATACTGAACAACTCCCAAAACTAATGCATGTCGACCCGTCAATTCACTGCCCTTCTAGGGTATTTAATCTTTAATAACAATAATTCTTGACCATAGATTATCTTCAAAATCACTGAGGAATAGATCTTAAGGAGACGAATATATATTCCAATGGTCTTTACTTCATTTACATGTTTCAACGATATCAGGAAATGCCGACGCACTTGATTTGTGGTTTATAACCCATAAGGATGATACATCATGTAAGTTCATCAAATTTTTCAGACTTATCCAATCATTTACTTAATCCTCAATCATTGAGGTTGCTACGTTTATTTTAGAGTTGTGGGTATTAGTTATTAAGGGTTTAAAAATACTGTAGGTCATTTTACACTTTAGGGGTATTTTGGTCATTTTTCACTTTAGGGGTAATTCTATAATTCCAATATAAATCTAGAATTTAATACAATTATTCTAGGGTTCCAATGAATCAAGGTATGAGTTCTCATATCTTCTCCATTATCATAGTCATCTATATTTCGTTTTACTCTTTAAGGGTATTATCGTAATTTTATTCAATTTCGTCAATGACATTACTTCGGGTAAATTTTTCTTAAAAGTGTTCCAGTTCCATTAAAATTCAGAATATTTTGCTTATTTGCTCACTGGAAATTAATTTCACCCCTAGGGAAAGTCTTGGTCCTTTTTCAGTACAAGGCATTTTTCGTAATTTATCTATGGCACTCCTTTCGGTAATTTCATATCCAAATATTTCCTATATTTAATCCTTAACAAGATTAATCAGAAATTACACGTTCTAAGACTGATTGATTCACTGATTTATTCATTGAACTGAGATTTGTTTCCGACCAGTATACCAATTTCTTTTTCGAGCCGTAAGAGTCTTATACAGTGTTCCGTCCTTAATCTAATTTCCGTATGAGTCTAAAGATAATTAATTGCTCTAATGGACTAATTATTCCAATCAAGCAATTACCATTTATCCATGAGTTCCAAAAAGCATACAAAAGGTAGTAGAGTATTACCTCGATTTTTGTGCCATATTAATCGACCATTTAAACTCCATTCCATTGCCTCAACTTGAATTAAACATCCAATAATTCCTCGGATACAAAGCAACCAAATTTACGTCAGAAACTGAACTTAATTGAGAAGACATACTGAATTCAAAAGGTAAAACATCGAAAAATGACTTACTAGGTGCGAATTTTCCAAAACAAACTTCAGATTCGGACTCAGGATGTCAAAAACATAAAATAGGGTCAAAACAGTTCTGGTTGGGAAGATGGGTCGGTTTTGCCTGGACCGGTTCTGGAAACTTCTTGGAGCGTCGACAAACCCCACGCAAACCTAGCGGCGCGTGAGGGCACGTGAGCCAACGAGAAGATGGCTGGTCGGTGGCTGATTCTTCCTGGAGCATCAATACATCATTACAAGCTAAAATCAATTCAAATATCATCCCCAATTCATCATAATTAAAGAAAATGGCCGAAACACTAACCCACGTCGGCAACAGAGGGAAATCGACGGCGTTGTCGTGACCCTCTAGTCGGGTTTTGAGCGAAACCAGTTGGGGAGCACGATGTGAAGGGTAGTGAGACTCCCCGATGGCTAGAACAACACGAATCGGCGGAAATTCAAATGGCGGGGAGAAGTTTTTCATCGAAGCTTCATTGGGCCTTACTTGATGTTTTACGACCAATATGAGGATGAAGGTTAAGGGGTTTTGGTCGGGGTGGTTCATCAGTGCAATTGGGGTGGGCAGTGATGTACACCGTCGGCCGAAGGACGCCAAATCGGAGAAGGTAACGGGTGGTTATTTTAAGGCTAGGATTTGGGTTTAATTTGGGGGGGAAAGAAATTTGGGGTTAACCTATCATGGGAGGGGTTTATTTTTGTTGTGTAATAAAAATTGGTAAAATATGGGGTTGGGTCCCTAAGTTTTTTTCAAGTTACACCATAGCCTCATTTTACAAAATCTTATAATTTAACCCCTAAATTGGGGTGTTACAATGATGGTGAGTCTATCTTTAAGTTTGTTAAAAAGATGATATGTGAGTGAGGTCTTGAAAAAAACATTTACCATTACACTTGATAATGCTTCTGCAAATGATAAAATGGCCAAGAGACTGAAAGATTATTTGAATGTCACTTTTCCTCTTACCTACAGTGGTAAGTACTTCCATATATGGTGTGTTGCCCAATTTTGAACTTGATGGTTCAAAAAGGTTTGAAGGTAATTGATTCATCCGTTATGAAATAGTGTGAGATTGTTAAGTTTATTGATTCTTTTGACTCTCAACTTTGTGCATTTGAATTAGTTGTTAAAGAATGTGATTCTTCTTTCTCAGGTAAGTTAATATTGGATGTTCATACTTGATGGAATTCTACTTACTTGATGATTCATAGGGCACTTGAGGCTAGATTAGCAATTAACTTGTTTGTTAATAGAGAAAATGTGTTGATTTTATTACTGATCATGAGTGGGAAATTGTTCAAACAATCTGTGATTTTCTTGAGCCATTTTATGAAGTTACTACTTAGTGCTATGGTTCTAAATATCCCAATTCTAACTTGTATTTGGCTAACATTGTTGCAATTGAAAAATTATTGTCTGATGCTCATAATGATCTTTGTGAAGGTATTTCTCCAATGGCAGGACCTATGATTGAACTATATGAGAAATATTGGTCTGATCACTTAATGATTTTGTCTTTTGTTGTTTTACTTGATCCTTGATATAAATTACAACTTCTAAAAGAGTTGTACAATGTTCTTAATGTTGAGGATGAGGTTCAACGGAGGGTAAGTCTCATTTATAATGGGTTTCTTGAGTTGTATGTATTTTATTCAAAAAATGCACCTTATGGTTCTTCATCTTCTTCTTTTGTCCAAAGTAACATCCTTAGGCAGAAGTGACTCAAGTTACAATCGGCCTAAAACATTTAGAAAATTAGATCTATTTTAGGTTAGTTGTTATAATTTCGAGTTGAATTTTATCTTATTTATTTCCTGTTTTAATTTAATAATTTTGTTTTTCAGAATTCTAATGCCAATTTAGCTGCTTCAAGGAATGGACGATCTAATGTTGATTCTTACATCAATTTGCCCCTTGTCCCTCATACTGGAGAATCTGACTTTGATATTTTGGAGTATTGGAAAAATCAAAGTATTTCATATCTGGTACTTTCTCGAATGGCGGAATATATATTGGCTATTCTAATTACTTCAGTTGCATATGAATCGTCCTTTAGTATGGTGGTTGAATTTTGAACAAATTAAGAGCTAAACTCTTACCTAAAAATATTGAGATTTTTGTAATAACCCATAATTGGTTGTATGGTTTTGAGTCAGAGGATAAGGATGAAGAATACCTTACTGTAGTTAATGAGTCTTCTATGTAAAGATATGTCAAATTATTTTTTTACGTTAATGTCATTAATATTTCAAATTGTTTATTAATTATTTTAATTTTTCTTTTAATTTTTTAGGATGTCTAACGGTCAGTGAAACCATTGGAATTGGAGATTTTGTCTTGTTTCTTCCCTTCAAAGGTAACTTAATATTTTATATTTATTATGTTTATTTAATAAAAGTTTCAAATAATTCATTAATAATTCTATTTTTTGTTGGGTGCCTTACACCAAGCAATAGTTGATGCTTGATTCTGCTTGATATTGCTTGATTATGTTTTATATTGTTTGCTTCTGTTTTATATTGCTTGATTCTGCTTGATATTTGTAAGGGTTTGGTAAAGTCGGAAATGTTTGGCACTGTTGGCCATCGAATTCGCTTTGGCTTTATAACTGATTATATGCTTTCTGAATGCAAGATGTTTGCTGAATTGATGCAATGATGCTTGCTGAATTGATACAGTGATGCTTGCCGGTTACTGTTGTCTGTTGCTCAGTGATGCCTTGTAAATTATTGTTGTTGGTCTGACTTAAATCAATTTTTGTCCCTTGTAAATTCTTATCTAAATAGTTACTCATGTTAAATTATGTTGGTGGCATTTTGGCTTTTAATGCTAGAAAGTTGCTCATAATTAAACACGTTGGCATCATTTAGATATAAAGACTTGATGATGAAATTTCTGATAGTAAATTTAGGCTTTTAGCCTTGTAAAACCTTAGCTATAAGATCTGAGAGCATTTATTTTAACATAAATTTATTTTGTTTAGTTGATTTTATAGTAATTTGAGTGTATTAAAGTGTGATAAAATTTATTCATTCATTTATAATTTTTTAGTATTTGTTATATTATTCAAGTTTCAAATCTTTAATAAGTTCATCATTTTATCTTATATATATTTATTATAAAATTTTCAATTAAATTATACTTAAATTATTAATCAATTTTCACATTAAAAGTAAATTAGATTTATGAATATTTTAATCCAATTTATATAATCTAATAAAATCATGTTCAATAAGACAATAACTAAATTTAATTTAATGATTATAAGTAAAATTTATAATATAAGAATTATAAATAATATAAAGAATTGGAATTAATATAAAAACCAAATTTATAATATACAAATTATAATTAATATAAAAACTAAATTTCAAAATGTAACCATATTAATTTAATTATCATAAATTTATTATAAATTTAAAATAACATAATTATATTAATTGTAACTTGTTACTTATAAGTCAGGTAAATATCAAGTCTTGTAAATATCAAATCAGTTCAACAACAAGTTAGATCATTTACAGGTTGAGTCAATTACATGTCAGGTTCATAAGAGGTTAGGTTGAAAACATGTCGGGTAATACCAGTTATTTACTAGGCCAATCTCGGGTTCGAGTTCAAATCAGTTGGATGCAGTTCGGGTTCGGGTATCATATTTTCAGTTCAATTCGGGTTCAGTTCGTTCTCAGGTCAGATGCAGGTCGAGTTCAGATCCATAATTTCCAGGTCTAATTCGATTTCAGGTTAACACCAGTTTCGACTCGAGTCGGTTTCGGATCGTCACAGTGCAGGTCAAAAATAGTTTTAACTCGAGTCTGTTTCAATTAGTTTTACATGTCGAGTCAGCTTTTTACAGCCGTAAGTGCAATGTCGTTTACTCTCATTAGGGTTTTCATTCTTTGACGATTAAATTCTCTTACTTCTTCTTTACAACTTTTATATCATTTATAGTTTTAATATAACTTTCTAAATTCACAAACAACCTTTATTTTAACGTATTATGTTTAATATTTTTAAGAATTAAATGATAGTAAACATTTTTCTACCCGTTAATTATTAGGGTATTACATGTTAATGTATGATTGGATATGTTTATAACTTGTTGGGTTATGGGGTCCAGCGATCACCCTTAGGATTCTATCGTGCATGGGCGCGATATCAGGTACTTGATAGCCCAACCTGCTGAGGCCCACGTGTGCCTTGCGAATTCCCTAGGCCCACCCGCAACACGCTATAGATGCGGGGCTCTACAATGCCGTGGTGAATTGTGGGGATGCCCCACAAGAATCCACCTTGGCTTGGGGGAAACCAGTGATCACCCGCTACAAAGATATGAGGTTAAAATGACCTACCTACTTATCACCAATTGGTTTTAAGAAGGAATGATGACTATTCGCTTCAGAACTCTGTAGTAATGTGTGCTTGAACCAGAGTAATTCAAGGATGGGTGAACCAGTGGGAAGTTGTTTGAAAATTGAATGACTCGATCTTATCATAACTAAAAATGATTTAATTATCTAAATTAAAGAGATGCATTGTGAGAGCTTATTTTGCATTTAATTATGATATATTATATTACATCTACAATTAAAATTGGTGTATTTTATATTATAGATATCTTTTTATAATTTTATTGACATAATTGATGTGTAAAATCAAAATTTTTATTTTATTATTGTAGCGATAAGATTAAATATTGGAATTATAATATTAACATGAATGATAAAATATCTTATTGGGCTTAAGTAGAATAATAAGTATTATGTATTATCAGAACTTAAAAACTGAAACTTGAGGAACCAGCATAAAATTTTAATTCACTTGCTCCTATGAGTTGTGGCAATAATTAAGTACTATAAACAAAAGAGAAAATTACTAATCATTAGATTTTTTTTATAATCGCCGATTTCCAATATTTTATTCGACCAAGTACTTTAGAGGCAAAGACAACCCTCTCAACCCAGTTTCCTCAATTTGCAAACGTCATGATTCAAACATCTGACATTGCTTAAGTGATCTAGTGTCTCATCCCACTAGACCAACTAGTTATTGATTATTATAAACAAAAGAGAAAATGACTAGTCGTTATATTTTTCTTTTGGTATAATCACTGATTTCCGATTTATTAATCGACTAATTCATATCAGGTACTGCAGAGGCAAGGGCAACCCTTCCAGTCCAATTTATCTCATTCGCAAACGCTAAGATTTAAACCCTGAATAATATTTATATCGATTTATTAATGACTAGTCATTAGATTAATATTTATATTTGATGAAGCTTGTAATATTTGCACTATTTTTTGTAATGTTTGAATAAGTAAATATCAAAATTTAATATTCATCAACTTTAACTCATCAAGTGACTTCAGTTAGGGTTGTATTCGATTCGGTTTGGGTTTTTAATAAAAGTTGAACCGAACTACATTAACCGATTTTTTTAAAAATTAAAATCGAAGTCAAGTGATATAAAATTTGAAATATGTGAAACCAAAATTTTTGGATCGATTCGGTAATACGATTTTTGAAAAACCAAAAATATTATTAGACATGTTTAAAAAATCATGGACTGTTTTGATTAGTCAATGCAAAATTCAATTTTTCCCCTGATATGAGATATTCAAAATATTAAACACATGTAAAATTCATACAAAAACTATAATCCACATTTATATAATTCAATTATCCATGTCAAATCCATCTATGTAATCCAAGTTAAACAAAAAATACTTGAAATAAAAAATATAATCATATTGTTCGATTCACACTACAAATTAGACAACCAAATAAAATTGTAATTCAACTATCCAAGTTAAACAAAAATTTACTTGAAACTATAATCATCATGATTTCTTAAATTTCATCCACAATTCAAATCTTAAACAAAAAGAATTCTTATCCAAACAGTAGGCATCATGAATACACCCTACAAACAAACAAAAATAAATTATTGAACTTAAGATAAGAAAAATAAACTATAACTTGAAAATTAAAATGAGGCTATAAAAATTCTTATCAGGCTATTGCATACTGAAAATTAAAATAAAAGCATTAAAATAAGAGCAATAAACTAATTTGTGCATACTGCATTGAATGAGAATGGAACTATAAAGTCTATAATCAGGCTGCTGGATTTTATAAACAAAAAAATCATGCATTTCTTATAACCCTTGAAAACAGTAACACATATTCAATTATAAATTGAATGAGAACATACCTATAATGTCTATAGTCAAGCTATTGCATTTTTATAAACAAAAAAATGCATTTCTAATAATTCTTGAAAAAAGTAACACACATTCAACTTCAATTCTAAAATGATTATATCATTTCAAATAACAATACAAATCATCAAATACAATAGTTGAAAATGTGTTTTTATAATAAAAATATATATTAATTTCTTAATTATCTTGTAAGTGTTCCATCTTCAATCAATCATCAATGGTCATCATTATTTCATTTAGCCTTAAATCTTCGAAACCTATTAAAAGTCAGAAAATATTTAGAAATAAGAATATTTACATAAATAAGAAAATATATTTACAAGTGTTTATATAATTATCACTTACCACTCTCAATATTCTCTATTTCTTATATTTGTTCCTCTTTTTAGACTGCTACAAGTGATTTTCTCAGCCAATTTTGTGCACAAATGAGACACTCAACGATTTTAGGAGTTAAAGATTTCTTAAATGGGTCAAGAACACGACCTCTAGTGCTGAAAGCATATTCTAAAGCCACTGTAGATACAAAATTACCAAAATATCTTGAGCCATTAAAGAAATTATAGGATAGGTCTTACTTTTGTTATTCCACCAATCAAGCAAATCAAATTTCTTAACATTAGGTTCCACTTTGTCCTCCAAATACTTTTCAAGTTCAGATTTTCCTTCACTAGACACACTTTCAGCCCTCTTCCTATTGTACTTGGTCTTGGAATAAGCAAACAAATCAAACAACTTATCATTCTCAACCCTAGAAACATTAGATTGAGAACCAAAACTTGGTTCATCTTGGGATATACCACTCAACAAAATATAATGATCAAACAATTCATTTAAAGTTTGTTTTATAATTTCACTCAACTGCTCAACTTTCTTAGCATCGTAAACTTCTTCAATCAAAAAGATTACATAATCCACCTTATGTCCAGGATCTAAAATCATAGAAATGAATAAGATTAGATTAAGATTTTCCATATTCCACAATACTTGTAATATTTTTCGCTTATATTTACAATCATAAGCTTCATGCTTGTTTTTGGATCATTTAGATTGTCATTAATTCTCATTCCAATGCTAAACATGTCACACCCCAATATTTAATTTAAAATATAATTAATTTATTTTATTTAATTAAGGGGCCAAAATGGATAATTATGAAAATTTTTGGGTCAATTTCAAATGTTTAGGAAGTTTATGGACTTTACCTTGAATTTTCCCCTTTTTAGTCGGTAGATGAAAAAATAAAAATGCCAATGTGTGGCTAATGGGGGTTGAACCCCTATGAAACAACATGGTAGACCATGCCTTTAACATCTAGGTTGGGCCACTATTTGTGATATATTTAATTAAAATATCTCTTAAATTTATTAGATTTGGGTTATAATACCCAAAAACCCATCTCCCCATTTAAAAATTCAAACACCAAAATCCCCAATTTCCCAAACCCTAGCTTTAACCCGTTGCTATCCGCCTCCACTAAATCCATCACCACTTGGTCGTCGTGGCTTACATCGCTTCTAGAATCTGACTCGCCATCGTTCAACAAACAAAACTTGAGCAGTGAGATTCATCGCTGATCGTCGAGGAGAGGTTTCCAAAGCTTCGCCAAAGCCCACCCCAATTACCTCAATTTTTCCTCAATCTCAACCAGTCTAGACACAGATTCACCACACTACCTTTGCCATTAGCCTCCCCATCATCGTACGCTCAATACCCAACCCTTGGGTCACCTTATCTTTATTGTTTTTCACCGTCATCGGTATTGGGTAAGTTTTGGTCACTTTTCATCTAGTTTGTTTCACGTTGATTGGATTATTGGATGATTTTGAGTTGTTTTCAGTATGGGATTGCATCTAGAGTAATCGACCAATCAAACCGACCCCATCATCATCGTCACATGTCACAATGTGCCTACAGCACGCATGGGGCTCCCCCTTCGACCAAGACCCTTCTAGAACTAATTTGAGTCAACTCGAACTGGGACAAGTCAACTAGGACCAGACCGAGTCAACCCAAATTGGTCTAACCCGTTGACTTTGACCCAAACCATTGACTTTGACCCGAATCGTTGATTTTAGCCTAACCGTTGACTAGAGTTGACTTTAACTTTGACCAGAATTGACTTTGACCAAAAAGTTAAATTTTCCAAATAATCATATATTATAATTTTTTGACGTTTTGAGTCTGAATTTGAAATCTGTTTTGTCAAATTTGAACCCGAAAGCCTTAGAATTGACCGTCAAACTCAAACAAGAATATGTACTTAAGTATTTTATTTAAGAATAACTAAATTAAGGTTAATAACTGATCTAAGATATTGTTATTTGAAGGTACTCAAGACTCTCTTGACCATTTGACACCTCGACCCAGCTCCTCTCGATTCGTTTGACCTCGCAAGCCAGTGATTATTTGTATGATTCATAAACCCTAAGAAAATTTGAATTAAAATATTATTCTAATAATAACTCTATTACATTATGAATTAGGTTCGAGCATTGCTGCAGAGCGTGTCAATACAGGTGCTCAGTAGAATTGTTGAGTGATCCCTTTTTGCTAGGTGTGTTCCTTATGTGCTATATAATTGTTTTATCTATTTTGAAATGTGATTTATCAAAATTACTGATTTACTGAATCTTTTAACAACTCAATTTTATGATTTATTGATTTACTGGTCGACTGATTATGAATTATGGCTTTTGATATAATATTTGGTTACTTGTTTTCATTGGAAAATCTAATTATGTTGATTTATGGATCATGGAATTTATTGCTTACTATGTATATTGTTTTATTGAGAAACTGTTTGGGTAGGATACTAGAGTATGGAGGTTAAGCTCTAACCAAGTTGGTATTACGGACCTAAGACGATCCTTGGATAGGCTTCAAAACCCCAAAAACTTTCTTAGATAGGTTCTCAAGCCCCAACATGCTCCCTTAGGTTGGCTCTTATACCCAATGGGTATAGGGTAAGTCCTTATGGATGTAGTCTGGGGACTGTATTACAGTGTACGGAGAAAGGTAGTTATGAATTTTAAAATATAAACCTCATTGTTACTTTATAAAACCTTACTGAATTATTTTTATAAATACTTTTCTACGATGTCTTATTTTCACTGTTGGAACACACTGAGCCCCTCGCTCACTCCCCAAACTCTTTCCCCTTTCAGATATTCTTGGATAAGCACCCTAGACCTGACACTTGGAGAATCGACACAGTTTATACAGTCTATTTTGTTGTAATGTTTTTATCTTCTGAACTACCTTCATTTTCAGTGACATGTGCCATTATTTTGAAATACTTATCTTACGACTTATATTGCTTTTACTATTGATGTTAGATTTACTATGATACTGATTATGACGTATTTTATTTTACTTAGTCACTCATGGTTTTATATTTTACTCATTTAGATTTTATCTCTATTAACTATGTTTTTAAAGATGTTATTTGTAATATGCATTTTAAATTATCAAATAATATTTTGAAAATTTTACGGTATTTCACTAGATCTGGTCGTAATGAATAGGACGTGTCTAAAGGGTTACATTTAATTGATACTAGAGCTTTTGGGTTTTAAACCCCGGATTGTGAATGAGTCCTAAATAAATAAAAACACCATTTTGAAAATGTTTTACAACTTTCTGTAAGGCTATGTCACCCATGTTTTACAAGTTTAATTATGATCGATACTATAATGTCAAATCTGACCCTAAGTTTAACTCTTATGTAGTGAGTCTTGAGATAATTCCTTATGAGTGTTAGACGAGGTTGTCAGCCTGGCTATGGGTGAGGTCGAGCTGCTAGGTTTTCTTACCCGATTGATGATCTGATTGTTGATCTACCGTATGCCCCTATGATGACACATGTCAAGGGAGCGACAATCGCTAGTTCTAAGCCTACGAGTGTGGTGGTAGATGAAACTCTCGGTAAGTAGTTTCTTTAGTTGATCCAGGATGCAGTTAGAGTTGTTGGTGTCGCACCTGAAGTTCCAATTACTCAAACTTTGATTGATAATGGGGTGAGGACATTTGGAGGTCAGACTGGTGGATCTCCTACCGAAGCTAAAGACTGGCTCTGTGATATAGAGAAACGTATGGATCAACTGGGTTTGGATCCATCAAAGAGGTATATAGGAGTTGTTTCAATGCTAGACGAGAATGCCCACACCTGGTGGGAGTCAGTAGTGAGCAATGTTTCTACTGACCATCTAACGTGGAATTTCTTCAAAGAGCGCTTCAAGAAGCATTTCCTTGGAGAGTGTTATTTGGATAAGAGGCAACAACAGTTTCAGGACTTGGTCCAAGGAGATATGTAAGTTTTCAAGTATGAGATGGAATTCTTGAAGCTATTGAAATATGTTTCTAGCCTGGTGTCCACTGAGAGAGATAGATGCTGCAAGTTTGCTCTCGGACTCAGATATGAGCTACGTAGGCAGGTTGTGACTCATCAAGATAAGATATTCGATGTTTTAATGGGTAAAGCAAATGATGTTGAGGAGGTGGATGTCTTAACTCTTATTAGAGATCCAGTAAATCAAGAGAGTCCTAGGAGGTCTTCCAGCCCGACTAAGTCTTTTGCACGCCCTGAGAAGAGGACTCATACTTTTGCCCCCATGGGAGTAATACTGGTTCTAAGCCTTCAGCAGCTCCACCCAATTGTTAGTCGATGTGGTTTATCAAGTTTGCCTCAAGTTTCTTTTTATGACTTTTGTAGAAATCGACACGGATGAGTGTGTCGTAAGAAGACGAGTTCTTGCTACCATTCTGGATCCAGTGGTCCTTTTTGGAGGGATTGTACACAATTAGCTTTGACAGAGTGGAAAGCTACTTAGACTCATCCACATTCTCAGGATTTTGTTCAGACCCCAGCTAGAGGTCGTAGCCAGGAAAAGACTCCCAGATCAGTATCCAGGGCTGGCAATAGAGCCTGTTCCCAGCAGAGTAGAGGGCCAGTTGTATCTGAGGCTATGCACCTAGCTCTTGTGTATGCCACCAGACGTCGGGATGGCAGAGTTGAGCCAAAGGTTATCGCAAGTACATTTACTATTTATTATGTTCCATACTTTGCATTATTTGACAATGGCTTCACCCATTCCTATGTTTCGAGTTCTGTATCTCAAGATTTCAAATTTCGATTGAGGACACCTAGAATGTTGTTACTGTTATAACTTCAGTAGGACAGTCGGTGGTTATAAATAAGATATTCAGAAATTGTCCTCTGGAGGTTCAACGTGAAATTTTACTTGTCTACCTTATGGAGCTTTTTTAGAAGAGTTTGAAATAATTTTGGGGATGGATTGGTTGAATAAACACCAGATCAATCTAGATTGTGAGTACAAAAGAGCTATTCTGAAGACTTCTGGTGGTCGGACTATTATGTTAGTTGGTGAGCGTCGAGGCTATCTTTCTAATATAGTATCAGCTTTGGATATTGATTGGATGATCAAAAAGAGGTATGAGACTTTTGTTACCTGTATGTTGGATACTAAAGGCTCTTTGTCAAAGATTGAGGAGATTCATACAGTTAGCGAGTTTCCTGATGTCTTTCCTGAGGAGTTACCAAGGTTATCTCCGGATAGAGAGGTAGAGTTCGAGATTGAGACTTATCCGGGTTCTGCACCTGTTTCTATGGTACTATATCATATGACCCCGATGGAACTTAAGGAGTTAAAGGTCCAATTACAAGAATTACTTGATCGAGGTTTCATCAGACATAGTAGCTCATCTTTCTTGTTCGTGAAAAAGAATGATAGATCACTTAGACTATGTATCAATTACCGGAAGTTGAACAATTTGACGGTTAAGAATAAATACATAATACCTAAGATTGATTATTTATTCGATCAATTACGGGGAGTTACTATATTTTCTAAGATTGATCTTCGCTCAGGGTATTATCAGTTGAAGATAAAGGGTTCAAATATTGCGAAGACTGTCATTCACACTAGATATGGGCATTATGAGTTTTTGTTGATGCCTTTTTGTCTAACAAATGCTTCCACGACTTTTATGGATATGATGAATCATGTATTCCAGCCCTATTTAGATAAATTTGTAGTGGTTTTCATTGATGATATTATGATCTATTCTCGGATTAAGGCAGAGCAGGATGAGTATCAAAGGGTTGTTCTGCAGACACTGAGGGAACATCATCTGTATGTCAAAATGAACAAGTGTGAATTATGGTTTCGGGAGGTATTGTTTCTTGGGCATATTGTTTATACGAGAGGCATTCAGGTTGACCTGAGTAAGATTGAGGCCATTGTGAGTTGGAAGCAACCCAAGAATGTCTCTGAGATCTGTAGTTTTTGGGCTTAGCCGGGTATTATCAACGTTTTGTCGAGGGCTTCTCGATTATAACCGCCCCTTTGATGAAAATATTCAAGAAGAATGTTCCGTTTAACTGGGGTGATGCACACCAGGAGAGTTTTGAGAAATTGAAGACAACTTTGACTCAAGCTCCAATTTTGACTCAACTTGAGCCTAGGAATAATTTTACAGTGTATAGTGATGCTTCACACTCTAGACTTGGTTGTGTTCTGATGTAAGAGTGAAGGGTAGTCACTTATGTGTCTCGTTAGCTGAGGCCGCATGATTTGGAGTTGATAGTTGTGATCTTTGAAAGATTTGGAAACACTATCTCTATGAAGAGAAGTGCTATATTTTTACGGATCACAAGAGTTTGAAGTATCTTCTGACCCAGAAGGAATTTAATCTGAGGCAACATCATTGGCTTGAGCTTCTAAAGCATTATGATTGTGATATTAACTATCATATGGGTAAAGCTAATATTGTTACAAATGCTTTGAGCTGGATGGTGATAGCTAATCTGAGGTCTTTATTTGCCAGGATGAAGTTTTATGATGATGGCATTCTGTTAGCAGAACTGCAGGTTAAGCTAACCTTGCCCGAGGAGATCAAGGACAAGAATTTTCTTAATAGTTCTTTGTTCCCCATCTTTGAGCAAGTTGAGTAGAGTACTAACTCAGATTATGCTTTTGATTAGAATGGAGTTTTCTGCTTCAAGGGTCGATATTGTGTACCTGATGATGCAGAGTTGAGACAAGTTATTTTCAGTGAGGCTTACAATAGCCCTTATTCTATGCACCCTGGTGGAGATAAGATGTACAAGAATCTGAGAGAGAGGTATCGTTAGGTCGGTATGAAAAAAAATATCTATGATTTTGTGGCTAGATGTTTGACTTGTCAGGAAGTTAAGGTAGAGCACCAACATTTGTCAGATCGGTTACAGTCTATCATTTGATAAGATGGATAGATTGTATATCTCAGAGATTGTCATATTACATGGTGTTCTACTATTTATCAACTGTGATCAAGATCCTAGATTTACCTCGAGATTCTGGAAAGTAGTGCATGAAGCTCTGGGTACTAGATTAAATTTCAGTACAACTTTTCACCCAAAGACTGATGGTCAACCTGAGAGAGTGATTCAGGTTCTTGAGGATATGTTGAGGGGTTATGTGATTGATTTTAATGGTAGTTGGGAGGACTTTTTGCACTTGGCTAAGTTTGCTTACAATAACAATAATTAGGCTAGCATTCGTATGGCACCGTATAAAGCATTGTATGGGCATAGATGTCGCACCTTGATCTTTTGGACTGACCTGCGTGATAGAAAGACTTTGGTACCTGAGTTAGTCTGATAGACTGAAGACACTTTTAGGTTAATCGTGACCTCCTGAGAGAGGCATTTGTCAGGCATAAGTCTTAAGTTGACCAGAGAAGGAAAGACATCAAGTTTGAGGTTAGAGATCAAGTCTTTCTAAATGTATCTCCATGGAGAAAAGTGATGATATTGGGGCGCAAAGGTAAGTTGAGTCCTAGATTTATTGGGCCATATTGTATCCGAAAGAGAGTAGGAAATGTTCCATATCAGCTCGAGTTACCTCCCTATCTCATTCGTATTCACAATGTGTTTCACGTGTCCATGTTAAGGCTCTATCATCTAGACCCTACTCACATTATTCAGATAGAGGATGTTGAGTTGAGGCCAGATTTATCTTATGATGAGGAGCATGTTTAGATTTTAGATCGAGATAAGAGGGTGCTGAGAAGCAAGCGTATCCCAATGGTAAAGGTTAAGTGGAGTAATCGTGGTTCTTAATAAGCTACCTGGGAGACAGAGGAATTAATGAAGACTCAATTTTTGTATTTGCTTACTTCAGGTAAATTTTGAGGATGAAATTTCTTTTATAGGAGAGTTGTCACTCCCCAATATTTAATTTAAAATATAATTAATTCATTTTATTTAATTAAGAGAACAAAATGACTAATTTTGAAAACTTCTGGGTTAATATTGAATGCTTAGGAAGTTCAGGACTTAACCCTATTATTTCCCTTTTTGGTCGATAAAGGAAAAAAAATAAAAATGCAATATATGGCTAATGGGGCTTCAACCCCTGTACAAAAACATGGCCAACCATGCCTCTACCATCTAGGCTAGGTCACTTTTTGTGATATCTTTAATTAATATTTCTCTTAAAGCTATCAGATTCAGGTTATAATACCTAAAACATATTTCTCTATTTCAGAATTCAAACCCCAAAATCCCCAATTTCCCAAACCGTATCTTCAACCCGCTGCTCCTTGCCTCCACCAAATCCATCAATGCTAGGCCTTGTGGCATGCACCAATGCCAAGATCTGACTCACCATCTTTTGATGAACAAAACAAGAGCACCCGAGCAGTGAGATTCGCCGCTGATCGTCGAGGAGAGGTTTCCAAAGCTTTGCCAAAACCCACCACTGTCACCTTGATTTTTCCTTAATTTTGATCAGTCTAGACATTGGTTCACTGCACCGCCTTTTCCATTAGACTCCCCATCTTCGTGCGCTCAAGACCCAACCCTTAGGTCACCTCATCGTCGTCGTTTTCCACCTTCGTCGGTATTGGGTAAGTTTCGGTCACTTTTTATCTAGTTTGTTTCATGTTGATTGGATAATTTGATGATTTTGATTTGTTTTTAGTATGCAATTGCATATGGAGTAATTGGCTAATCAAACCGACCCCGTCATCATCGTCATGCACCGATAGCGTGCATGGGGCTCCCCCTTCAGTCAAGACCCTTCTGGAATCGGTTCGAGTCAACTCGAACCAAGCTGAGTCAACTCAGATAGAATTGAGTTAACCCAAACTGGTCTAACCTGTTAAACTTGACCAGAACCGTTGACTTTGACATGACCATTAACTAGAGTTGACTTTGGCTTTGACCAGAGTTGACTTTGGCTTTAACCAAAAAGTCAATTTTTTTGAAAAGTCATATGTTATGTTTTTAGATGTTCTAAGTCCGAATATGAATTATATTTGTCAAATTTGAACCTGAAAGCCTTTGAATTAACCATCAAACTCAAACATACATATGTACTTATGTATCTTATTTAAGAATAATTAGATTAAGGTCAATGACTGATCTAAGATATTGTTATTTGAAGGTACTTGAGACACTCCCGACCGTTCGACAGCTCGAACCAGCTCCTTTCGATCTATTCGATCTCGTGAGCCAGTGATTACTGGTATGATCCATAAACCCTAAAAAAATCTAAATTAAAATATTGTTCTGATAATAACTCTGTTACATTATGCATTAGGTTCGAGCACTACTGTAGAACGTGAAGAGGTAGGTGCTCACTAGACTTTCTTATTGATCTCTTTTTGCTAGGTGTGTTCCCTATGTGCTATATGATTATTTTATCTATTTTTAAATGTGATTTACTGAAATTACTAATTTACTAAATCTTTTAACAGCTCGATATTATGATTTACTGATTTACTAGTTGACTGATTATGAACTATGGATGTTTGATATATGTTATATGGTTACTTGTTTTCACTCAAAATATGATTATGCCAATTATGGATCATGGAATTTATTGCTTACTATGTGAACTGTTTTATTGAGATACTATTTTGGGTAGGATACTGGAGTATGAAGGTTCAGTTCTGATCAAACTGGTAATTTCTTACAGACCTAAGGTGACTCTTGGGTAGGCTTCGAGGCCCCAAGATGTTCCCTTAGGTTTTCTCCTATACCCAATGGGTATAGGGTAAGTCCTTATTGATCTAATCTGGGGACTGCATTACGGTGTACGGAGGAGGCTAGTTATGAATTTTAAAATATAAACCTCATTGTTACTTTATGAAACCTTACTGAATTATTTTTCTAAATACTTTTCTACGATGTTTTATTTGCACTATTGGAACACACTGAGCCCCTCGCGCACTCCCCAAACTCTTTCCCATTTTAGATATTCTTGCATAGGCACCCCAGACCTAGCACTTGGAAGATTAACACATTTTATACAGTACATTTTGTTGTAATGTTTTTATCTTCTGAATTGCTTTCATTTTCGGTGACATGTTCCTTTATTTTGAAATTCTTGTCTTATGATTTATACTGCTTTTACTACTGATGTTAGATTTATTGTGATACTGATTATGACATATTTTATTTTACTCAGTCACTTATGGTTTTATTTTACTCGTTTAGATTTTATCGTTATTAACTATGTTTTTAAAGATGTTGTTTATAATATGGATTTTAAATTATCGTAGAACGTTTTGGAAAATTTTACTGTAATTCTCTAGATCTAGTCGTAATGCATAGGCCAGGTCTAGGGGTTACAAAACACAACATAAAAATATAATAATTGCTAATAGTATATAAAAAATAGGCAGCTTCAATATAGCATCATAAAAGGCTCTTAAAATGGCAATAAAGCACGAGAATGCTCTTAATCTAAGTTAGCAGATAGGCCCTTCATTTTTAACTTGAAAGCTCATCTCTATACTTAAAATCTTGCTCCCCAACATATCAAAAGTTGTTTCGAATTTGAAGGCAGTATCTAGCATTCAAAATGTTGAGTTCCCTCTAGTTTCAACATCCAAGCAAACTAAACACTTGCTCTCAATTTTTGCTTGCTCAACACACAACTTAAATCTTTGCAGGATAGTTGGTGGTGACCTAACATATCTAACAATCAAACGAAATCTAAAAATTGAGTCATCTAAATCTTTCAAACTATCTTTAACAACTATATTTAATATGTGTGCACAACACCTATGTGAAGGTAATCACTCCTTAAAATGCTTTGCTTCCAATTGTTTAGCCTTTTTTATATATATACTTGATCGCAACATCATTGGAGCTAGCATTATCTACCATAATTGTGAGCACCTTATCTATTCCCCCCTCAACCAAGTGTTTTTCAATGCAATTCTCTATCGTATCACCCAAATGACTAAGAATAAGAGTAAAATTTAATATTCGTTTATGTAATTTCCATTCATCATGAACAAAATGAACTGTGAGACACAAGTAACTAAGGTTTTGCCTAGAAGTCCATATATCAATAGTGAGAGAAACCCTTTGATTGAAACTCTTGAAATACTTGAAAAGTTTATCTTTTTCTTCCAAGTAAATTTCCATGCAATCCTTTGTTATAGTGAAACTAGAGGAACTTAGAATCTAGGTTGTATCATATTGCAAAAATCACGAAACCCCTCATGCTCAACAACTCTAAAAGGCAATCCATCCATGATAATCATCTTAGCATAATATTTTCTACATAGTGTTTGGTCAAATTTACAAATAACTGAACCTGAAATTTTTTGCCCATCCTCCTCTGATTTAAAACACAAATTATGTTGTTTTTCATCTACCTTGATAAATGGGTACTTAGGACAACATTTATATGATTATGCATGACACTAATTTCACTTTTAGTTGGACATTTAAGGAGTTTTCCATAATAATTACAGCTACATTGTGGAATATCTCCAACTACACAAGGTAATTTTGTAAAATATTTCCAAACTATAGAACTTGTGGTACCCCACCTACCTCATGGTTTTTTAAAGGCTGCTGAAGATTCAATGGGATGCTTGAAGAAGCTGCAGCTGATAGATCAGTTTTGACAGCATCATTTGAATTATTTGGAGAATCACAAGGAATCTCAGCATCATCGACAAGCATAGGAGTAGGACTAGATGATGAAGATTTCATGTTCTGGAAGAAAAAAAACAGTTTACAAACTCAGAGAACCATGGAAGAATAATTATTCTAAGTTTAAATATAAACACTATTTTAATGCAAATAATTATTCTAAGTGTAAATATAAACACTGTTTTGATGCAAATAATTATTCTAAGCGTAAATAATTAAATATGGGCATTGTTTTGATGTAAATAATTATTCAAGTATAAATATGAATATTGTTTTGATGTAAATATGAACACTATTTTGAATCTTAATCAAATAATTAAGATTCAAATGTAGCAAATAAATGAGTAATATTTTAGTTCTAACCGAAATTTTAAAACTATCAACTAAATATATACATTAATAAAAATATTATTATAATTTCAATCAATATCAAATCTCAAATTTGATTCCAAATAATTTTGTCTTTCAATATTAGGGCTAATTTTAGGTTTTTAGTATAACTATTAGTGTGTAACTTCTTAGCTCAGTGATATTGCTCAATAAATTGATCTCTATGAAGGAAATATTATTTAGGCAAACGAATGAAATCACAAATACCATTAATGCAGTGAAATAAATGTATAAAAACCCAAGTTTAATCTCTTCGACAATGTTGAACATCCAATTAATTTTTTATTTTAGTTTAGGAACTTTCTGAGGACTCTATTTGAGTTTACCTAAGATAAATTATATAAATTGAAAGACAATATGACACAGAGTAATTTCATCAACAACAAAAAAAGCAGATACAATAATTAAGTCCATGAGAAAACACATAAAATTAAAAGATTTAACTAATCAAATAAAATATATCAAATAATTAAAAATAATAAACTATTTTAATACTACTTACCGTGTGAAATCAAGACCAAGATGCAAAGATAAAGGGAAAGTGAGAATGAGAGAGCAATCTATTGAAGTCTTGAAACTAGCTGAGGGTTAAAGGCTTGAATTTAAAGCTCTGTCGAAGAAAGGCACAAATAAAAATGGTGAAAAACGGCTACTGAAGTGTGAATTGAAATTTAAAACTAAAGGAAGAAAAGATTTAATTTAGATTTAGGGTTTTATCTTGTATTTACTTTAATTGGGCTAAATATTAAATAAATGGGCTGGTTTAATACATTAGTTTGTATTTTTTATTCGGTTCAATATGGAATAAATGAGTTTCATATGGAAAATCTGAACCAAACCGAATTGAGACAATTGAGTGTTTAAATCAACCCGAAAACCAAACCATAAAAGGTAAACCCAAATCGAGAAGAACATTTTACTTGCTTCATGTCAGTTTTTGGTTTTCTCGGTTTCATTGCTCAGCTCTAACCTCAACGATAAAAGGAAGGTTGTTCTTAGAAATCTTTAGATTCGAGCATTTGCATTTACAGGGTTTGTATACGTTGTTAATAGGTTAAGTGTACCCCTAGACCCAGCCTGGACATTATGCCCAAATCTAGGCGGCTACATGTCGTATTCAAAATTTCTTTTAATATTTAAAACAACGTAAAATCCATATAACAATATAATATGAAATTAGTCATAAGAAAGATTCATACGATATATATATATATATATATATATATATATATATATATATATATATATATATATATATATATATATCGTATAAAACATATACATAACAAAATAACGGTAATACATATATATCAAGACGGTACAAAAAATACGTGGCACGAAAGTATAACAAAAAGACATATAGAGATATATAGTGGTACAAAAATAAGAGTAGTCGGTTCTCTTGATGCCAAGTCTGATAGCCTACGGTCTTCTATTATCTGAAAAAGTTAGAATTTACATAATGAGCTAAAAACCTAGTGTGCTCCGTACGGTGTATAAAAACATACATATAAAATACTTCGGTAATAAAATAGTTTATCAAACATGTTTAAAAATATGACCACTACCCCCATCTGATCACCAGAATATGTAGGTTCCCCAGAACCATACACCCACTTGTACATCCGGTAAGGCCTTATACATATAGCATAAGGACCTGCGGTAAGGTCTTACCTTGAGCACAAAGCAGAGGAGCATGCAGTAAGGTCTTACAAGTCATAGACTATGTCTGATATACTTCTTACAATAATACCCCCAATTATATTAATAAACATGTATGTATTCGAGTGAAAACAATAGTTTAATTCATTAAAACATGAAAATATTCCAGACTCAGAAATCTGATACAGAAATACATAAATCAGAGGTCATATAAAAATGTATAGTAAATTAGATATCAAATAAACAATATTCAGAAAATTAGGTATCGTGTCGTAAAAAATATTCAATATTATCAGAAATCTAAAACAGTTTAGATGAATAGTTTAAAACAGTAATGTAACACCATCAGGAAACACACTTGTACTGGTTTAAGTAGTATGATAAGAAAGCTTACTACTGAGTCTGCCGATCACGATCAACGGCAACACTAGATCCTACGAATCAAAAAATTCATATCAAAATCCTAATATGAATAATGACAACCCATATTTAAACAATTTACATATTCTTACGAGTAATTCTCAAGGAACGAGGATCGTGTAGATATGACGGACAGGAAGCATCGAATCTAACCGATCCTTAGTCGAGTGAAACACGAGTACCTTCATAAAAATATAATCTTGAATCAATTCCATAATCAAATCCCAAATAAATAAGCAAAAATGCTAAAAATACTAAGCATTTTCAGATTAACGGGCTCGATTCGGGGCTTTCTGGTCAGAATTTGGCAAAATGGATCGCAGAATCAGACTCGAGACATCGAAAAACATTAGGATGGAGGTTTTTGAAAAATGTCAACGCCTGTCAACGGTCGGTTAACGGTCAACAATCATTCAATGGTAAACTATTGACCGGTTCGGTTCGGGTCATGTTGGACACGGGTCAGGTCGGCCCATTATCAAGCAGCCCACCAGGCGGTGGAATTTTCCCACTCGCAGGGGTGACGCATGTGAAGGCTTCAGAAGTCAGAAAAATTACGGAAAAATTCCTACTTGCATATTGAGGGGTTCTGAGATACTTATCAAGCTCGGTTCACAGCGGTGAACGGCGGAGAGCTCAATTTTGAAACATTGAAAACTTGGCATTTCTCACCCCTTCACACGCCAACAACAACGGAAACAAGATGGACATCGGTGGACTCGGGATGACGCAAGGAACACGATGGTGCGGGAGGTGTCGAAAATAGAGCAACAGTCGGTGACGAAATGACGATTGAAGTTTCTTGCTAAAAAAAAGAAAGCTTGAAAAGAGAGGATGATGTTTCCAAATGAGGAAATTTCAAGATTTGGAGGTTATATATTCCTAAAAAGAAAATGGTAAAATTACACTATAGGTCCTCTAGTTTTTTATACTTTATGAATTTGGATATGAATTTAATCAAATTTCTCTTTGGCACCCGAATTTAGTTAAAATTTTAATTTAGTCATCGGAAGAATTTTAAGAAAATTTTGGCCCTAAGTTGATGTGTGATATTAAGAAAATGTTGAACATATACTACATTGTAATCACTTGAGACTAATAAAAAAAGTTATACATTAATAATTAAAAATAAATAAAAGTTCAAAAAGCAACAAATTTTTATTATAGATGACGTTTATGTGTTACAATAGCTTTATAAAAGACCAGAATAGCGCATGCTTTAACTCTAAAAGCAACAAATTTGAAATATAGTTTTATAAAAGAAACTTAAGAGTATGATTAATTGGAAATTTTATTTATTAAAATAGCGTATGTTAATTATAAAATACCAAAATAGCGCATGTTTTAACTCTAACTTATTATTTTGTAAAGTTAATCACATTTGTTAAAAAAAATTAATTAGATCATTTAAATTCTTATATTAAAAGATATTAAATAAGTAAATAACTTTAAATATATATCTTTTATAAAGTTAATTTGGTATCATAACCGTAATATTTTAAAACATATATATTTAAAGTTGTTTAATTATTGTCGCAACAATCCTTCGGGTTATCCGGGATCGAATTTTGACTTGGAATGAATTTTATCTTCTTTGAATTATTACCGGATTAAAATATGTAATTATGGGCACATATTTTTAATATATTGTTATAATAAAATATGAAACAAATTAAATGATCAATTATATTATTAAGTCATAAGGTATTATAAATATTATGATAATAAAAAATTATATTTATAATTTGATGAGAGTCAGAGTTATAAGTACAGATAATAATTGATTCTTAAATCAACTATATAAAAGGGTTATGGTCCTCAATAAATAGATATCTCATATTTTCTCTTATCTCGTCAAAGAGTTTATACTCAAGACAGAACATATCTTATTGGAATGTCACAACAAGAAGGATCCAAAGATTTCAACCTATCAATTAATTCAAGTACGCTTCCGCTTCTAATATTTTTTGTTCTTGATAATTTGGCATGATTAGATTCTGATTAATTTTCATATTTATAGTTTGGTTCTAACAAGTAGTATCTTTTAAATTATTGAGAATTCATTTATTTATTTTCTGGATTGATTCATTGTCAGAATTTCAGTTTGGTTTTTTCGTATGAATTATATTATATCATTCGAACATTAGGGTTTGTTTTTCTATGTGATTTGATATTCCTAACTGTCGATACTAATATCTTAATCCTATGATTATTCATGGTGGGATCAACCTTTAAGCATTTGCTGTTCGATTGTTAAATTTAAAAACGACATAATATTTGGGTTATTTTTTAATTTGTCTTTTCTAAGTTTGCTTTGATCATGGTTTTAAAAGATTAATATCCTATCTTTCATAATATTTGCTACTAAGAATCTTTCGGTTTTTTTAAACCATTCAGTATGCGATCGATTAATTCGGTCATTTGTATTGCACGTCTGTTATCTAAAGCATGACTTCGATTTTGATTTGGCATGTTGTTATTTTCGTAATTTTTGATTATATGGTTTTGACTTTTTATATCTTATTTTGGTTTAACTTGGGAAATTCATGGTTAATAAATTTTTAAAAAATAGTTAAAGATTAAGGTTTTCCGTTTCTAATGGTGTCATTTAGACGTTCTTATTTCAAGTTATTTTGGAAATTGTGATGTGATAAAAAAAATTCGTTTTAATCTTTAACTGTATAGAAATATTAAATTCTTTAATTATTGTTTACTTCTGTTTCAATTATCGAATATAGATATATATGTTGCTAACGTTATGAATTATGGAATATATATATTTGGCATTGATATTTTTGATTCAGTTTGATTAAAGATTTAATTCACTAGTATGTACTTTGACCTTGACTTATGGTTAAATATTGATTATTTTAAATTTGTTTGTCTTAGGTAGTTTATGAAGTTATGAATTAAATTCATATTTAATGAATTTTTTAGAAACAATCAAATACTTGAATTTTCATTTTTTGATAGCATCATTTATGTAACCTTATTTTGGTTTATTTCGGATATTATAATGCAACTAAAATTTTAGTTTTGACATTTGATTGTTATAGAAATACTAAATCTAAATATTAATTTTTTAGATGGCTTAATTAAAACTATAAGTTGCTAAAGTGACCTCAATTCTATAAAATATTTGATTTTTAAAATAAAAAGGTTATGTACATATAACTTAGGATATGTTAGTACTGACCAATCCAAAGGAAAATTAATAGTTGACATAATTGCATAACTTTGATAATAAGTATATGGTAATTATTCAGTTTGATGTGTGAGTAATAAATCGACCCACAGGAAGATTTTTCCTTGACTTGTTCTTATTATCAGTGTTTGATTACCACACCAAATATCACTTAAGGTGAATAATTTGTCTGAAGATGAAATATTAATGGAGTATCTAATATCTTGAGATGAGATTTAAGTGTATTCAAATTTATTATTGTTATGCTTATCTTTTAATTTAATTGAATGACAAAATTAAGAAAAATTGATTGTTTAACAATATTTATATACAATTTTATTTATATTATTAATGCAATATATGTATATATTTAATTCGATTAGAAAATAATTTCAGTTTTGATTGTTGGTTATTAGAATATATATATATATATATTAAAACAAATTAATTTATATTTTGGCTAGGTCAAATATTTTTTATAGATTAGTTAAAATAAAAATACCGTCAAAGTGATTTCTCTTGTGTTTACTGATTTATTTAACATATCAAGATGATTATGTGTTTCTTGTAACTCATGCGTTTATTAATTAGCCCAAAGGAAAGTTAATATTTGGCCGTATTTCAAGCGACACTTGTGGTAATAATAAGTGACAATTATAAAGTATTTTATGTGAGCATGACACTAGTCCAAAGATTAGTTTATAGTTCGACATAGCTTATTTTCAATGTTTGATTATTACGACAACATTATCCTTTACTGTTAATATTATTGTTCAAATACTTGATATTGATGTAGTGTTTGGAATCTTGAGATGAGAATTAACCATTATTTTTTAATTTATTTGTTTACTTAAGAATACTAATGTGAGCTAATTTTTTTATGTTTTGTTTTATATTCAACTAATTTATTTATTTATTTCTATCACAATATCTAGAAATGCACTTACATAATATTTTGGTTGTATAAACATAGACTTTGCTCTAAGGAAAGAACAATTTCCATCTCTCATGGGGGATTACATCCTTAATTGGTAGAAGGGATTTTGAGAAGTGAAATTTGTTTAAATTGCATGAGTCTAGTGATCATGAATCACAACAAGATTTTTTTTAAAGCTTTTAGGGGCACATAATATGAAAACATTACTTAGGTCAATGGTTTCCTCGACCAAATTGAGAAATGTTTTCCCAAAAACAATAACGTTTAAATGACGTTACTTTTAACTTTTTTGATGTCTATAAAGTATAAGGGTCAAGGAAATGTGAGAGAGTACATGGTGGATATGTTCCATGTTTCTTCAAGACTTAAGGCACCTAAGATCAAGTTTTTCCTATAGATCTATGATAGGTGGTTTATTTAGCTATTATTTTGTCTTTAATTTGCTTCTTGATTATTAGTTTATGTTGCTGATTTGTTTTTTTAATTCATTTTCTATGCAATACATTATATTCTGGAAATTGCACTAAAAAGATAAAATTTTGTAGGTTTCTTTATTTTGGAGTCAAGGTTATATTAGTGGGCATGACACATCTGTCGTGAAATCTAGTCAGCAGCTTATATAAGGTCTAGTCAACGCTTCTAGAAAGACGAACGGATCAGTTGCATTTTTGAAATTTGAATTAGGAATTATCTCTTGTTTTTAGGATTTAATTTGAATATTTTCTAAAAATAATCTTTTTATTATTTTTAGGATTTTAGAAAGCTATAAATATCCTCTCAGGGTAAGCTTGAAAACACATTCATATTTACTTACGTTCTTTGCTTTGGGGTTTTTATAAAAGTTTTCTTTTATTTCTTTATTTTCCAAGATTTTTATATTTATTTTTTAAATGTTAGGTATGATTGTCATACTTAGCTAATTTTTCAAAAAGCCAAGGGCTCAAGAGATGACTCAATTTCGATTGTGAGAATTAAAAACACCTAATACCTTCGAGATATATTCTCAATTTTCTAGAAAATAGGATTGGCAATTGAAGTTTCCTTTAAAAATCAAAACACTTTTAAATTAAAAAGAGCTCGTTGTTTTGTTGTTCTGGTTTAAAGTTGGGAGGAAGAATCGACTGGTAGCAAGTTCGACTTCCTGTGAACACACTCAGCGACGATCCGCTAAGGGAAATTGAGTTCAGGCTCGATTCTCATTGAGACAACATAGTCCAAGTCGAGTTTTTCCAAAACATAAAACTGAGTTGGCGCTGACGACGATAGTCGTAGTTAGTCCACATAAGTATTGGTATTCAAAGATAGCTTTTGGATCGTCAATTTACAAGAGAGAAAAATAAGTTACAGGGGTTGGACCCTGTAGATTATAACCAGCAGTAATCTGAAGTGAAAATCTTATTCGATGATCGGTTGGAATTGAGGAAAAGCAAATGTCTGAGGTTGTTTTTATTATAATTAAAAATTTTATCTTAATTTATTTTTCTTAATTTCCTTTTTATTTTATATTACAATTTTTCAAAACAAACTCCCCAATTTATCCTTACTTTTACCCAAAACCAGAATACGTTCTAGTTCAGAAACTCTAAAGTCCCTATGGACCGACCCTTACTTCTCTTTATTACTCTATCTCCTTATTTATATTAAGAAGAAGAAATTTTATTTGACAGTAAAACGACGCCTGTCAAATTTGCACTGTTGTTGGGGACTTCGGCTAAAGTAACTGATAAAGTTGTTTCTTTTTTATTTATGTCTTGAAGTAATCCATAAGATTTAGTAGACTTTGATCCATAAATTGAAGCACGAGCCAGACAAATCCACAAAAAAATACTTCGAGAAAGAAGAAGAAAACGACAACATGAACAACAAGAAAAATCAGATATAGAACTAAAACGTGAAGAATAATCTTCCTCCAGCAAAAACGAAGAACTGATAATCGAAGACACATTAGGCGCAAATTACACGGTAGAAACAATGGCAGAATAGATAATCCGCCAGTTATTCGTGACACCTCCGTCCAACAACCTCTCTGCATCACTTTCCCTCAAGGCGAAACTCCATTTCAACTAAAAACTAGGCTTATTCATCTTCTTCATATTCCATGTACTTCCTAATGAGAGTCCATATAAACATCTCTTAGAGTTTCATATGGTTTGTTCAAGCATGAAACCTTAGGGAGTATCTAAAGACCAAATTAAATTACGAGCTTTCCCTTTTTTCTCTATCTGGTTTAGCTAAATAATGACTATTTTATTTACCTCCCAATTCTATCAATACATGGGCTGACTTAACTCGAACTTTTTATGATAGGTTTTTCCCAACAAAAAATGTAAACTAATTGAGAAGAAGCATTATGGGAATAAGATAAAAAGATGGACAATCATTTTACAGATACTAGGAGAGATTTAAGAAGCTTTACGCAAGTTGTCCGTAACACGGATTATCCGAGCAAACACTTCTTCAGTATTTCTAAAAAGGATTGCTTTCCATGGAAATGAAAACTATCGATGCTGCTAGTGGAGGAGCTTTCGTAAACAAAACCATAGCTGCAGCAAGAGAATTAATTTCTACAATGGTTGCTAACTCTCAACAGTTTGGTTCTTTAAGTGAACCTAACTGATGGGTTCACGAGATAAGTTCTATTTCTCTTGAAAGTAAAATTGATAAATTAAATGTTGTAGTTAATTTACTTGTTGCAGGAAAAATCGAAACAACAAAGCTATATGGAATATGCACAATGTCATATCATCCAATAGATTAGTATCTGATGTTATAGGAAGAAGCTAGCGCACAAGTGAACATAGAGGACAATTTTTCAGAACCTCTCAAGAGGCCTTACAACCCTTACGGAAACACTCACAACCCAGGGTGGAGAGATCACCCCAAACTTTGGTTATGGTAAAAACCCGATACAAAATCAAGAATATCAATCGAGAACACCTCCACCTCATCCATATCAACCATTGGAATCCATTGTTGAACGGTTGGCTATTTCCCAAGAGAAGCTCTATAACCGCATTGAATCACATTTTATATGAAATAGACAAGCATATTAGTAAATTAGCTCGGACCATGAGACGTTTAGAATCATAAGGTAAACTTTAATCACAAATCAAGATGAACCTATGGGAAAATATTAGCGACATCACCCTTCAGAGCGATACAATGGTCGAACAACCAGTCCTAGAGGATGTTGACACAAATCCTCAAAAGAAAGAAGAAGAAACAAATCCCAAAAATAAGAAAAAGTAGTTAATGCAGACCCCAAGAAAGAAAAAGAGATTGAAGCAAATCCCTAGAAAAATAAGAAAGAAACATCACAATTTGACCCGACACCATCTCTTTATCCCACTCTATCTCCTTTTCCTTTAAGGTTAGTAAAAAGAGACAAACAATTTGAAGAGAAGGAAATTTAGAAGTATTCTGAAAGATTGATATGAACATACCTCTCATTGACGCAATCTGAAAGGTACCAAGGTATGCTAGATTTTTAAAGGACCTCTGCACTACAAAAAGAAGACTTACCGGGAATAAAAAGGTGAATTTGGGAGAGCATGTTTCAGTCGTTTTCCAATGAAAGCTTCCACCAAAGTTAAAAGACCAAGGTATGTTTGCTATACCTTGTAAAATTGGTAAAGTTGGAATAAAACGTGCAATATGCGATTCAGGAGCTTTTATAAATATAATGCATTTATCTGTGTATAACTTACTTTCTAATGAGCCCTTGAATGATATAATAGTGACAATACAATTGGCAGATTGATCAATAATTTATCCCAAAGGACTCCCGATGGATATCTTAGCTAAGGTAAACGATCTTATATTTTCGGCAAATTTCTTTGTCATTGACATGTAAAACGACTGAACGAATACTTTTTCAAAGATACTTTTGGGCCATCTAGGCTTGTAAACGAACCGAACAAACACGAACGAGTGTATGTTCATGTTCGTTCATTTAACTTTAACTGGACAAATGAACGAACACGAATATAAACGAACAAAAAATTTATTATTCGTGTTCATTCGTTAAGGAATGTAGCTTGTTCATGTTCGTTCATTTAAATTATAAACGAACACAAATGAATGAACATAAACGAACGGATGTAAATGAATATAAATGAACACAATAAACGAATGTAAACGAACATAAATAAAAATATATATTTTTTATTTCCTAACAATTTTAGGATTATATTTTATTTAATTATTTTGAGTTTTTTTATTTGTATTTAAAATTAATTTATTTTTAAAATATTTATGGATATTTGACTAAATTTTATTGGTCTTTAATAATATTTTTAATGGGTCTAGAGATATTGGGATAAACATAAACGAGAACACATAAATAAACATAAATGAACATAAATGAACGATCATAAACGAACATATTACAGAACGTTCACGAACATAAATGAACGAACGAGCCCTCTGCTCATGTTCGTTCATTTAATTAAATGAACACAAAATCTTGTTCATGTTCGTTCGTTTAATAAATAAATGAACATAAGCGAACTGCTCGTCGAACAGTTCACTGAACATTCGGTTCATTTACAAGCCTAGAGCCATCCCTTCCTTAGCACATCAAATACAAAAATCGATGTAAGAAGTGAAATTCTTACAATGGTGTTTGACGGTGATATCATAAAATTTGATGTATAGAAAGCAATGTGTTATCATGATAATGTTGCCAGTATAAACTTTGTTGATGTTATTGAGTCTATCGTTGAAGAATTTATAGAATCTAACTTTATTGATAATATATACGTGGATTTGGAGGAATTTGAAAATGAAATCAGAGAGTTTGAGAAAAAAATTGGTTTATTCTAATTCATGCTTTATTCCCTTAAATCTTAAATTGTTACCTACTGTTTTATAGGCTCCTCAAATCGATTTGAAGCTAAATATCCAAAAAAAAATCCTTTGAGAATGTCAAAATCTACAAGGAAAAAGTAAAGGAACTATTCGATTGTAGAATTTCTCAAAAGAAAGTTTTTAGTTGGAAAAAGCGTATGAAGTGGAAGAAATATTTCTCTCAGAATCTGTAATTTGAAAACAGGTCGTCAAGCTAACGACTTTAAACAAAAGCGCTAAATGGGAGGCAACCCATTTAATTTTATTGCATTTAATATTTTGTTATTTCATTTTAATTTAATTTTTTGAGTACTTATTTTATTTTTATTCGAATTTCTGGTACCAGGTATATTTAATCGAGCTTAAATGGAGTCGGATCGAATAATTTCGTTCGAATAGTGAGCATAATTTGGTTCTAGAACATAGGAGGTCAGACGTTCAAAAGGGATTTTTTTTTCTCCCATTTCCATGCGCACCGTGTCATTAAACAATGTGTGATAGCAAAACACCAACCCTAAGGTGCATGTTAGTTGAATCACAAAACCCCTCTATCATCCACTCATCTGATGGAGTTATCTCAGGAAAGACAGACTAATATACGATGTTACCAGAAACATAATAAGATACTTAACAAATTCAGTTTAGTGCTACCAGAAATATTGCGTGATAATAATGTTGTAGGTAGAAATCATGAAGAAATATTAAAAAATTTGACAACCGACAAACTTAGCTTGTCGGTAGGTATCAATACCGTTCAAATACGTATTGATACATAACAATATATCATGTAAAATATGAGAAAACCGGGTTTAATATGACAAAATCGGTAAAGTGCTACCGGATATGTTGAAGGTATCGATACCATTAAAATAAGTATCGATACTTTTGGAATTTAAAAGAAAAGAAATAATAGAGCCTAAAAGTATCGATGCTTTATAAACATGTATCAATACATAACAATATAACAGGTAAAAATATGACAAAATCGGTAAATAGCTACCGGATATGTTGAAGGTATCCATACAATTCAAATAAGTATCAATACTTTTGGAATTAAAAAGAAAAGCAATACTAGCACCTATAAAGTATCGATAATTTATAAATATGTATCGATACATAACAATATAACAGGTAAAAATATGACAAAACTAGTTTCATTATGACAAAATTGGTAAAGAGATACTGGATATGTTGAAGGTATCAATTCCATTGAAATAGATATCGATACTTTTGGAATTTAAAAGGAAAACAATAATAGCGCCTATAAAGTATTGATACTTTATAAACATGTAGGAACAATAACATTACAATTTTTTTTCAAAATGTAGGAAGTGTCGACAAGGTGCAGCAAAAAAAGATTGAACTCATTAATTGAACACCTTAAGGATAAGAATAAAGTTAATGTCTTGGAAGAAATAGGGTTTGGATCTTTGATCAGAGTAAGGGATCGACCAATTCGGAGGGAATTGTATCGATCCTTGGTGGAGCAATTCGACGTAGAAGAATACAGAGTTAAATATGGTGAATATTCATTTTCCTCTAGGGGTCTCATGTGTTGTATCAATCTTGGGGGTAGAAGATAAAGGCAAAAATGTTCAAGAAGTCATTAAGACTAAGAACTGGAAAGCACTTGTCTCCAAATATGATTTAAAGAACAAGGTGACATATGCTAAACTTTAAGAGGAAATCAAAATCAGATCTTACAAGGGGGATAACCTGAAGGCCCGAGTTTTATTGTACCTTGTCAGGATCTTTCTTTGTTCAACGGGTGATACATCCCCGAGCAAGGACAATATAAAACTTATTTGTGTTGAAGGCTTGAAAGGTGAATTCAATTGGGATGAATATGTCAATCCATATTGATTAAACCAATAATCATCTTTCAAAAGGGCCACCAGAGATATCTCAAATGGTGCATAGCAAACTTAGAGGTAAATGAGTTGAAGGACATGTTTGTTTTTTTATATAAAATGATAGTATAGTTATTATATAAAATGATAAATTTAATTATAAATGTAGGTTGTACTATTCGATTTTTTGTCGGACTGTAATAGTGTGCTGGCATACCAAAGAATCGAAGTGGCACGCATCCATGCATGGGGAAGGAAGAAATAGTTAGAGTGATGGAGAAGTTGAAGTTGGAAAGACCGACCAAGCAAGAAAGGGTAATAAATGTAATTACATAATATTAAAATCAACGTATTAATTTTGTAATTTAATTTTGAAAGTTATTGGCTAGAAGGTAGAGGAGGAAGATGAGAAGGAAGAAGATATAGTAGTAAGGGATGAAGGTGAGGGAAAACAAAATAAATTTGACATTTTGATGTCTGAATTGGTAGAGGTAAACAAGTTGTTTATGATTGTTTGCAAAGACAATCAAGAGTCGAAGAGGCAATTCAGAGGCTTAAGGGGGAAGTGGGTGGAAAAATAGATGGAGTGGTGAAAGAAGTAGAGGAATTGAGAGGTGAACTTAAGATGGTGATGGGTGGAAAATTTGATGGGGTGATGAAAAAAGTTGTGGAATTGAGGGGTGAACTTAAGGGGATAATGGGAGTGGTTGAGAAAAATTTGGATGAAGGGGAGAAAATGAAGGGTGAAATAAAAGAGATGAAGATTTATGTGGAGGAAAAATATGATGAATTGAAAAAAGATGAAGAAGAGAATATAGATGAAGTGAGGAGGAATGAGGTGGATGTTATGCAAACACCGGAGAGTTTAATAGTTGCAGATTTGGATTCAGAATGTCTTGCACCCAAGAAGAAGCAGAAGGTAAACTAAATAAAAGAAAACTTAAATTGATTTTTATTACTGTGTTGTGAAAAATTTTTTAAGAAAAATTCTAGGCTGAAAGAGCGAAAATACCAAGTGAAATTAGGGAATACGAAGCTGCAATATGTGATTATATATGGAATAGTGGGTTATAATCGACGTAAGTGAAATATATTGCTTTATGAGTGATATTTAAATATTTCATGACAAAATATTAATCCTAATGCTTCATACAGATATATTGTAATCGAAATGGAAAATCAATTCATTTTAGTATCCGTCGTTGAAGCCTATGGAATGGGTTGGTGGTATGGTAAGTAAAGTAAAAAATGTTAAAACCTAGTTAATATGTTCTGATTATGTAATTAATTTTGTTAGGTTATTGATTTGGCCAGCTGGTATTGGTATACGAATTGAATAAGTTACCGTTGAATGGGAAGATTGGCTACCTTCCATATAACTTAGCAATGAGTTAAATTAATAAATATTGAAAAGTAATGTTATAGATGATTAATTAAGAATGATTGTCGTGTAAATTTAGAAAATGGTGTTGGACGACAATGCAACTGTTGTTGGTGTTTCGAGCTTTTGGGAGATGATATTGAATGACTATTTGAAATTCACTGACTGTGACACGGTAAGATATCATACGATTTGCAAATGATGTTTTGGGAGATATAATATTGAATTTTGTCAAATTGGTTTTCAAATTTATTGTAGATCCTTATTACAATAAACAACAGTGGTGCCCATTGGCATCTGCTGGTGTTGGATATGGTTTCTTGTGTTGCAATGGTAGACGATAGTTTATTTTCATCTCCAGCGGCCAAAAATAAAGTGAAGGAAGCTAAGAAATTGGTATGTATGAAAGGAAATTATGTAATATATAATGCATAATTTGTTTGGATCATAACTTGATATTTTTAATGCAGATGACAATATTATATAGATATAATAAGGAACACATTTTTGTATGAGCATGTGGGCATCTAAAGGTCCTGTTGAAATATTTCAAATTTGTGGAGCATAAGATGAATGAACAATTGAATGGGTATGAGATGTTATCATAAATAGAAAGTGCAATTTATGCAGGTTTCATAATTGACATGTGTGGTATTCAAATTTTGTAATAGATGTGATCGCGACATTTATGTGATGATGCAGATGGAAGCGATCAGTTCTAGAGGGTCAACAGATGATTTTGTAAGTGGAATGAAAAATTAGTTTGCGGTTAAAATGTTAAAAGTCGTAGATTGAATGTTGTGGTTCACAATACTTAACATACTGACAATTTTAATATAGGTTGTTGGAGAATGGGATCGTATGCGAATATTAAACGATCTCATAAGCCACAATCAAAATAGACGAAGAGAAGAGGTGTCAAAGGCTTCCATCAGACACATGAATAATAATAAGCCCCAATGATGTAAGCGAAATTTTTTATATGATTTATAATTTAGTATCTGAATGTAATTATGTATGATATGATAAAGTTAGCAATAGGTTATTGTACATGTTTCTTATACATAGTAGGAGTTATGCTGATACTTACGATATATGGAGATTGTTGTCTGCATTATTCCAAATGTCACTCACATAATTGTCATCATTTGCGATACCGGTCGACCATTCCATTCCGTCTTTAAAAAAATCAGTTGATGTAGGCCGTGTGCTTATTTCCAAACTGAGCTTGACTTGAGGACATGTTAGTTTGTTATGTCCCTCACCGTTGCAGAACCCACAATGCCTAATTTTCTTCTCAACCTTGTTCTTTGCTACTTCTTTTTGTTTGCGTTGTTTTTGTTTAGGGTCATGAACGTTGTTTAATACACTTCTTCAGTTGATTGAATCATTCAAACCAAATGAGTTTTCAAATTTGACTGTTAGTCTTTTCATCTCATCTCTTTCGGTTTTGAAAGACACATCTGTCTTTGATGCAATGTAGCATAACCGACATGACGTTGCACGTAGAGCAGCGAACCTTGCATTTTGCATTACTTCTGGAGGCACATTCAAGTAAACAAAACTGGGTGCACAAGCCTTCACATCCTTAGTCCACCTACTTAGAATCAAAGACCAGAGCAAATATGTGTAATCCAAGTGCTTCAAAACATGAAGTTGATGGCGACATGGAATTTCGACGATCTTGAATTTTCAATACGAGAAATTTAGGGTTTTTATACTGAAATAAAAACTGATTTTAAATGTCTTATTTTTTTTCTTTGTACTTTGTCAAAATATAATTTGACAATTATTTGATAAGGATTGAATCTCTTCCTGAAGACGGTACAATGTCTCCTATTGAAGTTCTTCTTGGAACAAACGAAAAGATTCGCGCGTATAAATCTCAGCAGCATGGCTTTCATGGTCAATCTGTTTTGTGATCTGGAAGGGCTTTGTCTGGGAATTTAAGTAATCCGCTTTCAAATCATTGATACGCATTCTACTAATTCCTTCTTCAAGTGCACGAAAAACATCCAAATATGTCTTCTTGTTTTTCAGTGTAATCGCAAGTGAAGCATTTATAGACTCGCACCTTTGTGTTGAGCGAATATTGTGCTATGGCGATGATTGACACCGACAATAGGCAAAATTGATTGACTATACAAATTATCTTTTTACGTTGTGTCGAATGCAATTACATCACCGAAGCGTGTGTAATCTGATCTCGATGTAGAATCATACCAAATAAGATTATGCTATGCCCCTGATTCGTCTACCGAGTATGTCATAAAAAACCTGTGATCATCATGTTTCTTATAATCAAAGTAAGCAATAAGCGTATTGATATCCCCATTGAAGATTTCCTTTGCTTTACCTCTTTGAAGTGCATTGTAGAAGTCTTTATGTGTAAATCCAACATTATGATAACCCATGCCTGTTACGTTAAATAATTCATTACTTGTGATGTACCAACACCGACGAATTTCAATGCTCTTGCCTCATCCACGTCAGCATTACTTATAGCTCTATTTGAACGCATAAATGGTGTCATAGCAGGTGTGCACAATGCATGATTATGTTGAGAAGACTTACTTACAACCCACTGATCATTTGTATTTGTTGTTGTAATTATGACTTTATCCTTGCATCCCGTTCTTGTGACTGGCATATGAGTACATTGACAATCAACATTATTGACTTTGGATACTCGAAACCTTTCTTTTGAACAAAAAAATTCTTGTGTCTTCAGATTCCCTTCCATATCAAGGCGTGTTGTTCCTCGACGTGCACTAAAACCATGTTTCCATACGAATCCCTTGTAAAAGTCCCAAGCTTCCTCACGTGAAGAGAAAAGCTAACCAACCAATCTATTAGAATCATCAACAATATGTACTTCATTGCATTCCTCAGTTGGCTTAACATTGTCAGATTCATCAACAATATGTACTTCATTGCATTCCTCGGTTGGTTTAACATTGTCTGATGCAATATGATCCATCAGTAATGGTTCAAAAGAACGACAAAAGTTTTCTTGTGCAAGTTCAATGGTCCCAACAGGAGTTGATGGAGATGTAAGTAAAGGTTCATACAACAACATGCTTCAGTGGTGCTTTCAATTATATTATGATGTGGTAGTTGAAGGGTGGGTACAACATTAATTTCTTAGGACATATTTAGGTCAACGAGTTCAAATGAGTTAGGTAATTCATTATTTATGTTCTAAACATTTACATGTTGTAAAAAGTATTTGATTATTCTTAATTTCTATTGTTTTTTCCCAACTTGAAACGCGAGGTAAATCCCGAGCTTTATAATATTGAGGAACAAGCTGGGAGATTGGATATGTGAAGAATGCCTTCCGAATGTTATCCATTTCACCCAGCTCATTGAGATAGGTTAACCCTAAACTGAAACTGTCAGAGCAAAACATACCTGATGTAGAAGTAGATGCAGATTTAAAATCTCAACGGTGATGCATTTGGTTCTCAAACATTTAAAGCGTCAGAAACGTTTTCGACGTATGATCTGGGTGGTATACGGGAAATGCAATAGAGGGAAACTAAAAATCTGATAATTGAGGGCTACAACTTGTAATAATAATAAAAATAATTGAAGGGTACACATATATAAAGTATCGATACTTAGCTCAATTAACAATGTAAACGGTAAAATTATACTGGTACAATGATAATAGGCGTACATGGCAAGCGTCTTAACTTGTCGTTTACGACTATTTTCATTATACCAGAGCACTTTTATCCGTTTACATTGTTAATTTACCTATTACTTTAAAGTAATAGGTTTTGAAATTCCAAGTTCCGGTACTTATGATTTACGTGTGTATCTTCCATTATTTAACATTATTATTAAAAGATCTAGCGTTTAATTCTCGAGAATTTTTTTTTGCATTTTGTTGTATTTACCATGTAACACCCAAATCATAACTCCGATATGCTTCTGATACTTTAAATGTTATAGAACCAAATGGATCGCCTTCGAGATTTTAAATATGCAGATGCTTCAACATCAGTTATGTTTCTCTTAGATGGTTTCGGTTTACAGTTCTCCTATCTTCATGAGCTGGATGAAATGGATATTATCCGGAAGGCATTCTTCGCATATCCAATCTTCATGCTTGTTACTCAAAATTATTATGGTCGAGATTTCCCTCGCATTTCATTTAGGTTGATTGCTCCGATTATATAACGACATTTGATCTCCAAAGCGTTGTTGGTTGATTGGTCGGGATTTTAAATTTGAGGATTGTTGAAATATCAATACTAGTTATTAATTTATTTTTTATCTTCTTGCAAATGTATCGATACACATTATTGAAGTATCATTTTTTATAATCTCGACGACAAAGTTTTCATACTTAGAATTTCTAAACCGGTTAAAATTTGAGAAAACGGCAAAAATGTTAAACAATCGATTAAATATAACATATTCAAAATGGACACAATCAGTTTCTATAATTGCGCCTATAAAGTATCGGTACCTAAGAAACATGTATAGATACCTGACAATATAAAAGGTTGAAAATTGACAAAACTAGTTTCAATAAAGAACTTAATATGTAAAAAATTGAGAAAATTGGTTTCCTTAATTGCGCCTATAAAGTATCGATACATGTATGAAAAATATCGATTCTTAAAACTTTAAAACCCATTACTTTAAAGTAATAGGTAAATATACAATGTAAGCTATAAAAATATATTTCTTTAATGGTAAAATATGTTTATATAAAGTATCAATACTTTTGGTATATGTATTGATACTTTTTGTCCAGCATGCTTCAAAAAACTAGATGCATGTAGGAAGTATCGATACCTATGATACATGTATCGATCCATGATGATAAAAAAGGTTAAAAATTGATAAAAACCGGTTTCAATATACAATGTAACCGGTAAATAGCTACCGGTTTTGGAAAAAACAAAATGTCTCGAAAGTATTGATACCGTACACAAAAGTATCGATACTTTGGTAAAAGTATTCAATATAAATAAGATATCGGGTTACAAAAGAAACCCTAATCCATAGAAATATATAGAAGACGACCGTAGTTTTGGAGGGAAGTTAGTTGTTTTAAATAGTGGCAGTGCATTTTTAGAAGCGTAATTGTTTGTTTGTTGATGCAATCGAATCAAAAGGTATGTTCTTGAAACCCTAATTTTTATTATTATTATTATAGTCTTCGAAAATAGGGGTTAGGTTTTTGAGTTTGTTATTTTCAAATTAAATAAGCATTTCTCCGCAAAGATGATGACCTTGAAATGGACCTATTATAGGTTGAAAGTTCAATCTTTGTTCGTGAAGATGATGACCTTCAAATGGAGCCCCAACGTATCAACATTGAAGAAAATCGAAAGCAACCACTGTGTGGATATATGTATTTCCAGTAAGTATCAATGTATTCCTGTAATTATTCTTGAAATGATAATTGGATTAAAGTATTTAAGAACTTTTAATTGATTGCAAATTTTAAATCTCTACAGTCTGAATGAATGCCAAAGGATAATGTTGACTGCATAGCCAATAAAATCTCCTTGCAGGGTCCAAATGGTAAGCTAGAAATTGGTAAGACAAACTTTCTTTGAGGGCTTAGGTTTAGGGATTGAACCCCTCCCACGTAAGGAGTGTATGATTGAACATTACATATAATAGTTGTATTTTGTTCTTGAATAATTGTTCTTCATTATATATAAGGATAGTTGTAATGATATCCGTTCACGTTTCGAAACCAATTAGTGGAATGCATTCAATACCCTATATCTTCGAGGCATATTACAATAAATCTGGCACTTAAAGATTTACCAAGAGCGGTAGCTTCTGCTCTGCATGAAGACCGAACCTCGAATCAATTTTGCCATTTTGCCTATACTACTGAAGAGAACCTACTGAATGATAGGATTTACACACAACTACGAGCATTTTATTATAAACCCCAACTACTCTGCTAAAATTCTGTAAGAGAGATTTTTGGGTAACCCATACTTGGGGTTTCCCATAAAATGCTCCCGGTTGTGTGTAAATCCCTTCATTTAGCAGGTTCTCTTGAGCATTATAAACAATGTACAGGGTAATATGTTGATAAAGCTTGATAACAAATCAAGTAATTAACTGGTTATGTTATCGTCGGATTCCTAAGGTTCATTCCACTTAAAGCGGTTAAAACAATCTGCACGTAAAATGTATCAACACACACACACCACTCACTCACACACACACACACACATATATTCTATACTTATAATTTCGAAACCTATTACTTTAAAGTAATAGATTAATTTCCAATGAAAGCGGTTAAAGTCAATCGGTGTCATTATAATATGCGTAAACAATTACCATGTTGATAAAGCTTGATAACAAAATCAAGTGATTAATTGGTTATGTTATCATTGGATTCCTAAGGCTCCACCAACTTAAATTTTGTTAACATTTAGTTGAAATACTGATAACAAAATCTATTTTTTTATCGTCGGATTTCTAAGGCCCCATCAGCTTTAATAATGCCAACCTATTACGTTACATAAGCTCTACCTAATATGTTATTATGCTTGGTAATGTTTCCAGTAATTAACCGATTATGTTATCGTCGGATTTTTAAGGCTCTATCAGCTTAAACTGTGGTAACATTTTAGGCGTTACCTAATATGTTGATAATACAAATAACAAATTAAGTAATTAACCTATTTTGTTATCGTCAGATTTCCAAAGTCCCAAACGCTTTAAAAAGACGATGCCTATTACGTTACATAAGCGCTACCTAATATGTTATTATGCTTGATAATGTTTCCAGTAATTAATAGTTTATGTTATCGTTGCATTTCTAGGGCTCTATCAGCTTAAACTTTGGTAACATTTTAAGCGTTACATAATATGTTGATAATATTAATAACAATATAAGTAATTAACCGATTATGTTATCGTCGGATTTCCAAAGTCATATCAGCTTAAAAAGACACTACCTATTACGTTATTTAAGCGCTACATAATATGTTATTATGCTTGATAATATTTTTAGAAATTAATCGATTATATTATTGTCGGATTTTCAAAGCCCCATCAGCTTTAAAAAGACATTATTTATTACGTTATATAAGCGTTACCTAATATGTTATTGTGCTTGATAATGTTTCCAGTAATTAACCGGTTATGTTATCGTCTATATTGTTTTTATACATTTTACATATGATGATAATATAACCGGTTATTACCATTTTTATTACCAACTCAAATAATATTTCCGGTTAAATCATATAATATTTTCAGTATCGATTTTAACTGATCACTTATTTAACCAATCACACTATTTTTTAGTCGTTTTTTAATTGCCTTACATCATAACGTCCCTCAACTGATCACTTTCATCCTTTTTCAACTTTTACATTCAACCTTTTCTTAAGTCAATGGACCCCGCTTAAATATTTAACCAATTTCATCCCTTTTTAAATTCCTATCGACGGGACCCATTTATCTATACTTATCATCCTTTTTAATTTCTAAACCAATCCTTTACATTTTAAACTGCCATGGACCCCACCTATCTTCCTATTATCAACCTATTTTTAAATTCTTAATTTTTTTTTCAATTTCCTTATCCTATTATCCCTTCCCAAAATCATTTGAATTTTAATTAAATTCTAGCACCCTAGTTAACCGGCAAAACACCCACCCCATTTAAAACTTTTTCATTTATTTCAACACCCCCACGAGACCTATCTCTTAACACAACCCAAACCTTTCTTTGCCCAGCGTCACGCAACTCTTTCTTTTTCCTTCTTCCTTTTCTTTTTCGCCCAAGCCACGACGCAACCACTTCTTTCTTCTCCTATCCAAGATTGTTCGAACAAGAAATCAAGAAGCCGAAATCATTATTTTCCGCTCTATCATATCTAATGCCCACTGCCGAATCAGAAAATTTTAAGGTAAATAACGTGCTTAGTTTTATTACCCCATTATTGATGTACTACTTTGGCTTTGCAGGACATTTTAACATTAGTACGTCATCCGACGGTTACTTTTTCGAACCGCCCTAGCACAACCATTTAATTTGCGATCGACTGCCATTAGACCATGGGAGTATTTCTATTCTCTATCTTGTGCTTTTCTTTACATATTAAGACAATATGGTCTAAGTGGGTGTAGAATTTGCTATCAAAATTTTCACTTGTTTGTTCGATTGGTTGAAATTAAGTTTTCAAGATGTTGATATGTTGAAATCTCTCGTTGTCTATCTTGAATTTTACTCTAAACTTTAGCTTCCTTTTGGATCGTGACCATGTTTTTACCGAACTTAATTTGTATGATGGTTATTGGCATAACTGTGATTTTTTTTTAAGTATTGATATTTCATGCATTTGTTGATAGAGATGTTCTTGACTCAATACATGTTACCCATTCTTGTGAGATTTGAGCTTAACGAGCATATGTTTTCTTTATTGCTCATTGTTTGACAGAGTGTGTCAGACTCATTTTGATATTCTAGAACTCGTAATTTTAATACATATCGAGACTACATATTAAACTTAATGTTTTAATGTGATAGTGACACTCAGGATTAAACCCACTTTACCTTAAATAGCCTACACATTTATATATATCCATTAGTGAACCACGTTTTTAACATTTATCCTTTTTCTTTGTTTTTACTGCATGATTAAACCCAAGCCTTTTATTTTTATCCCTCTTTTCTTCCCTTATTAAGACAAGTAGACTAGTTGTTTAATTTAATATATGTTCTTTAATTTGTTATTTTTACCTTTGCAAAAAAAGAAGAAGAGAAAAACGAGTTTGAATAGTGCATAAATCAGGACAATACAATGCAGAAAATAGCAGAGAAAAAACCAAATAGAAAAATAGAAAAATAGCAAAAATATAAAAAATTTTGAAAAAAATGTTTTATGTTTATGTTTATATGTTTGCTTTTATTTATGGAATTAGGAGTTATTTGTAAATCTCTTGTCTTGGTACTAAAACTGATAATTATGACCTTTTTCACCCTAACCTAAGCCCCATTACATCTTGTTTTAAAGACCCCTTTATTATTGCATTATGTTCATTGTTAGTAATGGAGACTTGATTGAATTCCAATTCTATGGTAATATCATGATTAGTTCTAGTTTGAGCTATTTACTTTTACCTTACACACTTTGAGCGAAAATGAGTGAATCTTTGTGAGGTATTGAGTCATGTTTCACTGATGTTGGCAATAATGGAGATATCTTGCTTTGCTTAAAATTCTCCTTAGTTGTGTCTTTGATTGAATGTACCTTGTGTTTGGCAATTGCCATGATCTTAATTCATTTGTAAGTATGAGGAATAAAGTGATATTAAAGATGGAAACTTTTGGTTTTTATGTATTGATTGAGGAACTCTTGAGGGAAAACATTGAACAAGTGAGGCAAAATTTGATTGGTAGTTTATTTAGTTATTATTTTGTCTTTAATTTGCTCATTGATTATTAGTTTATGTTGTTGATTTGTTCGTTTTAATTCATTTTCTTTGCAGGACATTAGATTCTAGAAATTACACTAAAAAGATGAAATTCTATAGGTTTTTTTTATTTTGTAGTATAGACTGGATTAGTAGGAATGACTTTAGGTATGACGCGTCTGATGTGGCATCCAGTTAACAGCTTCTAGAAGGTTCAGTCAGCGCTTTTAGAAGGACAATGAATCAGTTGCATTTTTGAAATTCGAATTAGGAATTATCTCTTTTTTTAGGATTTAATTTGAATATTTTTTAAGAATTATCTTTTCATTATTTATAGGGTTTAAGAAAGCTATAAATACATTCTCAGGTTAAGCTTGAAAAAACATTCATATTTACTTCTGTTCTTTGCTTTAGGGTTTTTATAAAAGTTTTTTTTTTTTTTAATTTTCCAAGATTTTTACTTTTATTTTTTAAATGCTGAGTATGATTGTCATACTTAGCTAATTTTTCAATAAGCCAAAGGCTGAAGTGATGACTCAACTTTAATTGTGAGAATTGAAAAGCACCTAGTTCCTTCAGGTTATATTCTCAATTTTCTAGAAAATAGGATTGACAATCGATCTTTCCTTTAAAAATAAAACGCTTTTAAATCAAAAAGTGCTCATTGGTTTGGACGTTGGTTTGGATGTTGTTTTGGTTTAAAGTTGGGAGGAAGAATCGGCTGGTAGCAAGTTTGACTTCCTGCGAACACACTTAGCGGCAATTCACTAAGGGAAATTCAGATCGGGCTCAATTGTCATTTAGACAACATAGTCCAAATCGGGTTTTTCTAAAACTTAAAATTGAGTTGGTGCTGAAGAAGATAGTCGTAGTTAGTTAACATAAAGATTGAAATTCAAAGATAGCTTTTGGATTATCGGTTTACAAGAGAGAAAAACAAGTTACAGGTATTGGGCCTTGTAGACTGTAACGGCAGTAATCCGAAGTGAAAATCTTATTCAATGATCGATTGGAATTGGGGCAAAGCAAAAGCCTGAAGCTATTTTTATTATAATTAAAAAAATTCTTGGTTTATTTTCTTAATTTTCTTCTTATTTTATTTTACAATTTTTTCAAAACAAACTCCTCTCATTTTATCTTTACTTTTACCCAAAACCAGAAGAAAAATCCTTCTAGATCAGAAACTCCAAAGTCTATATGTATTACCCTAAATATCAGGTCAGAAACTATATTGAAAAGAATTTAAATTTGAAGATTTATTTGAATAAATGATAATAGATGAGGAAATGATTTGGAATAGTGTTTTGAATTAAATTGTATCAATAAATGAGTTAAGAGGGAAAATTGGTCTTTTAAGAAAAAGGGGAAAGTGAAAACACTTAGTTTACTTTTCTTCTTCTTCTTCCCGTGGTTTTGTCTCCTTTATAGCTCCAAAGGTAAACTTCAATTAATCATTTTTTTCCTTTCGATTTTGGGTTGTTATTGCAACCTTAAGTGATATGTAAGCTTAAGGAAAATTTATATGAGATTAAAACTATGAAATGGATGAAATATTAGAGATTTAAGAAAATGGGTTTTTAAATGACATGTTGATATATGAGTGTTGATATGTTTATTGGTAGAATTAACTTGTCAAAGAGGTAAATGAAATATTAGAAGCATTGGATATGATTAATAACATACTAGAAAAAGTGGTATGATTATTAGAATTTAATGTTCTTGGAAGATTCTAGATGTTTTAAGTATTAAAATGAGAGAATGTTAGTATGAATAGTTAAAGAAGAGTTTGATAGTATTGTATGGTGTAAATATAACAAAATTTGACCCTATTTATGTAATAATCGGGTTGAAAATTAGAAAATATGGGCAATGGTATTGGTACTGATAGAACAATACCGATACTATAGGATAAAATGGGATGAATTAGCTTAGTAGTATCGATATTTATTCAATCAGTATCGATACCGACGAGGTAGTATCAATACCATGGTAAGTGTAGCGATACCAGGCAACATCGAATCAAAAATTGGTATCGATACCTGAAGGGGTATCAGTACCATAGTATAGAAGTATCGGTACCAGAGTAGTAGTATCGATACTATTGAGCTTGAAAAGACCAATTAGGTTGAAATTGTTATAGAAGGTTAATAAAATATATACTCTTGAATAACGTTTAAGTATAATTGTTAGAAAATATACTAACAATTGATATTGTACGTGTCGTTATTTGGATACTTGAATAGATCAAAATCAAGATCCTGAGTCAAACAAAACTAAAGACAAAGGCAAAGTATTGGAGTGATTAACTTTGCAATTTGGATATAATAGCGAGACAATCTAGGTCAATACCTTTAATTATGTACATATATATTACGGTAGTCATAGTTGTAAGATTTATTAATGCAAGTATGGTGATTACCAAATGACACTAAGTGTGAAAAAACTTAAGAAATTCATATTAAGTGTATGAATTTCAGTATGAGCACTATGTGTGCAAAACTAAGAAATTCATACTAAGTGTATGAATTTCCGTATGGGCACTATGTGTGCAAAACTAAGAAATTCATACTAAGTGTATGAATTTTCGTATGGGCACTATGTGTGTAAACTAAGAAATCTATACTAAGGGGTTGCTTGTTTACTTCAGAATGATTAAGCATTGAATGATTCAAATAATGAATGATTAAGAGGCTCTGTATGAATTAGCTCTGAATGTTACATGATGTTTGATAATGGCTCTGAATCATTCAGAATGTACTTCTGTGCTGAATCATTCAACACTATTTTATTGAATCAGTTAACACTGAATCATTCAGAGGTACGAAACAAACAAGCTGAATACTGAACGGTTCAGTATTCAGTGTTGAATGGTTCCATTAAGAGGCAAACAAACAGCCCCTAAGTGTATTAATTTCTGTATGGGAAATATTTGTGAAATTATCATAAGTTTATTATAAGAAGGTGAATTATCGTATTAGTAATGGGTGAGTAATCCACGTAAATTATAATAAGATTTTGGGATTATTGCATGGGCCTTATAGTTATAAACTATATAATGTATAATGTTTGAAAGAGTTAATTAATATTATGAATAATTATTATAGTAGAAATTGGTCTAAAATAAAAGATTAATAGGTCTAATTGTGCATTTGACATAAAGCTGTCAATTATACCAGTTAGATGAAAGTCTAAGTGCCTTTGAGGCCTAACTGTGCAGTTGACAGAAAGATTTCAATTATGCCAGTTAGATGAAAGGCTAAGTGCCTTTGAGGCCTAACTATGCATTTGACGGAAAGCTGTCAATTATGCTAGTTAAATGAAAGGCTAAGTTCCTTTGAGGCCTAACTGTGCATTTGGCATAAAAGTGTCAATTATGCCAGTTAGATGAAAGATTAATGACCATTAAGTAAAAGATAAATGACCTAGCTATGCGTTTGGTAGAAAAGTGTCAATTATGACAGTTAGATGAACGGTTAAAGACCGTAAAGTAAAAGATAAATGGCCTAGCTATGAATTTGGCAAAAATGTGGCAAATATGCTAGTTAGATGAACGGTTAGAGACAGTTGAGTAAAAGATAAATGGCCTAGTTGTGCATTTGGCAGAAAGGTGCCAATTATGCTAGTTAGATGAACGGTTAAAAATCATTGAGTAAATGATAAATGGCCTAGTTGTGCATTTGACAGACAAGTGCCAATCATGCAAGTTAGATGAAAGGTTAAATACCTTTGGATAAAATACTAAAGGAATTATAATGCATTTGGATAGAAACTATGCATAAGTGGTATGAAAAGATGTCACATAGATATAAAATGTACAACAAATCATAATTGGTATAAATGGATGTCATAAAGGAGAAACGTAAATAGTACATAATGGGTATGAAAGGATGCCCAAATGAAAATATAAAATGGTGAGTTAACAGTAGTTAAGATGCCGCCCATAATGTTTATAAAAGATACATGATTAATTGGCACTTTGGTGCAATATATGTATAGTACGTTCTAATTTAACGTACACTATGCAAATAAAGAATAATTGGGGAAAAATATATAGAAGGATAGAAAGGTTGAGCCTAATAAGAATAATTTAGTTGACTTATTGAAAGAATTACGGTGTAACTGATAAGGGCTTAGCTGGTCCTTATGGATTTTTCAATTTAAATCGTCATTCAGTATTCATAAGATATTTGTGTATAAAGTTTGATATCTTTGCAATATTATGTCTCACTAAGTAAATACTTAACGTGTGTTGATTTCACGCGTAGGTAAAGGCAAAGATTAGTTGCGTAAGGAGTGCAATAGTAGAAGCAATGATCATCAATTAAGGTTGACCCATCAGTAACGTTAGGACAATCTTATTCTTTTTGAAAACTTAGTTGGCATGTAATGGACCTAAATTAAACATTTTGTAATGTATTTAAATAGATGTTTTAGTATTTTATTTATATGAATATCATGCTTTGAAGTTGTTAAAAATTGAAACAAAATTCTACGGTTTTTTAAATGCCAAAATAATTTTAAAGTGATGTGACATTTGTATCTCGTGTACCGAAAAGTATACGGGAGATGGGTGTTACACCATGTGTACCGACCCTTACTTCTCTTTACTTCTCTTTTCCTTATTTATTATGAGATAAAGGAATTTTATTTGATAGTAAATCGATGTCTGTCAAATTGGCATCGTTGCTGGGGACTTCGGTTAAAGTAACTGATAAACCTGTCTCATTACCTGAAGGTGCAAAGATAATTGGTTGTAAATTAATATTTGAAACCAAGATGGATATAAATGGTGATGTTAACAGGTATAAAGCATGCCTTGTATCTAAAGGATATACTCAGAAAGAAGATATTATTTTTGTACACTTTCTCTTTGGTTTCATTGAAAAACTCTCTAAGGGTTATCATGATACTTGTTGCTCATACTTGGTATTGAGTTACATAAGTTGGATTTCAAAATTTTGTTTATCAATGATAACATTGATATGATGTTTTGTACATTACAATTAGAAAATTGTGTCTGATGATACAAAATTAATTATATGCAAATTAAGGAAATCCATTTATGAGTTTAAGCATGACTCCTATTAATTGTATAAAACATTTCACCAAGTGATTATATTGTTTCATTTTGATATGAATTTTGTTGACGATTATATATATTATAAGTTCAATGGGAGTAAACCAAATGATACCCCTTATTGCCAAATGAAACAAATTTAGTTTTAATCAGTGCTCTAAGAATGATTTTGAAACTAAGGAAATATTAAAGGTTCATCATGCTTCAAAAATAAATGAGGAGTTTAATGTATACTCATATTTGTACGCATTTAGACATAGCAATGACTTTAACATATTAAGCATATATTTAAGCAATTTGAGTATGGATTGTTGATAGCAGCTAAATTAAATTCATATGCTCACATATTGGAGGTCTAGTAAGTAAGAGATCATCAGGTTTATGGACTCTGACTTATTGAAATAAGGATGCAAATTTTTTTCACATGAATTACTAATTATGGATTGATAAGAAAGATCACTTAAGTTACTTCGTAACAACAAAGTTGTAATCCTTTATTCCATATACAACATAAACACCTTAAAGTCTAAGCACATATACATTATGTTTCTATTTGTTAAAGAAAATTCATAGTGATTATGTGTTTATAGAGCATATTAGTACAAACTCATAATTGCACGCTTACTAAGGAACTGTTAACCAAGGTCTTTCATGAGCACACTACTTTTGTGGGTGTAATATTATTTAAGGATATTTAGTTATAGTGGGAGTTTGTAAATTTAAATTTAAAATGCTCGTTTATTATAAATGCAATTTCAGTTACTTTAGTTTAAGGATATTTATTTTAAGGTTATTTTCTATAGAAATAAAGTTTGTTTTGGTTTATCCACATTATGGTTTTGGTAAAATTTGATCTCACTAATGTTTAAAGAGGATCAGTTGAAAAATAGATATGTATGGTTCACATTGCATGTAATTTCCATGCTACACTCCATGATTGATCTATTTCATTTGGATGTGTTTGTATATGTGACCATTGATGGGTCTAGTCATGATTGATATGGAAAAGGCCACTTTGATCTTATATGGATATAGTTGATAGACGAGATTTTTATAGAATACCTATTGCATGATAACAAATTTTGAGCTCATAAAGTTATATATTTATCATGAAACATATGTTGCCCAAGTGGCAGATTGTTGGATTAAAATCCATTATTATGGGCACATATTTTTAATGTATATTGTTATAAAAAAAATATGACATAAATTAAGTGACCAATTATGTTATAAAGTAATAAGGTATTAGAAGTATCATAAAAATAAAAGTGTAGGTACTATTAAAGTTGTATTTATAATTTGATGAAGGGTAGATTTATAAGTACAAACAATAATTGATTCTTAAATCAGCTATATAAAAGGGTTATGGTCCCTAAGAAATAAATCATCTCGTATTTTCTCTTATCCTCTTAAAAGAGTTTATACTTAAGAGAAAATTTATCTTCTTAGAATATCACAACCAAGAAAGATTCAAAGATTTAAACCTATCAATTAATTCATTTACGCTTTCATATCTAATATTTTTTTATTCTTGATGATTTGGCATGACTAGATCATGGTTAGTTTTCATATTTATTATGGTTTGGTTCTAATAGTTGTCACCAACCTTTTTGGATTAGGTAAGGTCGGATACCTATTATTTACCTTTTACCAGATATATGCCTTACCATAGATTCACTTATAAGGATTCAAGATTCAGTTACGTGTGGGAAAGGATGAGCACCCATGCCTCGTCCTTTCGGTACCAACACGATTACAAGTTTAAATTAAGAAAATTAAAGTTTGAGCCAAATTTTAAAGAAAAGATCCCAATTATTTACCTTTGAGCATTTGTTACTAAAAAATAAAATAAATTATAATTATTAAAAAAAGAAAAATTAGAGTCTAATTTGTAAAAGTGAGACAAAAGAGTCACAGGTACCACAATAAAAGAAACAATAAAAAAAATACATGAGAGTGTAAATTAATGAAAAAAGGAAAGAAAAAAATTTAAAAGGCAAGTGAAATAAATAAATGATAAATGTCCAATAAATAAATGAATGAATAATAAATATAAAGGGAAAATTAATTTTTATTAACCCAAAGAATGAAAAAAATTAAATTAGAATGAATTTTAAAAATATAAAAATCGATCAAATATATTCAATAATGAAGAAAGGAAATAAAATAAAAAGGGAAAAGAATTAAATATATATATATATATATATATATATATATATGTTTTACGAATAAACAGTGTAGTAAATAAAATACAATAAAGATACTTGATTAAAATGAATTAAATAAAAATTGAAAATTAAATAAAAACAAATTAAAATGAAAATTATAAAAATTAAGAATAACGCCAGTAATTATCATCTGTAATTATTGTCCATTCATGTGAAAACACTCAGATTCTATAAGAATTTAGATCAAGTCATCAGGTCATTTAATCGGATACAAAATCCTAACTTAAAAAATATTAATTCCTTTTCTTTCTTTCAAATTTTGGATAAAATAAAATAAAATATAAAATAAACTTTTCATTCAAGAACAATTATTGTAAGCTTTATTGTTTTTTACCTTGTTTCATAACGACTCATCAGAAATGATTGTCTTTTCTCATGCGAGTAGAATTCTTTTGCTTTGTCCCCCAATGAAGGGAGTGATCCTTGGTTAGGGTTGAATCCAAAGAAAAATATTTTAGACTAAAATAAGGACATCAATGGATAATTTTCTCTTTATGTGAAGGGAAAATGAAATAAAATCGTTCATGATTTCTTACATGAAAGTCCTTGTGAAAGAAGTATCTCGGGGATATAGATGTTCAGAATTAATCTTTTATTCACTAAAAAACAAGTCATTAAAGAATGACAATTTTTTGCTTATGTTTTTTCCCAATTACTCAAGCTCATCCGCATAAAGTTAATGTATGATGCCCCATCTTATCTTCTTGTAGGAAGATTTGAATGCAAGATAATATCCTACATTTGATGTTTTTGAATTTTATTATACTGAAGAAGGATGGTGTTGTGTCTAAGATGATGATGGCATGACTTTGAAGTAATCTCTTTGGAGAGGGTAATATCATGTTAAGGATGACTACTCATGAAAAGGTAAGGACAAGATTGTGATGTTTCAAGAAAGGTTAATGTCAAGGCTGTGTTTCAATCTTGGCCAAAAATGATTTCAAGTGCAAAATCAAGGGATTATGCCTTTTGACTAGGGAAAAGATACGAAAGGTTTAATCTCGTCACTTGTAAAAGGACTATAATCTCGATTCTTAAAAAGAGTATTTCATTACTTGATTTTCAATGATCATCCAAGTTTTAAAATCTGTTTCATTATTCATTGCCTAACAAGGTAGCATTTATTCATCAAATGCAATCATTAAACCCTTTTATAAAACATTTAAGCAAATGAATGAAGGATAAAAAAACACATTCAAACAAGATTAAACGCAATTACAACAAAGCTTCAGGGTGGATGAAAATTGACCTATTCTAGATCTGCCCCATATTTCATTAAACGTCCAAGCACATGATTCAATCAAATAATGGTCCTTACGCCTCCATGTCCCCACAACTCTTGGTGGTACTTTTTGAGCTTCCCATTGAATACCCTGGCGCACAAGTTTGACTTCTCTTGCTTGAACATATAAATGATGAGTTATCTTGTGAACTTATTTTAGGAAAGTCTCAACAAATGCAACTCATGCTTTGACAGCTGACAAAATTAAAATCTTCAACTTCCAACTGTATCAAATGTTTTGCAGCTTTTGAACATCGTTTTCCTTGAGGCTGATTGAAGCATAATTGGCTAGGTCTAACACGTAATCATCTCACAAGTTATCCCCTATCTCTTTCTTCATCTTTTTTTACCACTGCTATACCTCTACATTTTTAATTTCTTGAATTATAAACCCTTTGTCTATTGACGAAAGTTGTTCCAATTTGACAAACACCTCATAGATCAACACCTCTATGTTACGATGATGCAAATGATGGGAAAAAAAGAAACAAAATAAAAAAAAGGGAAATAAGTTAATGAGGTAAATTAATAAATAAAATCAGAATTACAATAGTTTCTACCCTCACATGATATCTACCCACATATTTTTAATCTTATCCAAACACGATTTCTATCCTATATTCTTTCATTAAACCCTAACTACATACACTTCTAGTTCACATGCTTTAAACAATAAATAAAAGGGTAAGATGGAAACATTCGAGCATCATAGATGTTGATACTATATTTAGCTCAGGCTTCAAATTAAATTTCATCATTTTAATTATTAATATTTTAATTATTGTTATTAATTTTCATTTCAATCGTTAGTTTTAGTAATTATTATTATTTCTTATTAATATTATTTATGGGTTTTAATTAGGGTTACTTTTTGTTAGGAGTTAATTATATTTAGAGATTAATATTGATTATTATTTAATATATGTATTTTGAATGTTGTTCATAATTAAGTTATATTAAATGTAGGTATACATATATAAGGTTAGAAGTTAGTTATAATTATTATGTCTTGTTTTTTCAGAGTTTAGAACGAAAAGAGGTGGCTTTAAGGTTGTTTGGTTGTGTTTAGGTTCGCCCGACCACCTCTGGTTGTGGTCGGAGCATAGAGCGGAGCCGATTTACAATGGTGATGGGATTTTAAGGCTTCAGTCGAAAGAGAAAAGAAAAGGTTGAGGGAACTTAAAAAGGTGTAAGCTTTGGGTTTTGTTTAGGGTTGTTCATTCAACTATAAAGGTGGTCAGAGAGGTAAAGCACCGTTGAAGTCCGATGCCCGGAGCAGTAACTTTATTTGTTGATGAGGAATGTCGACTGTGAGCAAATAGAGATGGAGAGAGTTGAGAGTGTTCTGAAAAAAAGGGATGTTTTTTTCGGTTAAATTTGATATTAAAAAGGAGAGCAAAATATAGGTAATATTTGTGGGGATTAGGGTAAATCACCCATTAGGTCCTCCAAACTTTACAACATTTTTACAGTTTAGTCACCATCTCTCATTTTTTATTTATTCTGAATTTCTCACCGATTTTGTTGATTTACATTTCTGACCCGTTTGTTTTAATTTTATTATATTGATCACTCAAATTAACCTCATGGTGACCCGTCACGGGGTACGACTCGTGTTATATGGTTCAGTAAAATTTATTCTAACGCTAGTGTCACGGACTGCCAGCCCAAGACCAAGCCCAGTTCGTTCAATGCTGCCAGAGACTATCTTTGCCACATTTTGGGCCTTCTAGAAGACCCAGCAGAGCTGGCCCATCCACCTTGGAGAGAGAAAAGGCATGATAATTATTTGAAATTATCTTAGAGATAATTCCCACTAATTATTCATTAATTTAGAGTTATAGATAGAGTAGGGCTCTCATCCCGACCATTGATGTAATTTAATCTTAATCGTTGATTGTAGGGGGCTCCAACAATAAAAAGAGGCTCACCCCCACCTCATTTACTCACTTCAGATTGAGGAATACAAGTTAGCATTCACTCTAAACTCTCTCTTCTCCATTTGTGCGCCCATCTCTTTGTTTCCCCCTATTTCCTTTATTTTTACAACGTTCTAAGCATTCTTGCTTAGTCGAGGTTTGGGTTACTTAGCCGATTGTCGACCTTGAAAATGACTAAGGCCGAACGAGCTTGCTAGAAGTAGTCTAGGCCCGTGACAAGTGGTATCAGAGCTTATTTTTACTGATTTTTGTTAGTTCGAGATGGCACCACAACATGGCGAAGCGACAGGTTCCAATGGGAATGAAACCTGTGATGTTGGAAAGAAGAGAGCACCCTCGAAAGATGTTATCACGTCCATCCAAGAGAAGGTTACTAGGCTCAAGGGTTCCATGACGGAAGCCAAGGGAGTGTTAGACATGCTAGAGTTCGTAGACCTTGAAAGGCTGGGATCGTTGGATCTCGAGAAGCTGGAATCCTTGGAGAATATCAAGGAGGAGGTTCAAGATTCACTCAACGAGGTAGATGTGAAGAAAATTGATCGAGGTGATTCCTTAGGTCATGGTGGTGGCTTTAAGGAAGGAATTCGAGGAACTCAAGAGCAAGGGTTTCGATTCGGAGGTGGCCGAGCTAAAGAGGGAGGTCGAGTTGCTCAAGACTGAGTTGTTGGTGTGCAAAGCTGCGTTCGGGAATAGCGTAGCCACTATTGCACCCAAAGCCTTGGGTGATGTCCCTATGCAAGAGAAGTTCAAAGGGACAAGGTCCACCCAGGATATTGAGAATTTCCTTTGGGGGTTGGACCAGTACTTTGCAGCCACGAGCATCACGGAGGATGCCAATAAAGTAAACATCGCTAACGTTTACTTATCAGAGGTTGCCCTCATGTGGTAGCGACGTAGATGCAACGATGTAAAGCGTGGGAATACTGCCATTGAGACATGGGCAGAGTTTCAAGCTGAGTTCAAGGAACAGTTCTACCCGGAATATACTGAAGAGGAGGTACGGTTCAAGTTAAGGCATCTCAAGCACGAAGGGTCACTGAGGGAGCATTTCGAAAGTTTGTCGAACTAATGCTCCAAGTCCTGAGTTTGAGTGAAGAAGACGGGTTCTTCACTTTCATGGATGGGTTAAACCCATGGGCGAAGAACGAGCTGAGGCGACGAGGTGTTAAGGAGCACTCGGTTGCCTTGACGATGGTCGAGTCAATCATTGAGCTTGGAGTCAAGAAGGTAGACTCCAAACCAAAGCCAAAGTTCCAAGGAAGAAATAGTGATAGGGACAGGGCATCCAAATCTGAAAAAGATTCGAGTGGCACCGGCAAGCCATCGAATGGTAAGCACTTGGATAAGAAATACAAGTAGATTATACAGTGTTACAACTGCAAGGGCCAAGAGCATTTGGCGAGGACTGTCCGCAGAAGAACAAACTCTCGGCCTTCAAGGAGAAAGATGGGGATGAGAGTGAGACTCTTAAGCTTGGATCCATCCTTAGCACCATGGAGGACAAGAAGGGTCGGAAGAAGAAGAGGTTGACGTTCGTTGACATCAACGTTGCTGGCCAGAAATTGAGTGCACTAGTGGACACCGGTGCCTCAGAATTGTTCATGTCAGAACCAATTGTCAAGAGCCTTGTCCTTCATGTGGAGAAGGCAAGTGGTTCCATCAAAACCGTGAATGCCAAAGAAGTTCTGATTACGGGGGTCGCAAAGGGAATTGAGTTAACCGTTGGAGGTTGGTCCATAAGGGAAGCCATCAAGGTGATTCCTCTTGATGACTTCGACTTCATGCTTGGGTTGAGTTTCTTGGACTGGATCAATGTCTTCCCAGTACCTTTTGCCGATTACTTGTGCATCCTGGATCCAAAGCAACAGTGCATTGTTCCAGTGAGCCGAGGGCTCGGAGTAGGAGCCAAAGTTTTATCCGCAATTCAGTTCTCAAAGGTGGTGTGCAAGGAGGAACCGACCTTCTTAGCTGTCCTTGTGTATGATGAGCCAGCCACAACCAAGGAAGTTCCCGACGTGGTGAGTCACATTTTGGCAGAATTCAAAGATGTGATGCCTACCGAGTTGTCTAAGAAGTTGCCTCAAAAGAGGGAGGTAGATCACAAGATTGAGCTTGTGCCAAATGCGGAGCCACCTGCTCGAGCCCCTTACCGAATGGCTCCGCTTGATCCCCTTACCAAATGGCTCCGCTCGAGTTAGAGAAAATGCGTAGACAGTTAAAGGATCTCCTCAATGTCGGATACATCCGACCATCCAAGTCCCCCTACGGTGCCCCGGTGTTGTTTTAGAAGAAGCGCATTGGTTCTTTACGGATATGCATCGATTATCGGGCTTTGAATAAGCTCACGATGAAGAACAAGTACCCAATTCCTCTATAGTAGACTTGTTCGATCAGCTTGGTGGTGTAAGGTGGTTCACCAAGTTGGATTTGCAATCAGGCTATTACCAAGTCAGGATAGCCGAGGGAGATGAACCGAAGACAGCCTGTGTGACTAGGTACGGTTCGTATGAATACCTTGTGATGCCCTTTGGCCTCACGAATGCTCCAGCCACTTTCTACACCCTGATGAATAAGGTATTGCAACCCTTTCTAGATCGATTCATTATAGTCTACCTCAACGACATCGTCATCTACAGTAAGACGGAGGAGAATGTTAAACATTTGAAGCAAGTGTTCCTAGTGTTACGAGATAATGAGCTCTTTGTCAAAGAATAGAAGTGCTCATTCGCCAAAACGGAGGTTTCTTTCCTTGGTCACATTGTTGGAGGTGGCAAGATCTGGATGGATAGGGACACGGTTCGAGCCATTGACGAATTACAGGTGCCAACCAAGGTAACGGAGCTGAGGTCATTCCTGGGGTTGGCTAACTATTACCGGAGTTTTGTCAAAGGTTACTCAAAGATCTCATCCCCCTTGATCGATTTATTGAAGAAATATAAGGCGTGGGATTGGGGCCCGAAGTGTCAAAGTGCCTTTGCCGAAATCAATCTTGCTATGATAAGCGAGCCAATTTTGGTGTTGCCATATCATACCAAGCCATTTGAAGTATTCATCAATGCATCCGACATTGCCATTGGTGGGGTCCTGATGCAAGAGGGACATTCGATTGCTTATGAAAGTTGAAAGCTCAATGAGACCGAGAGGAGATACACGGTCCATGAGAAAGAGATAATTGTGGTTGTGCACTATTTGCGTACATGGCGACATTATTTGCTTGGGTCCAAGTTTGTGGTGTTTACCGACAATGTTGCCAACAGTTACTTCGTAACCTAAAAGAAGTTGTCACCGAAGCATGGTCGTTGGCAAGAGTTTATTGTCGATTTTGATTTTTCCTTGGAGCACAAACCAGGGAAAGTGAATTTTGTGGCTGACACCTTAAGCCGAAGGTATGACATGGAGTTTGTGAGTTTGTCAACGGGATAGATGCGGGAACGCATCAAGGAGGCGTTGTCACATTATATGATGGCCACTTCGTTGATTGATCTTGCCAATGAGGGAAAGACTCGAAAGTTTTGGCTTGATAGAGGCTTGTTGTATGCTTGAGGACACCGCCTCTATGTGCCACAGTTTGAAGGATTGCGAAAGGAGCTCATGAAGGAATGCCCTGATTCCAAGTGGGCAGGACATCCGGGGATCCACCAGACTTTGGCCTTGATAGCGGAGAACTATTATTAGATGTATATGGGCAATGATGTTGAGGCCTATGTGAAGACTTGTCTTATGTGCCAGCAAGAGAAGATACAACAGAGGAGACCAGCTGGATTGTTGCAGCCACTGCCTATCCCTGAGAAACCACGGGAAAGTCTTTTCATGGATTTCGTTGTCAGTTTGACTGTTTCCGACGGATTTTCTAGCATCATGGTCGTGATTGATATATTTTCCAAGTATGGGACCTTTATTCCAACGTCCAAAGTATGTCCAGCCGAGGAGGCCGCTCTTCTTTTTCTCAAGTACATGGTCAAGTATTGGGGTGTTCCAAAGATGATTATCAGTGATCGGGACACAAGGTTTACTGGGAGGTTCTGGAAGGAGTTGATCAAGTTGATGGGATCAAGCTTGAACTTCTCGATGAGTGTTCATCCACATACCGATGGGAAAATCGAGAGAGTGAATGTACTCGTAGAGACATACTTGAGGCACTATGTGAGTGCCACCTAACGTGACTGACCAGAATTATTGGATATATCCCAATTTTCCTATAATTTATAGAGGACTGAATCGACAAATCAAAGTCCATTTGAGATTGTTACCGGGCAGCAGCCGCTCACACCAAATGCGCTTGTGACCGGGAACAAAGGGTCGAATCCAACAACATACCAATTTGCCAAGGAGTGGCAAGAACAACATGAACTAGCCCGAGGTTGTTTGCACAAAGCCGAGAAGCGAACCAAGAAGTGGGCGGATAGAAAGCGTCGATACGTAAATTTTAAGGTTGACGACCTAGTCCTTACCAAATTGAGTGGTATCTTGCGCAACCCATATCATTAAGGGCTTGTGAGAAGATACGAGGGGTCGTTCAAAGTTTTGAAGCGAGTAGACACCATGGCCTATAGATTGGAGTTGCCTCGACCATCCGAGCTCATCCTGTGTTCCATGTGAGTTTGTTGAAGCCATACCATCAGGATGAGGAGGAGCCGGATCAAGGCAAGTCAAATTGAGTTCCAGTCGGGTAAATGTCTCTTACGAGAGAAAAGTATAAACTATCCACGCAGAGAGAGCCGTTCATGGAGTAGGAAAGTGACCAAGGCATGAATAACTTGTTCAGTGGAAGGGACTTCCAGAGAGTGAGGGAAGTTGGGAACCTTCTGAAGCCTTGTGGCAATTCTGAGATAAGATAGACCAGTTTCACTCTAGCCGCGCAACGAGGGCGTCACTAGAACTAGTGGGGGCGAATGTCATGGACCTCCAGCCCAAGACCGAGCCCAGTTCATTCAATGCTGCCAGAGACTATCTTTGCCACGTTTTGGGCCTTCTAGAAGACCCAGCAGAGCTGGCCCATCCACCTTGGAGAGAGAAAATGCATGATAATTATTTGAAATTATCTTAGAGATAATTCCCACTAATTATTCATTAATTTAGAGTTATATATAGAGTAGGGCTCTCATCCTGACAATTGATGTAATTTAATCTTAACCGTTATTGTAGGGGGCTCCAACTATAAAAGGAGGCTTACCCCCACCTCATTTACTCACTTCAGATTGAGGAATACAAGTTAGCATTCACTCTAAACTCTCTCTTCTCCATTTGTGTGCCCATCTCTTTGTTTCCCCATATTTCCTTTGTTTTTGCAACATTCTAAGCATTCTTGTTTAGTCGAGGTTTGGGTTACTTAGCCGATTTTCAACCTTGAAAACGACTAAGGCCGTACGAGCTTGCTAGCAGCAGTCTAGGCCCGTGACACTAGCCACTAGCTTTTAATTTATTGAACGAATTAGTTCTACGACCTCGCATGTACCCATCCCGAGATACGACCCTTGTTATTTACGGTCTGGTTAAAATCTTTTCAAAAAATAACCCTTGACTTTTATTTTATGCGATTTTATTTTTCTGTTATTTAAATTTCAGTACCTTAAATTCCAGCACTTTCAATTTCCGCCCTTTAATTTTCATCACTTTAATTTCAGTCCTTTAATTTGTGTCATTTACTTTTTGTTTCTTTTATTTTGGTCCCTTCTTGCTTGTTTATTACAGTTTTTGCTGGTTTACATTTGGTATTTTATTTTTAATAATATGCATTTTAGTCCTGTTTAATATTTATGGATTAATCTCATTTCCAGTGCTCTTGTTATAAATGTTTTACATTATGATCCATTAATATCTCTTTTATATTTTACTTGCGTAAAACGTACCTGTTGTTTTATATATGTATAAATAAACATCACCATGTATTATGCTGTTCAATATATTTGTGTAAATTTTCATATTATAATTTTAATTGGATTATTACATTTTACATACCGTGTACCAATTGTCATTTAAATATTAGATGTTTGCTTGCGTTATTACCGTGTACTATATTATTCAAGCATTTACTATATATATATGCACGCACACCAATTTTCTTTATATAGCATTTTGGGGTTTTGGGTTAAAGTGTAATATACATATATAGTACGAACAATACGTGTTTTGGGTATTATTTTATGTATTAAATCCTTTATTGTATTATATATCTATATTTAGTGTTAAATAGATTTTGTTGGATTTGATTGTAAATATTTTTAAAAATTATTTTGTGCGGGGAATATGTGAAAACACGCATTGACTGTGTATTTCCGATGATTGTTCGTACAAAATAGTATTTTTCTTATATATATTCGAGTGAGTTTTTAATATACTAAATATATGTACTTTATTAAAATACAAGGCGATATTATTTTGTGAGGATAATTCATGGTGATGTGATCTCATCTGACAAGGACTCGAAAGAATTCTCTAGTGGACCTATCACACGTGCTAGGGCAAGGAAATTCCAATCAGCCATGGAAAGCTTGTTTTGTCAAGCTTGGGACTTGAGGAAGGATACACCAAGTTTAAGGGAAGATTACCAACTTTTACTTGTGCATGAATTTGCATGAGTATTAATAGTTTGCATATCATACATTTGCATGAATAAATAAGCATGCTACATCATTCAAAGCATGTACTTCATTTAGGATTTACTTCATTAAAGCATGTAGTTTATTTAAGCAAGCTACTTCGTTTAAATATGTTGGATCATTCAATAAAACTAGTCCATTAATTAAACTAGTTCATTTATTTAAACTGGTTCATTAATAAAACAAGCTCCTTTGAAGTTTGCATGACATGCTTATTTCTTAATTTTATTCAATCACGAACATCTACTACTATTGTGTCCAGGTGCATGAAGGGAGATGAATAGTCACATCAAATGTAAGAATATCAGTCAGTTTGTCTTCCATTTCGATATTATTCTCCTATCTCTTAGCTTTTCAACGCCTTTTGAATCACATCAATCTGACATTGGGAGCTTGAGATATGATCGTTTTATCGAATACAGTGCATATTGGAATTTCATTACGGGAAATGCATGTAAGGAAGTTCTTGAACCAATTAGAGGCCTTTTCATATTCTACAAGGAGACATAAAATGAAGTCATTCTTAATTCATACTTTTATGAAATTCAAGAAAGATAAAGGGCATGAGGATGAGCATGGAATTCCAAGAGACACTCCCCTTGGACGCATAGTTGTCAACATGCATTCAAGTGTCCACATTCATCCTCTATCCTCCCTTTCTTTCATATGAAAGCAAGTCATGGAAGTTCAAGAGTCTTCCTCCCTTTGGACGAAATTAAGTCTTAATTCAACTTTAAAAGTGTCCAAATTCATCCTATACTCTCTAGAATATTCACCCACCAAAGGAGAAGAGAAGAAACAATGCATTTATGAGCACTCATCACCATTAAGATGAAACACTCATCTCCTTTGTGTGACTTTTCATATTCAACTTATGAGCACTATAAATAGGCACATTTCTCTTCATTTGTAATCAAACCTTGATATATTAAAAATCCTCTTTGAGGGTTTTCTTTCTTTGTAGATTTGTTAGAACTCTATCGGCTTTAAGTTCATTATTGCGGCATTCATCAATTCCATTGTTTATAACGTTGATTCCTAGCTCCTTTATAGCTAGAGGGTCTCATTCCATACCCTACCACCTTCAATTCCATTATATTAGATTGTTGGCTCCTAACTCTATATAGCTAGTGGATCTCAATGCATCATCATTTCATTTTTACAAACTAATCATTTCTTTCATCATATTTCCATTTCATTTAGACCATAAACCCATCATTTTTCATACTTCATCACAACATCTTCTTCACCCTCATAACATCAATCTATAACATTTCCATTTCTTATTTTATTTATATCTATCATCAAGCATCACTTTTATATCTACTTATCATCTCTTTAAGAGTTGTTTTTAGATTTTTCAAGTTACAAGTTCAGTTGCTTACTAGAATCACGATCGTGAAATACTCATATGATTTAGGACACCACAACAGATATCATATCAATTGGTATCAGAACTACGATAGTTCAGTAAGCTGAGTTTTCTCTTTTCTGGGTTAGTTATAAAAAATCAAAAAAAAATTAAAGAGGGAGGGAGGAATCTTTCATCTTTGAAAAAAATTAAGTTCTCATATTTGTTTCATCTTTTCTTTAGTTATTTTTTCCATTTCATTACATATTCTCACATTTTCTTTGTTTCTTGTAGCTACCATATTACCTACATTTTTATATCTTTTTAACCAACTTGTTTCAGTCGAATTTCACAATAAATTCTTGTCAAACCTTAAAGGGAGTTATATTAAGGACTTAAAAAGCAAGCAAAAGTGGTAAAAGGCAAGAGACCACATAAAAGGTAAAAGTCATACCGAGTGAAACACGAGTGGGAGTGACTTTCTTTTGGAGTGAATTGGTGAGGGTTTGTGTGTTAGTGAGGTTTCTTTTTATTGTTTTAATAATCATGTCTTGTCATTCGATAGACAATTCTCATATTTCATGAGAAGGTACTGGTCAAAACGATGGTGGTGCACTAAACTTGCAAATGGAAGAAATGATCCAAGTGTTGGCTAGGATGTTGGGAGACGAATTGGAACACAATGTATGAACGAATTGACTGCATCAAGGATGAAAGAAATCAAAGAGGAAATTGGCAAGATCAAAGAGATGTCGTCTATCATAAAGAATTTGAAGAATATGTAGAACATGAGCAAAAAGATGAACATGCGTTTTAACAAAGAATGTAGAAATGAGGTATAAGGCCCCAAATGTTTAATCCACCAACGGATGATAACCTTGACAACATCAAGATAACCATTCCATCATTTCAAGGCAAAATGGATCTCGAAGCCTACCTTGCTTGGGAAAATAAAGTTGAGCACATCTTTGAATGCCACAAATATTTTGAATACAAGAAGGTGAGACTTGCTTCTATTGAGTTTGTAGATTATGCATTAATTTGATGGAATCAAATGACATCTAGTAGGAGACACAATGGTAAGCGCCCTATCTCTACATGGAATGAAATGAAAGCGGTGATGCAAAGGTGATTCATTCCAGCCCACTACCATTGTGAGTTGTTCAGTTGTATCTAAAACCTTACGTAAAGAAACTGGATTGTTGAAGACTATTATAACAAGATGGAGGTGGCCATGATTCATGCTAACGTAGACGAGGACTGAGAAGCCACAATGGCAAGATTCCTAGCGGGTCTTGGTCCTAACATTGCAAACGTGGTAGAGTTGCAACATTACGTGGAGATTGATGACATGGTGCATATGGCCATGAAGGTAGAGAAACAACTCAAAAGAAAGGGAACCCCACGTTCTTATGGGAGTGCAACATCAAAACGGGGTAAATCTCTTACAAAAATAGTTCTCTAATTCCATCTAAAGAGAAAGGTGGACCGTCTAAAGGTAATAAGCTCATTATCGAGACCAGCAAATGTAAGTGTCCGACCATTCCCGTTTAATCTTGCGATGTATAATGCTTCAAATGCTTGGGGTAAGGACACATTTCTAGCCAATGCCCAAACTACAACATTATATTCCTTAGAGATGTTAGGGAGATCGAGATAGATCAAGAGGAGGATGAAAATAATGACACTTCCATCCAAGAAGAAGAGTTGGAGCTTGTCATTGAAAGAGACGCTCTTATTATCAAAAGGAGTCTAAGTGTGCAATCACTTGAAGGAGATGAAGAATGTGAGAACATCTTTCATACTCACTGCCATATTAATGAGAATGTATGCTTTGTCATAATAGATGGAGGTAGTTATACTAACGTTACTAATACTTTGATGGTAGATAAGCTTGGCCTAGAAACAACAAAGCATCCACATCCTTACAAGCTAAAATGACTTAATGATGGAGGGAAACTCAAGGTCACCAAGTAGGTTAACATTTCTTTCTCCATTGGAATATACAAAGATAGGGTGATATGTGATGTAATTTCGATGCATGCTGGTCATCTACTACTCGGAAGATCGTGGTAATTCGATAGGAGAATAATTCATGATGGCTATACCAACCGGTATACGTTCACTCATGAAAAAAAGAAGATCATTTTAGCCCTACTATCACTGAAACAAGTCCATAAAGATCAAATCCATTTGAGAGAGAGTTTCAAAAAAGCCAAAGAGAAAGAGATTAAAAATAAGGGAAAAGAAAAAGCGAGTGACGAAGAAATGGAAAGAAAATCTACGTCTTTGCAAGGAAAATATAGATTAAAAAAAAGATGAGAGTGAGAAGAAAGAATGTGGAGGAAAAAATGAAAAAGAAATTACATCTTACACTAACCATTCTTTTTTTCTTATCCTTGATTTTTCATTAATGCAGGGTGATGAAAAGACTTCAAGGGATGTTCCAAACTCATTACCAATCATGAGTATAGCCAAAAAACACCCTTGTTTTGTTTATAATTCAAAATAGGATCCAATTATGATTTTAATCATCAAGGACATCAAGCAGCAACAACCAATTAAGATTTTCAATCATCCTCCATGGTTTGCTATTTCCATTCACTTTGATATAAGTTTCTCATTTTCTAACCTTGGTTTATTTTACAGCAAGGTGATATACCTGGATAGAGTTATCTTAGTAACTTGTGATGACAAGTTCTTTTGCAATTTTGGAATAAGTTTGGATATCAAACTTTAATTCTCCATTTTGCAAATGTATCCTCCATTCAAGTGCATGAAGCGAGAACTATCCACCTACTCAAAGGAAATCATTCATAAAGGTACAAAGAAAAAAGGTATTCCACGAGAGGTCATGAAATATTTTTAACAAACTAAGCATAACATCCATGAATATTACCAAAGAATAAACTTCAGATCAAGCAATCAACATGGAAATAAAATTCACAAGCATGGAGATTTTGATCCCAGAGAATGGTTTTGGTGTAAAATAAGAGAAAAGAAGTTACTTGCCCAAAAGAAGTCAATGTTGTTACATTTTCTAGCAATTTTTTATTTGAGGACAAGTCATTTTAAATAGGGAGGGAATAATGTGATCTCATCTGGAAAAAAACCCAGAAGAATTCCCTAGTGGACCTATCACACATGCTAGGGTAAGGAAAATCCAATTAGCCATGGAAAGCTTGTTTTGTTAAGCTTGGGATGTGAGGAATGAGACACCAAGTTTAAGGGAAGATTACCAACTTTTACTAGTGCATGAATTTTCATGAGTATTAATAGTTTTCATATCATAAAATTGTATGAATAAATAAGCATGCTACATTATTCAACGCATGTACTTCATTTAGCATTTAGTTCATAAGCAAGCTACTTTGTTTAATTATGCTAGATCATTCAATAAAACTAGTCCATTAATTAAACTAGTTCATTCATTTAAACATGTTCACTAATTAAACTAGATCCTTTAAAGTATGCATGACATGTTTATTTCTTAATTTTATTCAAGCATGAACATCTACTACTATTGTGTCTAGGTGCATGAAGGGAGATGAACAGTCACATCAAATATAAGAATATTAGTTAGTTTGTCTTCCATTTTTGGATGATATACAAACATTTTTTGGTCCTGAAATCAATTGAATGTTATTATTTTGTCTCTTATCTTCCCAATGCCTTTTGAGTCACATTAATCCAACATCCCGAGCTTGAGATATGATCATTTTACCAAAGATAATGCAGGCTGAAATTTTATTACGGGAAATGCAAACAAGGAAGTTTTTGAACCAAGGAGATGCCTTTTCATATTCTACAAGGATACATATAATTAAGGCCTTCTTAATTCATAATTTTATGACATTCACGAAGGATAAATGGCATGAGGATGAGCATGAAATTCCAAGAGACACTCCCCCTTGGACGCATAGTTATCTACATACATTCATCCTCCCTTTCTTTAATATGAAAGGAAGCCATGGAAGTTCAAGAGTCTTCCTCCATTTGGAAGAAATTAAGTATTAATCCAGCCTCAAAAGTGTCCAGATTCATCTTATACTCTCTAGAATATTCAGCTACTAAAGGAGAAGAGAAGAAATAATGCATTCATGAGCATTCACCACAATTAAAATGAAGAGTTCACCACCTTTGTGTGACTTTTTCATATTCAGCATATGAACACTATAAACAGAAATATGATTACAAATAAAGATAAAGATGCCTATTTATAGTGTTCATAGGTTGAATATGAAAAGGACACAAAAGGAGATGAATGCTTCATCTTAATGGTGATGTATGCTCGTGAATGCAATGTTTCTTCTCTTTTTCTTTAGTGGCTAAATATTCTAGAGAGTATAGGATAAATTTGGAAACTTTTGAGGTTGAATTAAAACTTAGTTTCTTCGAAAGGGAGGAAGACTCTATAACTTCCATGGCTTGCTCTCATATGAAAGAAAATGAGGATGAATATGGAAACTTGAATGTATGTAGACAACTATGCGTCTAAGGGGAAGTGTTTTTTGGAATTCCATGCACATCCTCATGCTATTTATCCTTCGTTAATGTCATAAAAGTATGAATTAAGAAGGCCTTCCTTGTATGTCTCCTTATAGAATGTGAAAAGACCTCTCATTGGTTCAAGCATCTGCTTGCATGCATTTCCTGTAATGAAATTCTAGCTTGCAGTGTCTTCGATAAAATGATCATATCTCAAACGCCTAATGTCATATTTATGTGATTTAAAAGTTTTTGGAAAGCTAAGAGATAAAGGAATAATATCAATTGAATTCAGGACCCAAACATGTTTGTATAACATCCAGAAATGAAAGATACATTACTGATATTCTTGCATTTGATGTGACTATTCATCTCCCTTAATGCACTTAGACACAATAGTAGTAGATGTTCATGCTTGAATAAAATTAAGAAATAATCATGTCATGCAAACTTTAAAGGAGATAGTTTAATTAATTAACCAATTTAAATGAATGGACTAGTTTAATTAATGGACTAGTTTTATTGAATGGTCCAACATACTTAAATGAAGTAGCTTGCTTAAATGAACTACATGCTTTAATGACCTAAATGTTAAATTGAGTTAATAATTTGAATGATGTAGCATGCTTATTTATTCATGCAAATTTATTGTCCAAACAAATCAAAAATTTAAGTGATTTAAAGTCTTGCCTCGATTAATTTGAGGTTTCCTTTAAAAATTAAAAATGGTTCAAGGCGTTACCACCAATATTTGATTAGGGTGTGATTGAGCACCCAAAAAGGTCGTCATAATAATAAAAATTTGATTTTAATATTAAAAATAACATTTTTAGGTTTACGTTCCAAAGTTTAAGTTCTTAAGTCGATTACGAGTGGGGAAGGGTTAGCACCCCACAACGCCCTAAATTGGTACCTAGTCGATTAATTAGTTTTCTTTGCAATGAAACTTACATATTTGAATTTAATTTAATTTAAGATCCCCTTTTTTATCATATAAAAATATTATTCTTTGAATTTCGGAAGGGAAACTAATGATATTTGATAATTTTCTATCGAAGGAAAGGGTCTCTCATGCCTTAAAGCAACCAAATCATTCTCCAATTGAAATGAAAAAAATATCACAATTCCCTTAAAAATTCATAATTAATTCAGATTTCAAATGCGTGAATAAAAATAAATTATATTAAAATTACCAATCCTGTTAGAAAGAATAAGGGTATTTAGTTATTTAAAGACGTCGAGATCAGACATTTTATAAGCTCTAACGATCTTCTCTCAAGAAATTTAAATAGATGAACATTTCTTTTTCTTTCGTTCCCAAATTTTAGTTGTGATCATTTTTTTAATGTTGCACTTGATGAAAAACACTTCCATTTTAAGATTATCGGAAGTAACTTTCTCATGCCTTAAGACAATCACTTCACAACAACCCTAAAATGAAGGAATTACCCTTAATCCAATTATTTGAATCGAACTGAGTTATGCATGTGAGAGTATCATACAGTTTGTGCAAAATGGGTGTCGTGTGATTCATAAATAATTTATTCACATGCACATGTATATGTAAACGCATCAACATACAAACAAATATATATATATATAGTTAATTAAAGAAAGTATTTACCCAACAAATAACTAATATGTACAAACTAACATAACCTATATATTAATCATATGCATATTAAAGTAATTAGTAATATTTTAATTTTGACTAATAATATATGTATACGCAAATACTTAAGAAACGTAGTAAATATACTTAATATTAATTCGTGGGATAGTAAAAGGAAAATTTATTACACTATGCTCGAAAAATAAATGACAATGGCTAAATCATATTTGACTATCATTAATTTGGTTGATACCTTGTAATACATGCATAATGTTCAAAACAAGGCCAAAAAAATACGTAAATATTCATGGCTACATGTACACAAACATGGTATTGGACTCAAATATAGCAAAATGCAAGTATGGTAGCCCAAAGCGTAAATAACAGAAAACAAGGATGATCATTAAATTAGGGACTTAATAATAAAAACAAAAACTTTAAAGGATTAACAATAAATATGATAATAATCAGGGCAGGGACACAAAAAACATGCAACATAGGTACTGGGGTTGCAATAAAACTAATAACATACAAGACTAAAATGAGAAATATTAAAATTATGCAAAAATGTGCAAAGCATTAGGAAAATGAAATAAACATGTAAAAAGGATTAAAATGAAAGATAACAAAATTATATGCTAAACATAGAAATCAACATAAGTTAAAATACACTAGAATATGAGACAAAAATAAAAAAGAGTAAAATAAAGAGATAGAATTGAAACTTGAAGGAACCTCGAAATGAGGACTAAAGTGAAATAATTTAAAAATGGCATGGCCTTTACAGCAGTAAAGCCACGCGGGTTGCCCTAGCCCTAAACAACACTGTTTTAAAAACCATATAAAGTGTATATTTTGGGTAAAAAAAACCCTAGCTCACATTATGTATCAACGTTTCTTTCTAGCCATTAGCCAAACTCCCTCTGGTTTTTCTCTCCTCTCAACCCCCTCTTTTTTATTTTTGCTTGGCCACCATGTCCTCCGCCGCTTATGGACTCCGGCAAGGGGCCAAACAGTCTCTCACCGACATCTTAGGCCTCGAAACGAGTCTTTACACCGACTAGACTTCCTAAAATCAAACCAAAACTACTCTTAATGTCAAAAATTTATCCTTTTGAAACCCCAAAGTAAGATGGCACTAGGGTTTACTTCTGACCGTTGGATTGGTAATTGATATGACGAATTAAATCTCATGGCGACGCTGAACAAGAGAGGAGGCTAGGGTTTCTTTCAAGCCCTAAACGTTGGGTCGTCTCCATTCTCGGGCCTCCACTTGCAGGGCCATCTACCTTGGATCTATTTTTGTGATGTTTGGGTTTTTTGGTAATGTGGGCTGTAACAAATAATTAATAAAAGTTTAAAAGTTTATTTTAAATTTAGCCATCATATATTTAATAACCAATATTAATCCAACATATATATATATTTAGTGACAAATATTAATTAAAGACATTATTAATCAAAGAGGAAATAACAATAATATGTATAAAAACTTGAATAAAAATCCTAGATGGAAATGAACATCTAAAGTTGCATCTCTTTGCTCATTATTGTGTGAACAAAAATAGGGAAAAGATCAAAAGATAGTTTATTTTTTTTCTGTGGGTTATTTTGGGTTTTTAATGAACTTGAAGAGTTAATCAGCTCCGCTCCAATTTCAGGATAGGCCAGATTTGATATGTTCCAATGCTCTTCAGGGAAACTAGATCAAATTTAGTTGGCTTCACTTCTTTTTGGCAAGATCAACTCTGGGAGAGTGATTTACTTCACTACTCTTTAGGAAGCTTAGATTTATAAATCTTGATTCATTTCACTACTCTTCAAGAAGATCAAATCTGAGAAATTGATCTGCTTCACTACTCTTTAGGAAGACCAGATCTTGAAATCTTGATTTATTTCACTACTTTTCAGAAAAATTGATTAATGGTTGACTTACTTAACTTCTCTTTTGGAAGATCATATCTGAAAAATTAGGATCGTCTTCGCTACTCTTTAAGGGAGACCATATCTTGAAATTTTGATTCGCTCCACCACTTTTTGGGGAAAATTGAATTAAGATTGATTTGTTTCACTTCTCTTCAAGAAAGTTCAATTTGCAAATAAATATTGCCACTTGTTAGTGAATATTCGAGGATCTGAAAATGTCATACTCGAAGGTTTGGTGCTCAAGAAAATACCTGGAAATCGATTTCTCTTGTATAAATTCATCTCGAAACCATCAGATACGGAATTGCGCTTTAACTATGATGTCTTTTAAACTCCTTCCTCTTAGAGGCTTTGAACTGGTTACTTTTATCTTTAGGTTTCAACATTAGCAATCTTCAGCTTTCTCTTGAAAGACCTGCAAATACTCAATTGCATTTGTTATCATGCATTTTATGAATGTCATGATCTTATTATGCCTAAAATGTGTACAATAAATACAAAAAAAACTTTTTTAGCATATTTTAATCTGAAAAGGAGAACCATCTCTTGTTGACTTTCTTATGATTTGGTTCAGTCTTGAGCACGAGCATCACCATTGGTTCACCCCAACTAACAATCTTGATCCAATATGCTTTGGTTGAATATGATCTTGTTTTCTTTCTCCTTGAAATCGGACAATATTTATGACCAACTGCTTGCAAACCCTTTAGTTTTTACTCAAATCCAAACACATTTGTTAAGAAAAGTTCATTGTCTCTTTTCCATGAACATTCAATGATTTCACAGTTCATCTGCCTAGTTGGTAATAAACCCCTCAAGCCATCTCCAACGTGCTGAAATTCTTTAGGTACCTCAATATTTTTCTCTCCCCGAGCCAATCATCATGCCAGCTTTATGCCAAAATTCAATGTTAGCTTCCAAACACTTGCACTTTTCAAAACTTTTTGTATAATAATATACGCTAATCTCATGTTTTCAAGTTAAATTACATGTATTTAATTTTAATGTAAGATGCTTGCAAAAGAATGCCAACAAAAAAAGTCCTCTTTTTATTTATATAAATGTAAGGAACTTTTGGGTAAAGACATGGTAAACTTTTAACTGAAAGAAAATAAAGTAGGTTCTCCCAGATATCAGAGTAAGGATGCTTTTGAATTGGCTCGCTGCAGAGTGAAGTGTTGCTTTTGTTAAAGGGATCTTGAGAATTGTGACAATACGTAAGGGTGTGAAGTTTCCTCTAGACTACCAACTCTCCAGATATTAGATGCCATAAACCAGTATTCAATCTCATTTGCATTCAATTTATTTTCTGGTTTTCTCAATCAGAACCTTTTTCAATTCCCAATCCTAACTCTGATCACCATTTAATGTTGTCTCTCAAACCCGAACCATCTTCTATTTTACAATCTTCAAATTAAAACTCTAATTTCCTGTTTGACATCAATTCAGGACATCCACCATACACGCACCCTGAACTTAGACAAAACTCAAGCCGCCCTTTACAGGTTTTCAACTTGAGACCTTATTTGGTTTCAATACACTTTTTTTATAGATTTTCATCTTAACCCCTTTTATTTATTTTTTCCTCTCATTTTTCATGTCATTATTTTTACCTCTTCCTTATAGCCAAAACACCCTTTTTGGGTTTTCACTTTAGTTTCTTTTTTTCTTTTTTAGGCAAAATACTTATTGAAAGCATCATAGTTCACTGGATTGGGTAACTTTGATCCATCCATTTTAGTGAGAATCAAATCTCATCTAGAAAAAGCCTTCTTCACAACATAAGGCCATTCCCGGTTTGGTATCCAGTTTCCTCGAAAATCTTATTGAATGGGTAGGATTCTAAGCACTAGATCCCCCTCATGAAACTCTCGTGGGTGAACTTTCTTATCATGTGCTTGTATCATACGCTTTTGGTACATTTAACCATGACAAATGGCTTTCAATTTTTTCTTCAATCAGATTTAATTGGTCATATCTAGCTCGAAGTGAAGGAATTTCTACCTAAATAAGTAGCACGACTTTCATCCCATAGGCTAAAGAAAACAGAATTGCCCCAAATGAAGTTCATAATGAAGTTCGATAAGCAAACAAGGTGAATGGTAACATCTCATTCCTATCTTTAAAAGTCTCAATCATCTTTTCTATAAGTCTCTTGATGTTCTTATTAGTTGTCTCTACTGTCCCATTCATCTTTGGGCGATCAGTGGTGGAATTATTATGTTGTATCTTGATATTGATTCTATCATCTTATTATTTAGGTTCAAGGCATTGTCAAAGATACTTCTCTTTGGCAAACCATATCGTCAAGTGATCTCTTTCTTTTAGAACTTACAAACTATCAGCTGAGTGACATTTGCAGAAGAAGTCAACTCTACCTATTTAGTGAAGCATTTTATTGCCACCAAGATGAAACAATGACCATTTGAAGCTTTGGGTGTAATTTTTCCAATGACATCCATGCTCTACATAGAGAAAGGCAACGGAACTGTCATTACGTGCAATAGGCAGGGAGGGGTATGGATTTTGTTTCCATAAATTTGACACTTATGACATTTTCTGGCATAATTGATGCAATCAATTTCCATGTTGACCAATAATACCCAAACCTCATTATTTTCTAGCCATTGCATGTCCATTGGCATATGTACCACACACTCCCTCAAGAACTTCTTCAATAATTATTTAGCTTTCTTGGCATCCACACACCTCAATAGAATCTGATATGGACTTTTTTTGTACAAGATCTCATCATCAAGAACATACCATGTAGCCATCCTCCTAATAGTTCTTTTTTCATTCTCAATTGCCAACTCAAGATAACTTTGATATCTAATGTATTAAAAGATAACATAATACCAGGGATTTCCATATTTTTCTTCTTCGATACTATAATAAGGGGTTGGATACTCATAATCTTGCATCTCAATAGGCATTATATTTTAGTGTTCATTTACTTTAAATGATGTTGCTAAAGTGGCTAGGGCATCTTCCATTTGATTATCTTCTCTGGGGAGGTAATTGAATGTCACTTCTTCAAATTATTCGATAAGTTCCATGACTAATTTACTGTATTTCACCAGTTTGGGATCTTTTGTTTCTCACTCTCCTCTAAGTTGATAAACTACTAAAGTTAAATCCCTATATACTTTCAATGTCTTTATTTTGTGCTCAATGGAAGCTCTAAGACCCCGAACACAAGCTTCATATTCAGCCATGTTGTTTGTGCAATCAAAATTCAGTCGACTGGTGAAAGGATAGTGTTCTCCACTAGGTGAGACCAAAATTTCTCCAATTCCATGCCCCAAAGCATTTGAAGCACTATCAAAGTTCAACTTCCAATATTCACTTCTAGAAGTAATTGCTTCTTCTACTGAGATAGCCATCAAATCTTCATTCCGAAAATCAAAAATCAATGGCTCATATTCTTCAAAAGCTCTTCTTGTAATGAAATCTATTATGGCACTCCCCTTAACTGCTTTCTAACTTACATATTGGATGTCAAACTCTGATAATATAATCTTCCAATGAATTAATCTTCTAGATAAAGTCGATACACCCATCAGATATTTCAAAGGGTCCAATTTGGAAATCAACCAAGTAGTGTGATACAACATATACTATTTGAGTCTTCAAGTAACCCAAATCAAAGCAAAACATAACTTTTCGATCGGTGAGTTCCTTACCTCGCAATTAGTTAACTTTTTCCTATGGTATTAAATTGCTCTTTCTTTCTTCTTAGTTTGGTCATGGTGGCCTAATACACACCCCATTGAGTTCTCAAAGACTGATAAGTATATAATTAATGGTTTTCCTGAGATAGCTAACATTAAGAATGGAGTATTTGACAAATATGACTTAACTTCTTCGAAAGCTTCTTGACAATCATCACTCCATACTCCTTATTGTTTCGAATGAGGTGAAATTAAGATCACTTTTCCCAGCAAATTACGAGATAAACCAAGCAATATAATTTAACCTCCCCAAAAATCCTCGAACTTTTTTTGTGTTTGTAGGGGTGGAAAATTTTGAATGGCTTTGACTTTGTATGTGTCTATTTCAATCCTCTTTTTGCTCACTAAAAACCCCAAGATTTTTTGAGATGTTACCTCGATGGTACATTTATTTGGGCTGAGTTTCAGTTGACATTTCCTCAACCTTTGCAATAGTTTCTTCAAATTATCAACATGTTCTTCCTCTGTCTTGGCCTTCATAACCATATTATTGACATAAATTTCTATTTTTCTATACATTATGTCGTAAAACAATGTTACCATGTCTCTGGTATATTCCTCCTGCACTCTTTAGCCCAAATGACATCACCTTGTAGCAAAATGTGCCCCACATGGTTACAAACTTGGTCTTTTCCATATCTTTAGGATGCATCTTTATTTTATTATAGCCAAAGATCTCTGTAGTCAACACACATATGAACCTTCCCACCCTTATTTGGTATTGGGACGATATTTTCCACCCACTCAGGGTACTTGGCCACTTTAAGGAATCTAACACTGAATTGCTTCTTCAATTCTTCTTTAATTTTTAGCAACATCTCGGGTCTCCTTCTTTTAAGTTTTTTGTACCGGTCTATAATTTGGTTTTAACAATAATTTTTGTACCTCCAATTTTGTATTCAAACCCGACATATCTTCATATGACCAAGCAAACACAACTTCATACTCTCGAAGCAATTCAATCAAATTCTGATGTCCCTCTACAGATAAAGTGGTGTCAACCTTTATTTTTTTCTCTCTTCATTTGATTCCAAATTCAAAGTTTTAGTAGGTTCCTCATGAGGCTGAATCTGTTTATCCTCCCTTTCCACCATTTTTAGTAATTCAGAAGGTAAGTCACATTCCTCATCATTATCAAAATCCTCAATTTCCCCTTAACATATGGGCAGCTCAAAATCAATCTCTAGGTCAGTGTCATCATTATTCATGTCACTGATATATGGGGTCCTGAAAGAATAACGAATGAGAAAAATATATATTATTTCATTCTATTTATCTTAATATGGGATACATTCTCCTGTATGTGTGTTGAAAGAATAACGAACGAGAAAATATATACGTACACATATACAGGAGAATCTATCCCATATTAAGATAAATAGAATGAATAATAATAATAATAATAATAATATAATAATAATAATAAAGAATGAAAGAATGCACGAGAGAATTTTTACCACTTTGTGAATTGATAGAAATGCTTATTTATTGAAAATTAAAGACACATATTTAACCTTTTACAAAAGATCACATATTGCCCTGGGTTTAGACTATAGGGAAAGTTTTCATGTATTACTCTAAAATAATTTTGTAAACCACATGCAATTCTTCAGCAGTCCAATTGTCCAACATGAATCCTAGTAGAGTGGGATAGACTCTTACAGGTCTTCCCTCGTCAGCCTTATCACCAGTATAAAATTAATGCTCACATCTTTTAGGGCATCCTTGACAATGGGTTTCTTGACTTGTTGACTTTCTTGGAACATATAACCTCCAAACACAAAGGTATCATATAGTGGTGGGAAAGTCATCGGCTCCCACTTGAGGTCCTCTCTAGTTATCCTTTATCTTCTCCTTTCTTGGCTCTTTTGAATTCTCTTCAGTTTCTCTCTAAGGGTCGGCTGATTTCCCAAGCCAAAACGATCTCTCTTAGTGGTCAAAAACACTAAATTAACAGGTCCCTGTAGACGAATTCCTAGCCCTTTTCCAGCCTTTGCTCTCCTTCCCAAAGTCGACTTGATTTCCATTCGGGTGCAGTTGGATAATATGGGCTTAGATATCTTTCTTCCCTCAGGCACGAATGTGGTGTTGACAAACTTCAAAGATCTAAAGGAACATTCAAGGGCTTCTTCATATATTTCAACATAATGGGCACTAATGGAAATAGAAGCAGTAATGTCTTCTTCATCATTTGATGTATATCAGCCTTCCCTCAATAACAAATTTTAGTTTTTGATGCACTATGGATGGAACTGTCCCTGCCTGATGGATCCAAGACCTTCCCAGCAAATAATTGTAGGTAGGCATAATATCCATTACAAGAAATTCAACCTCATAGGTAGACTGGCCAATAGTTAAATGAATGCCAATTTTTCCCAAAAATTCTCTTTTAGTTCCATCGAATACTCAAACAAAACTCTGACAATTGTTCATGTGTATTGTCATCAGGAAACTTCTTCAGGGTTACCAATGACATTACACTCAGTGCAGAGCCATTGTTAACTAGTACTCGAGATAAAACATGTCCCTTGCATCTAAGTTGATATGTAAAGCTTTGTGGCTGCCAATCATCCCAGACGTGATATCATCATCGAAAAGGAAAAAGTTATCGACTTGAATATTACAACCAAACTATCTAGTTTATCTACAGGTAAGTCTTTCAACATGAAAGTTTGATTCAAACCTTCAACAGAGTGTTTCGTTATGCCTCAAAACTAAGTAGAAGAGCAAGGACCGAGATACAAGCATGTAGCTTGTGCAATTGTTCGACAATACTATACTCGCTATGTTTCTAGAATTTCAAAAATTCTATAGCCTCATTTTTTTCACTAGATCATCCTCTTTCATCAATAAGTTAATATTCTTTCCCTTATCACTAGCAGATATTTTCTCAGGCTCCTTGGGTTGATCCAAAGAATAACATCTCCCTATTGGTAAAATAGCCTACTTCACCCACTTCTTATTTTTCATTCTCTGAAGCTCCCATATTATCCATCTTGAACTCGTATTTCCAAGGGACTTGCTTGTTCTCCTTGTAGGGAAACAGAGGTGGGGGTTTGATTATCACCTTTGAAGTTACTTTTTCTACCACTTTAGCTTTCGATGTGATGACTAAAGGACAATTGGCATTGTAAACTCCCTTGGAAAAACCTTTGGATACATAAATTTCTTCTTCTCCTTATTTTTTCTCAACTTCCTTGTAAAATTCCATCTCCTTGTCACCTATCATTCTTTGCACTAGAGCTTGGAATTCAGAATAATCTTGTATGATGTGTCTCTCATGGCTGTGATACTGACCTATATTCTCAATCTCAAATTCTTCATTTGCTGAGCTTGAGATCAATAAGATTTTCTTGACCATCTAGCCTCATACCCATTGCATTGGTAACTTTACCTCACTCACGTTTGTTATGATCTTCTTCCCCTTTTCTTTAGTAATTACATTAACTCCTATACCTGCATGGTTTGGAAAAGGGTTATGAGCCACATTTGGTTGCTCATTATCACCAACGTTTATGGCATTCTTCTGCCTTAACCTTTGGACAATCTTCTTGAAGGCAGTTCAATTCTTAATCGAATTTCCAAGAACCCCTGTGTGATACTCACATTGAACATTAGCATCGTTCCATTTGGGATATGAAGGTTGTAGGGGTGACACATGGTAGGGTGATACTATATGTCTATCACACAACACTTAGAACAACTCCTTGTACGTCATAAGGATTAGATCAAACTAAATATTCTCCCTCTCCTGCCTTGGCTCCTTTGTTCCCTGTCTAGTAGAACTTTATTTAAATGATCTTTTGGTCTGAGGTTGAGACACAATAATGTTATCCGAATCGTACTTCCCTACGTTGTTGACCTCATTATCCTTCATTCTCACTGATAGTTTACTGGCAGACTCACCTCCATCAAGTCTCCCACTCTTGATTTCCATTTCAATAATCTCTACTGATGTAACCAAGTGAGCAAAACTCTTGGATGAATTCCTTATAAGGTTCCCGATAAAGGAGCTCTTAAAGTGTTTACAAAGAACATGTTTGTTTCTTTTTCCTCAAGCGACAGATGAACTTGTACAGCCACATCCCTCCATCTCTGAGGATACTGTCTGAAGCTCTCATTTGATCTTTTCTCCATGCTTTGCAGTATGATTCGATTAGGCCTAACATCCTTCACATTCTTGTATTGTTTTAGAAAGACTTTAGCCAAGTCTTTCCATGACTGAATGTGAACTCTGCTCAATTGATTATACCATCGAATGGTTGAACCTACTAAACTCTCTTTAATGGATTAATAGTTGATCATCCCCTATGTAGCCAGTTATTTTCCTGTAGAACTTTATGATGTGAGTAGATCGACATCTCATGCCATCGAACTTTTCAAATCAAGAACTTTGAACTTGGGAGATATTATCAAATCAAGAACCAAGCTCAGCTCCTTAGCATCAATCACATACTGCTAGTGCCTTATTTCATATCCTAATTTCCTCTTCCAGTTGTTTCTATTTCTCTTCTAATTATTTTTTCTACTCCATCATGGCTTCTTCATCAATCTGGGACTTGGTTATACTGATGTTATTCCTGATGTGAGCTCGCTCTAGGATATAAGTTCATAGAAGCACTAGTATCAGGTATGGAGCCCTTTCCATGTTCGATATTCTTCTATTCATGTAATCCAACAAACTTATCAAACGGATCTTTTTGGGCTTTTAACATATCCTCTTGCATTTTCTTCACACAATCTGGGTAATTTTATCATCCATTATCTTTTCCTGTTGTTATACGGGTGATCGGAAGTTCCCAGTATTCTACCATATAGTCCTTTTATTAATGTTGATTTTATTAATAAATATGAAAAATATGACTATAAATGAATATAATGCAATGCGAAAAGTAAAATGCAAATGCAAAATGCAAGGTGTTGATTTTGGAGTGATTCCTTAGAACAACTTTTTATATTAGAAACAAAGTTCGATTACAAGGCTTAAACATATCACGGATAAAGTTGTAATATCTCCCCTAATTGTTACATGTGCCTAAGTAATTCCAGGATCCTTAGAGCTTCTTCCGTCTCGGGTTTCAGTCCTTCACTTACAGTAGCAGCTTCATGTACCAAGTTGTTCAAGTACTTAGCCATTCCTTGAGCATGATCCAAGTAGCTGGCAATGAGGTTGTCCCTTTGTTTAACTCTCCACTAACATGTTCTCAATGATAGTGCCACTATATAGATCCTTCATAAGGGAATATCAAAAGTCATTTGCCTTTCTCTACAACTCTTTGACCATACTATCGAGTTCATTCACACGTTTCTTCAAGCTTTCAAACTCTCCACGACTGATCTACCTTTTTGGCTTTGGTATCTTCATAATGTTGCCTCTAATCCCAAGATCTTGCCCTTCATTTTCTTATTTGGGCTCGACTCTCTTGTAGTGGTTGTTTTAATGAACTATTTTCTTTTAAAATGCACTTTCTCCTGATGTCTACTTTGCTTGAAATCTTCCTTGCTTTCCCCAACATCTCTCTTTAGACTTGCCACTTCTTGCTTCCATTCTGCGGGTGATTTGCTTGAGCTAGTGGCCATCTGAGCTTTTACCATTCGTTGGTATGCTAACTGAATATCTTCAAAATCCAATCGGAGCTACTTTTCCACTTTTTCAATTTGGTCAACTCGACCCTTTTGGATATCAATTTCAACCCCTTTTTAGTATACCTCATCTTCCATCTTTTGTAATGTTTCCTTCCATTGTTTTTTCTCAGACTCAAAATCACGCTTGTCTAGTTCCAACTTGGATGTCACAACTCTAAAATGTTATTCAATTGGTTGAGTATTTTTAGGATTACCATTGGGATATTTTCATTAACCTCGATTAATTCTTCATTCCTCGTATTCTTATGAAAGCTTCGTATCAAAAGTGGAGATTTACTCGATGATCTGCTTCTATGTGTCATCAATCCCTTTGACTTTAATCTTTTACTCCTCCTCTTTGAATGCAAACTATGATCAACAAATCCCAAGTTACATGAGTGAATTGCCTCGACCCATACTGCCTGGAAACTAGTAAATGAGCATATCCCACAATACCCCATATGCCTCGCAAAGAAACCCAATCTTTCTCTCAATACCTATAGATATATCTGAAGATAGATTTCATAAAGCACACCATTACATGTCACCATCTCTAATATATTTTAAAATAACAATCTACTTCTCTTCAGTGAAGCCTCCCAGCCAGTCTCATGAAAAGAAATCTTTCAAAGGCAAAAACGCTTCTAAAAATACTCGACCAGATGTCCTCTCCACGTGTTTAAAGTGATTAAGGATCCAAACTAACAAAAGTGATGCACACCCTATGAAACACCCTTCTCCCTCTCGTCTGTAAGAGTTTAAAGAACGAAATGTCTCTACCAATATAGTTGGAACATGGTCCACATGTCTATCCAATCTCTCAAATAAATCAACCACTGACACTCAACATGCCCCAAAACTTTTGGGAATATGAACCCATAAATACCCATATCAAATCTTCTTTCTCTTGTCAGGATGACGATCATTTACCTCTCAAAGAGAAGTCCATATGATGCATTCACTATCTCCTTTCTTCTTAATACTTCTAATGACCCATTCCTCACTTATTTCATCCATCAAAAGTAGCTTCTTTTTGAAAGAATAGGTGTTTGGCGAGTTTGTGTACACCCTATCAATTTGGAATCTCTGACAATGGATCAAAACATGATAATCTTCTATTGTAGGTGTTAGATCCACTCGACCAAAGGTAAAGCAGTTGTAGGCAGAATTCAAAAAATGTGCAAGAGCTCTAAACAAATCCCTATTAATTGGGATGTCTAAGAGATAAAAATATCACTATACAACTGATAAAATATATGATTATCGATCTTTTCCCATCCCCCATATATTATTTATCTCTCTTAGAACATTTTGGAGAACGTTAATGTGAGCGTAACCAATCAAATATGACACGTATCCAGGCAGTAAGCTATCTCTATTAGTAAATTGAGACTTCTCGGACCACCTTAAAACATCTTCATTATCTTCTACCTCTTTTTGGATTCTTCGTTCCATATTACTAGCCTTCTATATGAACATCAGACATAGATCAACACCATAGAATGAATAGTTTTATTGCAAAAAATGAAAAACAAAAAGGCAAAAGAAAATTGATTAGTAATCATAAAGAAATCAATTGAGCATAATACATCTTGTTAATAAAACCTACCCTCACATGTTGGTTACTCAATCATGATTCAACAGATCCTACCCAAACATGATTTCTACCATATGATTTGTTTAACATATAAATCCTAACCTCATGTCATCTAGTTCACATGTTTATTTAGAAAAATAAACCTAACCGCATGATTTCTAGCTCTCATACATTTATTTGGAAAGTAAAATTACACTACGAAAATTAAAGGGTACATAAAAAGCTTTTCCTTGTGTGCTCTCCTCACAGGATTTCTAGGTTTGAGTCCTAGGTTCATTATATGATGGTTCATCTCTAAAGTAAAAGGTTCTCGAATTGTCCTTGTCGGTACCCCTTAGGATTCTAAACCCTCAATCTTGGCCCATCACATGCTTTTGGATTGATTTCAATTCGAGGGGATAAACCTCCCTATTCCCATACAGGGGTGAAAACCATCACGAGGACCATAAGGCGTGAGTCCTAGGACCGACCAAAATTATCAATTCTACTTAAATGAGATGGAGCGGGTTTTAGCTCAAAGTAATGATAATCTGAGTGCATAGTGTGAGAGGAAAAGCAAAAAAAACACAATCAGATAACACAAATCTCAATTCCCAATTCCCTTTAAGATATATTTAATCTAAAACATTAGGAAACAAAATAGTCCAACTATTTAGTGGTTAATCAAATTGCAAACACAAATTTATTTTAATCACACAAGGGATCAAAAATTAAATTAGGACAAATTTGTAATTTTCAATACAAAGACAATTAATTAATGACTAATGGCCTGACTCCATAAATCTCCCCAGTGAAGTCGCCAAGCTATCAAAACGAATTTAAAATTTAAGTGATTTAAAGTCTTGCCTTGATTAATTTGGGGTTTCCTTTAAAAATAAAAAATGGCTCGAGGAGTCGCCACCAATATTTGATTAGGGTGTGATTAGGCACCCAAAGAGGTTATCATTTTAATAAAAAAATGATTTTCATATTAAAATAACATTTTTTAGGTCTCCATTCCAAAATTTGTTCGGATTCGATTATGCGTGGGGAAGGGTTAACACACCCATAGCGCCCTAAATCGACACTTAGTCGATTATTTAGTTGTCTTTGCAATGAAACTTACGTATTCAAATTTAATTTAATTTAAGATCCCTTTTTATCATATAAAATATTATTCTTTGAATTTTGAAAGGGAAAATAATGATATTTGATATTTTTCTATCGAAAGGAAATGGTCTCTCATGCCTTAAAGCAACCAATTAATTTTCCAATTGAAACAAAAGAAATATCACAATCCCTTAAAAAATTCATCATTAATTCAGATTTCAAATGCATGAATAAAATAAATTAAATTAAAATTACCAATCCTTTTAGAAAGAAGAATGATATTCGGTTATTTAAAGACATCAAGATCAAACCTTTTAAAAGTTCTAACGATTTTCTCTCGACGAATTTAAATAGACTGACATTTCTTTTTCTATCGTTTGCAAATTTTAGGTGTAATCATTTTTTAAGGTTGCACTTGATGGGATACACTTTCATCTTAACATTATCGGAAGTAACTTTCTTATGCCTTAAGACAATCACTTCACAAAAAACTCTAAAATGAAAGGGTATTACCCGTAATCCAATTATTTGAATCGAATCGTATTATGCTTGTGAGGTATCATACATATTGTGAAAAGATGGTGTCGTGTGATTCATAAATAGTTTATTCACATGCACATGTAATGTAAACGTATCAACATGCAAAACAAATATACATATATAGTTAATTAAAGAAAGTATTTACCCAACAAATAACTAATATATACAAACTAGCATAACCTATATATTATTCATGTGCATATTAAAGTAATTAGTAATATTTTAATTTAGACAAAAAAATATATGTATACACAAATACTTAAGAAACGTAGTAAATATATTTAATATTTATTGATGGGATAATAAAAGAAAAATTTATTGCACTATGCTTGAAAAATAAATGACAATGGTTAAATTATCATTAATTTGGTTGATACCTTATAATACATGCATAATGTTCAAAACAAGGCAAAAAAAATATACATAATATTCATGGCAGCATGTACACAAACATGGTATTGGACTCAAATATAAGAAAAATCAAGTATGGCAGCCTAAAGCGTAATAACAGAAACAAAGCATGTTCATTAAATAGGGACTAAATAGTAAAAACAAAAAAATTAAAGTCTTAAAAATAAATATGATAATAATCAATGCAGAGACACAAACCTCATGCAACATAGGTACTGGGTTGCAATTAAACCAATAACGTACGGTACTAAAACGGGAAATATTAAAATTATGCAAAAATGTGCAAAGGGGTAGGAAAATGAAATAAACATGTAAAAAGGATTAAAATGAAGATAAAAAAATTACATGCTAAACATAGAAATCAACATAAGTTAAAATACACTAGCATATGGGACCAAAAGAAATGCGCAAAATAAGAGACATAAATGAAACTTGCAGGAAACCTCGAAATGAGGACTAAAGTGCAATACTCAAAAAATGCTCATAGCCCTTACAGCAATACCCACGCGGGTTGCCCTAGCCCTAAATGGCGCCGTTTTGGCAACCTATAAAGTGTATATTTTGGGTAAAAATTTGTAGCTCGCATTATGTATCATCTTTGCTATCTAGCCAAACTTCCTCCTCTTAACCCTTTTTTTCTTGTTCTTGTCCATAAGGCCACCATTGCCGTCCCCGCTTATGGACTCCGACGAGGGTCAAACGGTCTCTCACCGACACCCTAGGCCTCAAAACAGGTCCTTACACTGACTAGACCTTCCAAAATCGAACCAAAACAACTCTTAATCTAAAATATTCGTCCTTTCGAAACCCCAAATAGCCAAACCTAGGTCCTAATCACCGAAAAAGGGAAGGTTTACCTTCGGTTCTCAAGGGTTTTTTTGGTTTCGGTGAAGGAGATGGAAGAAGCCCCTCTCTTTTCGAAGAATGTATAGATTTTTTTAAGGTTTCTTTTCTTTCTTTCTTTTTTTCGGGTATGGTGATTGCTCGATGATAACCAAAAAAGGCCCTATTTTTCTGTTTTTGTTTTTGAATATATCACTCTTCACCGAAAAAAACGTCTCCTTTTATATTGCTTTCTTTTTCTGTTTCATGGATGATCTAAGGGCCGAGAGAGATTTGCTCGTTCTTTTGTTTGGTTGTGACAACAAGGCCCCTACCATATGCTACTATCATGGCAGAGGTGGGCTAATATGGTCGTTCGGGCGTTCAGGTCCAACAGAGGTGGCCGCGTGAACGTGTGGGGACCAAAAATGAATGCGTGGGATCTGAATCATTGGATCCAAGTCTCAATCCAATGGTCACTGATTGACGACGGTTGAGACCCAAAAGCAAGATGGCACTAGGGTTTGCTTCTGAGCGTTGGATTGGTAACAGATCTTACGGCTCATATCTCCTGGTAGCGCTGGACAAGAGAGGCGGCTAGGTTTTCTTCCAAGCCCTAAACGTTGTGTTGTCTCCATTCTCGGGCCTCTACTTTCTGGGCCATCTGCCTTAGATCTATTTTTGTGATGTTTGGGTTTTTGGTAATATGGGTTGTATCCAAAAATAATAAAAGTTAAATGTTTATTTTTAAATTTAGCCATCATATTTACATTTATATTTGTATTTAATAATAAATATATACCTATAGCATATAAACAACACATATATTAAATATATATACTTACACATATAATATATATATATACTTACATATATAACATATATATTTAATAATCAATATTAATCCAATATATATTTAATGACAAATATTAATTAAAGACATTACTAATCAAAGAGGAAAATAAAAATATTTATAAAAACTTGAATAAAAACCCAGACGAAAATGAGCATCTATATTTATTATATGCAAACCATTAATACTAATGCAAATTCATGCACAAGTGAAAGTTGTTAATCCTCCCTTAAACTTGGTGTCTCATTCCTCATGTCCCAAACTTGACAAAACAAGCTTTCCATGACTGATTGGAATTTCCTTGCCTTAGCGTGTGTGATAGGTCAACTAGGGAATTCTTTCAGGTCCTTATCAGTTGAGATCACATCATTCCCTCCCTCTTTAAAGCGATTTGTCCCCAAATCGACACTTACTACAAAAAAAGAACAACCTTAACTTCCTTTAGAAAGGGAACTTCTTTTCTTTTATTTTGCACCAAAACCATTCTCTGGGATCAAAATCTTCACTTTTGTGAATTTTATTTTCATGTTACTTGCTTGATCTGAAGTTGATTCTTTTGCAATATTCATGGATGTTGTGCTCAGTTTGTTCAAAAACATTTCATGACCTCTTGTGGAACACCTTTTCCTTTTTATCTTTATACATTTCCGAATAATTTCGCTTGAGTAGGTAGATAGTTCTCGCTTCATGTCCTTGAATGAAGCATACATTTTCAAAATGGAGAATTGGAGTTTGATATCCAAACTTATTCCAAAATTGCAAAAGAACTTGTCATCACAAGTTACTAAGATAACTCTATGTAGGTATATCATCTTGCTGCAAATTAAACCAAGGTTAGAAAATGATAAACTTACATCAAAGTGAATGGAAATAGAAAACCATGGAGGATGTTTGATAATCTGAATTGGTGGTTGCTACTTGATGTCCTTGATGATGAAAATCATCATTAGATCATTCTTTGAATCATAAACAAACAAGGGTGTCGTTTGGCTATACTCATGATTAGTAATGAGTTTGGAACGTCCCTTAAAGCTTTTCCATCATTTTGCATTAATGAAAAATCAAGGATAGGATTAAAAGAATGGTTAGTGTAAGATGAAATTTCTTTTTCGTGTTTTCCTCCATATTCTTTTTCCCACTCTCATCTTTTTCTAATCTCTATTTCTCTTGCAAACACATTAATTTTGTTTCACTCCTCTGTCACTTGCTTTTGCTTTTCCCTTGGTTTTTCCCACATTCTTAATCTCTTTCTCTTTGGTTTTTTCAAAACTCTATCTCAAATGGATTTAATCTTCATGGACTTGTTTTGGTGATAATGCAACTAAAATGATATTATTTGTTTCATGAGTGAACTTATATCAATTGGTATAGCCATCACGAATCATTATCCTATCGAATTGCCATGGTCTTCCGAGTAGTAGATGACTAGCATACATTGGAATGACATCACATAGCACCTCGTCGTTGTATATTCCAACGGAGAAATAAAAACCTACATGGTGACATTGAGTTCCCATCCATCATTAAGCCATTGTAGCTTGTAAGGATGTGGATGCTTTGTTGTTTCTAGGACAAACTTATCTACCTTCAAAGTACTAACAACATTAGTACAACTACCTCAATCAATTATGAAAAATCATACCTTCCAATTAACGTGGAAGCGAGTATGAAATATGTTATTGTGTTGTTCATCTCATTCAATTGATTGCACACTTATACGCCTTTCAAAAATTAGAGCCTCTCCTTCAACAGCGTGCTCCAACTCTTCTTCTTCTTTGATGGAAGTGTCATCATTTTCATCCTCCTCTTGATTATCTCAATCTCCCATCATTTCGAAGGAATATAGTGTTGTGATTTGGGAATTTTCTAGTAATGTTTTCTCGCCCCAAGCTCTTGAAGCATTGTACATCACGATATCGAATGGTAATGGTCGGACCCTTACCCTTGGTGGTCTCGACAATGGTCTTGTTACCTTTGGGTAGTCCGCCTCATTGGTGGAATTGGAGAACTCTTTTTGTAAGAGATTTTCCCCCATTTTGATGTTGCACTCCCATATGAACATGGGGTTCCATTTCTTTTGATGCTTATCCACCTTTATGGCCATATGCACCATGTCATCAATCTCCACGTAATATTACAACTCTACCACATTTGCAATATTTAGATCAAGACCCACTATGAATCTTGCCATTGTAGCTTCTCGATCCTCATCTATACAAGGACAAGTCATGGCCACCTCCTTCTCTTTATAATAACCTTCAACACTCCAGTTTCCTTGCATAGAGTTTTGGAGCCTATTGAACAACTCACGATGGTAGTAGGTTGGAATGAATTCCCTCTGCATCACCGATTTCATTTCATTCCATGTAGAGATAGGGCGCTTACCATTGCATCTCTTACTAGATGTCATTTAATCCCACCAAATTAATGCATAATCTATAAACTCAATAGCAACAAGTTTTACCTTCTTGTATTCAGAATAGTTGTGACACTCAAATATGTGTTAAACTTTCTTCTCCAAGAAAGGTAGGCTTCAGGATCCATTTTACCTTGAAATGATGGAATGGTTATCTTAATATTGTCAGGTTTATCATCCATTGGTGGACGACACCTTTGGGGTCTTATACCTCGATTCTCCATTCTTTGTTGAAATATACGTTCATTTTTCTTGCCCATGTTTTACCTCTTCTTCAAATTCTTTATGATAGACGACATCTCCTTGGTCTTGCCTATGTCGTCTTTGATTTTATTCATCCTCAATGTGGTCAATTCATTCATGCATTGGTTCCAATTCATCTCTTAACATCCTAGCCAGCACTTGGACCATTTCTTCCATTTGCAAGTTTGTAACACCCCAATTTAGGGGCTAAATTTAAGAAATTATAAAGTGGTGGATTTAATTTGATGTTTTGAAAGAAACAGTGGGTTAAATTACAAGATTTCAAAGTTGGAAGACCATTTTAAGAAGTGCAGGAAATTCAGTGGCTAAACCCATGATTTAACCATTTTTTTAATATGTTGAATTATAAGTTCTCTCCCCGTGCGCAGGTTCAGGAGAAAATTTTCCAGTTTTCCCTCTCCAACTACCCTCCTTTCAACTCCGATCTACTCGCCGTCTGACCTCCGATCGACGAGCCGAAACCACCACCGTGTTCGTTGCCAACCGAGGAACAAAACCCCTCAAACCTTTCATCGTGAATCGTCGTCGTTCGTCGTTAATTTCTGTCGAAAGTATCGTCGGTAATAACTCGGTTTTTGTTGGTTTTTCATCGATTCACGACGATCGGTCATCTGTTTACGACACCTCCCGCACCATCGTGTTCCTTGTGCCGTTCCGAGTCCACCGGTGTTCTCCTTTTTCTCCGGCGGCGGCAGCGCGTGTGGAGGTGAAGTGGTCAAAGTTTCCGACATTTCAAAATCGAGCTCTCCGCCGTTCAAAATTGTGAACCGAGCTTTGTAAGTATCTCGAAATCGCTCAAAATAATTTTTAGAAATTTTTCTATGAATTTTACACTGCCGGAACAGTGCCCACGCGCCCCACGCGCCGCCACTGCGCGTGGGGAAGACAAAAGTGACCGGTTTGACCGGTTTTAGTGGATAGTTGACCGGTTTGACCGGTCATAACCCGACCCGACCCGACCCGTTTACCCGACCCGTTTACCCGACCAGTTGACCCGACCCGTTGACCCGACCCGTTGACCCGACCCGTTGACCGTTGACCCGTTGACCGTTGACCCCGTTGACCACTGTTGACCAAAACTTTGACCGGCTTTGATCGAGCATTAAACGACCTTTGACTTCGACCGAGTATACCTATCCTGACATTTTTCGACGTTCCAAATCCGATTCCGCTGTCCTTTTTTCGAAATTCGAACCCGAAGACCTCGAAATTGCCGGTCAAACCCGTTGACTTTGATTTTGACCGAATATTCCAAATTTCCGAAAAGTCATATTTTATGCTTTCGACGTTCTGAATCCGAATCCGAAGTCCGTTTCGCCAAATTCGAACCCGGTAAGCCGTCTTTCACTGATTTATCACCCAATTCGATCCGTTTATCGTAATTAAGCTTCGTTTCTGATATAATTTATGTTGATATGTATCTGAGGAATTATTGGAAGTTGAATTGAAGATCAAAGGCGTTCGAATGGAATTTTTATGGTCGATCAGTATTGCACGGAAATCGAGGTAATACTTTACTACCTCTTATGCTTTATGGAACATGTTGGTATTGATAAATGCATGAATGGAAATGTTTAGTCTCATATGTGTAATTAATGAATATCTACACTAGGTACAAATACGGTAGAAAGTAGATAACTAAATATGGCTCAGATGACTATTATAGAAATTGGAGGACGGTTTGAATTAAATTACAAGTTCTGGAATTAAGTAAAAGAATTAACCATGGATCGTAGATTATAATTTATCTCATTAAAGGTACTTATATGATAAATTAAGAGAATATTTCGATTAGGGAAAATTACGAAATTACCCTTATGTTGGAAAATGATAAGAATTGTCTCTGGAAGTGGATTAATAAATCTGAAAAGAATTATTGATCTGCTAAAACTATTGATGTGCATAAGAAATGTTAGTTTTACTTGGAAATTATGGAGAACCGGTTTTTAACCCCAAGAAGGTTTATGCAAGATACTAGAAGTGTGTTAAGGGAATTATTTCAAGATCAGAGATTGTTCAAGAAAGAAATTAATCATATGATCTCTAAATTATATTATTTTCGTTAAGAGCTAATATCGAACTTATCTGGCTAAGAAATTACGGAAATGCCTTAAGAGGTAGAATAGTCTGAGATGACTCTGAATGAGAAAATACTTAGAGGATTCGTACTTAACTCGAATAAGTACGGATTTAATTGTTAAGATCCCGACTTAGTGCAGGAAAATTTATGATATTCCGTTTTGTAAAGTCTGAGAAGACACTTGACCTGAAAATATTCGAATAATGAGTAAATACTGGAAGAGTAATTTATCGGGGGTATTTTGCTGTCAGAATTGTTCGAAAGGACTGAAGTAAATGATAAGATTGAATTAAATAATAAGATCGGATGGAAGGAAAAGATTGAAATACCGTAGATCTGTAAAATGACCAAAATACCCCTGTAATGGAAATGAACCAAGAATATCACCAAGCTCAGGAATGATTGGATATCCTCGAGCTCTGAAATGAATGGAATAAAACTGAATACCAAAATTTACAAAATAACCTTATGGCCTAAATTAAGTAAATGTATTGGATTAATTAAGGAATCCAAGTAGCATAAGTATTGGACTACCTTTAAAGGTAATGGAAAACAATTTAAGTGAATAGATCAACCCTAAAGCTATGTCAATACTTGAATGGCATAGATATTACTGGAACATGTGTTCGTCTTCTCAAGTTTGGCTCAATGATAATTTTGGAAGTATTCAGCTCAGCTCAGCTCTAGATCGTATTCAGTACTAAGAATTGGATGTTTGTTCGACAAATCAACCACGAAGACCAAATTGAATGGAATGAAAGTACAACATGTATCTGAAATTCAGGAACGTTTGAATTACTCTGGAAAATCCTGAAGTAACTGGAATGGACATGACTGCTAAATGAACTAGGTAACCTCAATGACTAAGGATTTAATAAGTGATTTGGATAAGTCTGGAAACTCTTATGAGTTTACGTAGTGTACAATTACAATGGGTTATGAACAAATTAATCAAGTACGTCATCATTTTATGATATTGTGGAAGCGTGGAAATGAAATAAAGACATTGGAAGATTTATTCAGCGATGATTCCGAAAATGGTCTACGGACAAGAATTGTGGTATTAAAGAGTAAATACCCTAGAAGGAAAATGAATTGATCAGTCGACATAGATTGTTAAGGTTCTGAATCTTCGTTCTCAAGTTGTTCGATTATCCGATCAATTGACATGGATATAAGGATTCTGAATACCCTTCTGATTACATACAACTTCTGAAAACTGTCCAAATAAGATATGATCCTGATAATTCACATTCTGAATAACTGATGATTATGTCAGTTATTGAACTTTTCCAATAGTATTTCTAAACGTCCGGTATTTTATCGGTATACTGAAAATCCGTGTTTCTCTGCCTGCTAAGATTATTTAGCATCTCTGAATAATATCTGTAAACTCTGGTGTGTTCCCTAATCATATAAATATTTTATCTGATTTCCGACTTGAATTCTGTTCTGATAAATGACCTGAATTCTGTTCTGATTTCTGATCTGGATTCTGTTCTGATATCTGTTCTGAATTCTGTTTTGATTTCTGATATCTTCGTTTAATGACGGAAAAATGTTTTAATTGGGGGGTATTGTTGAAGGAAGAATTTCCGCAGGTACCTCGGCTTTGTGCTCAGGGCCTTATATGTTGTGTTGGGTTGGGTGTATGGTTCTGGGGAACCTACACATTATGTTGTGATGGGATGGGGGTATATATATATATATATGTGTTTTAAAAAGATCTGAAAAGTTACATGGTTTTTGGGAACACATTAGAAAACCTATTCTGATATCCTGAACCTAGACATCCGAATATTTCCATCTGAAATGAATACTATTTGTTACTACATGCGATATCAATGGACCTCAGCTCAACATAAAGATCTGTAAATATCTGAACCAATAAGGAAAATATGTTTATCTGTATCTGCACGTTTTTTAGCATCATCTGGTAGTTCTTTATTACTGAGCTTTTCGAAGCTCACTCTATTACTCACCTTTTCAGGTTAAAAGAATTGTACCAGTGCATCTATCGACTTCAGTAAGAGAGTTCTTCCGGCGTTGTTACAGAGTATGGTACATGTGATTAGGGGGCATGTAATTGTATTTTGATTTATATACGAGTCTGGAAATATGTTTTATTTTTAAATAGTGACAAATGATTTTATAAGTTTACATGTTCTGATAAAAGATTTAAATTTTCCGCTATTTTTACAATGGGTCGCTCCGGTGGCCCTAATGTGACTTCCCGGATCGGATTGGGTTACCCGCATCGGTCTGGGGGGTTACATTTAGTGGTATCAGAGCTATGGTTTGAGTCAAAATTTTTCAAGATAGACCGGCCGGTCGAATGTCAAAATATATCTGATCAGTACATGCCCCTAGACTGCAATCGTACCTCTCTGAGCCGGAACTCCAGGGCTGAGTCCCTATCTGTAACGAACAAACCGAAGTTTCTATCTGTTACGGTTATATTTGTACAAAAAGGAATTCCAGTAACATCTGTTTAATCGCTGTAAAGTACCTCACGAGCCGTGTGTGATTATTCATCTGAGAAATTCTGACTCGACTCCGGAAATGAAATTGGGATATGCTGCTGCTCTATGAGCCTATTCACGTAACCAAGACTAAATTGATTACTCAAGGAAATTTTCGTTTGGATTCTTTTATTGAAATGAGGAAAAATTATGATAAGAATGTATGCTCAGTTGGTTAAGGATTAGTGCAGGATCTGTATTTCTATAAGAGCTAAATGAAAGATATGAAAGAACTGATAGAAGTTTTATTTCTGCAATTATTGACATGAATGAATTTCGAGGACGAAATTCTTTTTAAGGAGGGAAGAATTGTAACACCCCAATTTAGGGGCTAAATTTAAGAAATTATAAGTGGTGGATTTAATTTGATGTTTTGAAAGAAACAGTGGGTTAAATTACAAGATTTCAAAGTTGGAAGACCATTTTAAGAAGTGCAGGAAATTCAGTGGCTAAACCCATGATTTAACCATTTTTTTAATATGTTGAATTATAAGTTCTCTCCCCGTGCGCAGGTTCAGGAGAAAATTTTCCAGTTTTCCCTCTCCAACTACCCTCTTTTCAACTCCGATCTACTCGCCGTCTGACCTCCGATCGACGAGCCGAAACCACCACCGTGTTCGTTGCCAACCGAGGAACAAAACCCCTCAAACCTTTCATCGTGAATCGTCGTCGTTCGTCGTTAATTTCTGTCGAAAGTATCGTCGGTAATAACTCGGTTTTTGTTGGTTTTTCATCGATTCACGACGATCGGGTCATCTGTTTACGACACCTCCCGCACCATCGTGTTCCTTGTGCCGTTCCGAGTCCACCGGTGTTCTCCTTTTTCTCCGGCGGCGGCAGCGCGTGTGGAGGTGAAGCGGTCAAAGTTTCCGACATTTCAAAATCGAGCTCTCCGCCGTTCAAAATTGTGAACCGAGCTTTGTAAGTATCTCGAAATCGCTCAAAATAATTTTTAGAAATTTTTCTGTGAATTTTACACTGCCGGAACAGTGCCCACGCGCCCCCACGCGCCGCCACTGCGCGTGGGGAAGACAAAAGTGACCGGTTTGACCGGTTTTAGTGGATAGTTGACCGGTTTGACCGGTCATAACCCGACCCGACCCGACCCGTTTACCCGACCCATTTACCCGACCAGTTGACCCGACCCGTTGACCCGACCCGTTGACCCGACCCGTTGACCGTTGACCCGTTGACCGTTGACCCACGTTGACCACTGTTGACCAAAACTTTGACCGGCTTTGATCGAGCATTAAACGACCTTTGACTTCGACCGAGTATACCTATCCTGACATTTTTCGACGTTCCAAATCCGATTCCGCTGTCCGTTTTTCGAAATTCGAACCCGAAGACCTCGAAATTGCCGGTCAAACCCGTTGACTTTGATTTTGACCGAATATTCCAAATTTCCGAAAAGTCATATTTTATGCTTTCGACGTTCTGAATCCGAATCCGAAGTCCGTTTCGCCAAATTCGAACCCGGTAAGCCGTCTTTCACTGATATATCACCCAATTCGATCCGTTTATCGTAATTAAGCTTCGTTTCTGATATAATTTATGTTGATATGTATCTGAGGAATTATTGGAAGTTGAATTGAAGATCAAAGGCGTTCGAATGGAATTTTTATGGTCGATCAGTATTGCACGGAAATCGAGGTAATACTTTACTACCTCTTTATGCTTTATGGAACATGTTGGTATTGATAAATGCATGAATGGAAATGTTTAGTCTCATATGTGTAATTAATGAATATCTACACTAGGTACAAATACGGTAGAAAGTAGATAACTAAATATGGCTCAGATGACTATTATAAGAAATTGGAGGACGATTTGAATTAAATTACAAGTTCTGGAATTAAGTAATAAAAGAATTAACCATGGATCGTAGATTATAATTTATCTCATTAAAGGTACTTATATGATAAATTAAGAGAATATTCGATTAGGGAAAATTACGAAATTACCCTTATGTTGGAAAATGATAAGAATTGTCTCTGGAAGTGGATTAATAAATCTGAAAAGAATTATTGATCTGCTAAAACTATTGATGTGCATAAGAAATGTTAGTTTTACTTGGAAATTATGGAGAACCGGTTTTTAACCCCAAGAAGGTTTATGCAAGATACTAGAAGTGTGTTAAGGGAATTATTTCAAGATCAGAGATTGTTCAAGAAAGAAATTAATCATATGATCTCTAAATTATATTATTTTCGTTAAGAGCTAATATCGAACTTATCTGGCTAAGAAATTACGGAAATGCCTTAAGAGGTAGAATAGTCTGAGATGACTCTGAATGAGAAAATACTTAGAGGATTCGTACTTAACTCGAATAAGTACGGATTTAATTGTTAAGATCCCGACTTAGTGCAGGAAAATTTATGATATTCCGTTTGTAAAGTCTGAGAAGACACTTGACCTGAAAATATTCGAATAATGAGTAAATACTGGAAGAGTAATTTATCGGGGGTATTTTGCTGTCAGAATTGTTCGAAAGGACTGAAGTAAATGATAAGATTGAATTAAATAATAAGATCGGATGGAAGGAAAAGATTGAAATACCGTAGATCTGTAAAATGACCAAAATACCCCTGTAATGGAAATGAACCAAGAATATCACCAAGCTCAGGAATGATTGGATATCCTCGAGCTCTGAAATGAATGGAATAAAACTGAATACCAAAATTTACAAAATAACCTTATGGCCTAAATTAAGTAAATGTATTGGATTAATTAAGGAATCCAAGTAAGCATAAGTATTGGACTACCTTTAAAGGTAATGGAAAACAATTTAAGTGAATAGATCAACCCTAAAGCTATGTCAATACTTGAATGGCATAGATATTACTGGAACATGTGTTCGTCTTCTCAAGTTTGGCTCAATGATAATTTTGGAAGTATTCAGCTCAGCTCAGCTCTAGATCGTATTCAGTACTAAGAATTGGATGTTTGTTCGACAAATCAACCACGAAGACCAAATTGAATGGAATGAAAGTACAACATGTATCTGAAATTCAGGAACGTTTGAATTACTCTGGAAAATCCTGAAGTAACTGGAATGGACATGACTGCTAAATGAACTAGGTAACCTCAATGACTAAGGATTTAATAAGTGATTTGGATAAGTCTGGAAACTCTTATGAGTTTACGTAGTGTACAATTACAATGGGTTATGAACAAATTAATCAAGTACGTCATCATTTTATAATATTGTGGAAGCGTGGAAATGAAATAAAGACATTGGAAGATTTATTCAGCGATGATTCCGAAAATGGTCTACGGACAAGAATTTGTGGTATTAAAGAGTAAATACCCTAGAAGGAAAATGAATTGATCAGTCGACATAGATTGTTAAGGTTCTGAATCTTCGTTCTCAAGTTGTTCGATTATCCGATCAATTGACATGGATATAAAGGATTCTGAATACCCTTCTGATTACATACAACTTCTGAAAACTGTCCAAATAAGATATGATCCTGATAATTCACATTCTGAATAACTGATGATTATGTCAGTTATTGAGCTTTTCCAATAGTATTTCTAACGTCCGGTATTTTATCGGTATACTGAAAATCCGTGTTTCTCTGCCTGCTAAGATTATTTAGCATCTCTGAATAATATCTGTAAACTCTGGTGTGTTCCCTAATCATATAAATATTTTATCTGATTTCCGACTTGAATTCTGTTCTGATAAATGACCTGAATTCTGTTCTGATTTCTGATCTGGATTCTGTTCTGATATCTGTTCTGAATTCTGTTTTGATTTCTGATATCTTCGTTTAATGACGGAAAATGTTTTAATTGGGGGGTATTGTTGAAGGAAGAATTTCCGCAGGTACCTCGGCTTTGTGCTCAGGGCCTTATATGTTGTTGGTTGGGTGTATGGTTCTGGGGAACCTACACATTATGTTGTGATGGGATGGGGGTATATATATATATATATGTGTTTTAAAAAGATCTGAAAAGTTACATGGTTTTTGGGAACACATTAGAAAACCTATTCTGATATCCTGAACCTAGACATCCGAAATATTTCCATCTGAAATGAATACTATTTGTTACTACATGCGATATCAATGGACCTCAGCTCAACATAAAGATCTGTAAATATCTGAACCAATAAGGAAAATATGTTTATCTGTATCTGCACGTTTTTCAGCATCATCTGGTAGTTCTTTATTACTGAGCTTTTCGAAGCTCACTCTATTACTCACCTTTTCAGGTTAAAAGAATTGTACCAGTGCATCTATCGACTTCAGTAAGAGAGTTCTTCCGGCGTTGTTACAGAGTATGGTACATGTGATTAGGGGGCATGTAATTGTATTTTGATTTATATACGAGTCTGGAAATATGTTTTATTTTTAAATAGTGACAAATGATTTTATAAGTTTACATGTTCTGATAAAAAGATTTAAATTTTCCGCTATTTTTACAATGGGTCGCTCCGGTGGCCCTAATGTGACTTCCCAGATCGGATTGGGTTACCCGCATCGGTCTGGGGGGTTACAAAGTTGGTGCACCACCATCGTTTTGGCCAGTACCTTTTCATAAAATATGAGAATTGTCTCTCAAATGGCGAGACATGATTATTAAAGCAATAAAAAGAAACCAACAAAAAAACCACACCAATTCACTCCAAAAAAAAGTCACGCACACTCATGTTTCACTCAAGATGACTTTTACCCTTGTTGTGCTCTCTTGTCTTTTACCACTCTTGCTTGCTTTTTAAGTCCTTAATAGAACTCCCTCAAGGCTTGACAAGAATTTCTTGTGGAATTTGTTGAAACAAGTTGGTTAGAAAGGTATATAAGTGTAGGTAATATAGTGCTACAAAAAACAAAGGAAATGTGAGAATATATAATGAAATGGAAAAAATAACTAAAGAAAAGTTGAAACTAATAAAAAAACTTCTTAATTTTTTCAACGATGAAAGATTGCTCCCTCATTTTTTAAATTATTTCTCTTTTTCTTGTAATTTTTTATTTTTTTTAATTTTTTCTAACCTGGGAGAGCGAAAAATCAACTTATTGAACTATCGTAGCTCTGATACTAATTGATATGATCTCGGTTGTAATGTTCTGAATCATATGAGTGTTTCTCGATCGTGATTCTAGTAAGTGACTGAACTTGTAACTAACAAATTTGAAAATAACTCTTAAAGATATGATAAATAGATATAAAAGTGATGTTTGATGGTTGATATGAATAGATAAGAAACCAAATTGCTATAGATGGATGTTATGCGGGTGAAGATGATGTTATGATGAAGTATGAAAAATGATGGTTTTGTGGTCTAAGTGAAATAGAAATATGATGAAAGGAATAGTGAGTTTGTAAGGATTAAATGATTATTGATTGAGACCGACTAACTATATACATATAGGAATCAACAATATAATATGATGGAATTAAGGCGGTAGGGTATGAAACGAGGCCCTTCAGCTATAAGGAGATATGAACATAAACAATGGAATGGATGAATACCACAAGAATGAACTTAAAGCCGATAGAGTTCTCATAGAACTACAAAGAAGCAAACTCTCAAATAGAATTTTAATATATCAAAGTCTGATTACAAATGAAGAGAAAGGTGCCTATTTATAGTGTTCATAGGTTGAATATGAAAAGGTCACACAAAGGAGATGAATGTTTCATCTTAATGGTGATAAATGCTCATGAATGCATTGTTTCTTCTCTTCTCCTTTAGTGGATGAATATTCTAGAGAGTATAGGATGAATTTGGACACTTTTAAGGCTAAATTTTAACCTAATTTTGTCCAAAGGAGGAAGACTCTTGAACTGCCATGGCTTGCTTTCATATGAAAGAAAGGGAGGATGAATGTGAACACTTGAATGCATGTAAACAACTATACTTCCAAGGGGGAGTGTCTCTTGGAATTCCATGATCATCCTAATGCAATTTATCCTTCTTGAATGTCTAAAAGTATGAATTTAGAATACCTTCATTGTATGTCTCCTTGTAGAATATGAAAAGGCCTCTCATTAGTTCAAGCACTTCATTGCATGATTTCCCGTAATGAAATTCTAGCCTACACTGTCTTCGATAAAATTATTATATATTAAGCTCTCAATGTTGGATTGATGATTCAAAAGGTGTTGGAAAGCTAAGAGACATATAAATAATATCCAATTGATTTCAAGACCTAAAAACATATGTACTGCATCCAGAAATGGAAGATAATTTGATTGATATTCTTGCATTTGATGTGGTTGTTCATCTCTTTCATGCACCTACACAATAGTAGTAGATGTTCATGCTTGAATAAATTAAGAAATAAACATGTCATGCAGACTTTAAAGGAGCTATTTTAATTAATGAACCAGTTTAAATGAATGGACTATTTTTATTGAATGATCCAACATACTTAAATGAAGTAGCTTGCTTAAATGAACTACATGCTTTAATGAACTAAATGCTAAATTAAGTACATGCTTTCAATGATTTAACATGCTTATTTATTCATGATAATTTATTATATGCAAACTATTAATACTCATGCAAATTCATGCACAAGTAAAGTTGGTAATCTTCCCTTAAACTTGGTGTCTCCTTCCTCAAGTCCCAAGCTTGAGAAAACATGTTTTCCATGGCTGATTGGAATTTCCTTGCCCTAGCATGTTGATAAGTCCACTAGGGAATTCTTTTGGGTCCTTGTCGGATGAGATCACATCACATGGAAAGGCACCTTGACTGACAAAGAGTTTGTTTTCAAATATTGTTTGTAAAAATTTGTATCATTTTTATATTTGAGTGATTTCTTTTTAATATTATATATATATATAATTGTTAAGAAAATTAAGGCTATTATTTTGTATTGGGAATTTATGGAAACACGCGTTGACTGATAAGGAGTGTGTTTTAAAGGATTGTTTGTATAAAAATATCTTTTTAAAAGGGTCATAATTTAAATGCATATTCGAATTTGAAAATTTCATTGTCTAGATGACGTATAATCGACTTTCGAACCCTTTTCAAAATAAGTTTCTGGTTAAATGCATGTTATTTTTATCTTTTAAATTGACTTTTCTCAAAAATTATTTTAAAATATATATTTAGGCCGATGGAGAAACAAAATTTTTCATTTTTCAAAATATAGTCTTTTAAGTTACGTTGGATCGCTCCCCGCCTAATGAAAGCTTAAGGACCATTTCGACAATAAGGTTTCAATATGGCTTTGGGATGGGCTCTATGATTCAAATTAACAAGGTTTGGTTCTAAAAAGAAAGGTATCCGAGTTCTCCTTGTCGGTGCCCCCTTGGGCTTTTCAAACCCTCGATCCTTACGCATCACAAACTCATATGGATCGATTTAAAATTGAGAGGATATATTCCTATTTGCATGGCACGAAGAATAAATTTACATGAATAAATAAGGTATATGAACCCTAAAGACTACTTATTAGGCCTGACACAAAGAACAAATTCTTACAAAGACGTCGTTTTCACCCTACTTCATATGGACAAAACTCCGGTATAAAGCCTATGAAATGTAATGCATGTGCTATTTTTTTTTCAAAAACTTTGAAAACCACTTAGAGCAAACATTAATACAACTGTTTACGAGAAAAATCTCAAAGATAAATTAAAAGGGTCTAAAAGTTAAACAAATTATCAAACTTACATTTTTTCTTAAAAAGAAAACAAATAGTCAGTTATAGCTGACTCTCTAATGTCCCCAGTGAAGTTGTCAAGATATCACAACGGTCTTTCGGGTGGCCCACGATCGAATCTCAACTTGGAGTGAATTTTATCTCTTTGGAGTCGTCGCCAAACTTTTTAGATTAGGTAAGGTCGGATACCTAAATTTTACCATTTACCATATCTACGTCTTACTAGAGATTCACTTGTAATGGTTTGGGAGTCGGTTACATGTGGGGAATGATGAGTACCCCGTTTCACTCTTTTAGTACCAACACAGTTACGAGTTATTTTAATAGAGAAAATTAAATTTTAAGCCAAAATTTAAAGAAAATATCCAAATTATTTATCTTTACATATTTTTTACTGAAAAAATAAATGACAATTATGAGAAAAAAAGAAAAATTTGGGTCTAATCTACAAAAGTGAGACAAAAGAGTCACAAGTATCACAATAAAAGAAACAATGTAAATATAGGGTAAACTATACCAATGGCCACAAAAATATTACGCCTTTTCACTTTAACCATTATTTTTTACTTTTTTTCAGTCAGGTCACCCAACTATTTAAATGCATTCAATCAAGCCACTAGCCATTAAAAACTAACGATGAGTCTGGTGTGTATTTTTTATTAAGTTCTTTTTACCATTATGGATATACATAATGCCACGTAAAATTACTTGAGCAAGGTATCTTATTTAAATGAAACCTAACTCACTTATTCATTCCAACATTTTCATTTTTGTAAACCCTAAAAAATACACTGAAAAAAAAAACACAAACAATCAAGTGAATAAGCTCGTTTAATGATAAAATGCATGCAGAAGATGTGAATCAGGTGTGCTTCTGTGGAGATTGTTCAACAATAACCATCAGCTAGACTGACGAAAATCATGGTAGGAGATCTTGGGGCTATGGAAATTATGAAAAAGAGGCTAGGGTTTGCAAGTTCTTTTGTTGGTATGATCCACCAGCGGTCAAAGGTTATTATTGTTGGTCTTCTAAGAAGGATTGGAGCCATGGAACAAGAAAGGAAGAAACAAAAACTTATTTGGATTTTAATTCTTTTTTTGTTCTTTGTGGGATTGATAGTGGGAATTATCATCTCTTGAGTATTAATGTAATGTTGTGGGACAAAAGTTTTAGAGATGCTTGCCTTTATGATGTTTTCTAATGTTGAAATTGAATATTTTGTGTAATGTTGAAATTGAAAAGTATTAAGTATTAAAGTAATGTGTTTAGGATGTTGTGTAATGTGGAAATATCTTATTAATGTAATGTTGAAATTGTAGCTAGTTAAGGATGTTTATGTTTAAGAATTAAGATGTTGTAATTATTGAAATTGTGGGATAAAATGTGCAAGGAGAAAGAAAACATATTTAAAGACATTTTCATACAAAACATATCACTTCATTCATTTCATAATTCGAATAAGTCTGTAAAACAATTCATCATCAAATGTTTCTAATCAGACACAAAATAATTTGGCCAAATACTAGGCTCCTTTCCAGGAGTCAACAAAATAATCTAAATCAACCTAACTAAGGTCAACAAAAAAGCTGTGATGTTCATAATCACAACACTTGGTCAAATGTATGAAGTACACAATCACAACACTTGGTCGAATGTATAAAGTAAACAAAATAGACAAGAGGTTTCTTGTGTAAATAGAATCAAACATCATTCCTATGCATCATTTGAGATGAATGAGTGGCACAACTATCTTGACTCAAGGTTACAGTTGGGTTTGACATCCATCTAACAGTATGGCCAGTTGAATCTAGGTTTGGTGTTGGAGCTTGTTGACTATTTGACCGAAATTACTACCTTAGCTCAAGGGTACAGTTGGCGTGGGCATCCATCTAACATATCGCATATTGAACCTTGTTTTGGTGTTGGAACTAACTGAAATAACTACCTTGGCTCAAGGGTGCAGTAGGGGTGGGCATCCATCTAATAGTATGGCCCCGAGAAGGTGGTTATTGTAGGCGGTGGCGGCTCAGACTTGTTACATTTCTTCTAAACTACAATAAATAAACAACAATGGTATAAGCTAATATGCAAAGAACTAAACTGCAACAAAAATGTATCAAGAAGAATATACATGCATTTTTACTCTGGTAGTTCTTCCTGTAGCAGATGTAGATGATTATTGGAGGGGTCTAGTATTGCCACCAACTTGGCCTTTACATGTTCTAACATTATGTCCAAACCCTTTCCACTTTCTACAGAAAAGTTTGACTCCCCTTTTTGACACCTTACTAGACTGAGATGGTGCTTCATCATCCTCCCTTTTTCTTTTCTTGTGTGGTCTTTTTGCTAGCCTTCTCAATTGAGGTGGTAGGATATGATCTATATTTTCAATAGGAGTTCACTGACTCTCACCTCTTACTAGACTGATCAAACTAGAGTAGATGGACAATTGAGTTTTGACTGATTACTAGTCATCAACATATGTTTATGGCCTTTCTTAATTCATTAGGATAATAGAAATGGCATGGACACAATGTATAACTACAAAACAGTATTAGTAATAAAATATATAAAAATAAACCCACTTAACATTATATTAACCTGTTAGTTCACGTTTTGTACAAGAACAAGTCTTAGTTTCCATATTGACACAGTGTTGGATTGAAGGACTATGAAACCTGATATTTTGGCCACTAGCAGGAATGGGCCAACATCTGAAAAACCCAATAATGATTAGTACTTTAAAAAAATAGTATATTTGTATGTGCTATTTCATGGTCTAGTTTCTTCTAAATTTTAGGACACAAAGGCCCACTAAACCTTTCAGCTTGATCCCTGCTTTTTGCGAGTCTTTGCATCAACCTTGATCTAATTGATGCCACCGATGTAATGATTGGCTTGTCTCTAGCTTCAATTATCAACTGACCATAAAAAAGTTATTAAATTTAATTAAATAAAATGTATATTTATGAAGAATTGTTTATTTTTTGGTTAGATTCACCTTATTGAAACACTCACAAAGATTATTCAGTAGTATGTCTGACTTGGCTATAAAAGTAAAGTGTGATTTTGACCATTGTTTAGGTCTTTCTCTGAAAGCCACTTGTATGTTGTCCCTAATGAAATCTGAATGAAAAATTGTATACAATTACAACAACAATCTACCATTAATACATGTAAAATTATATATTTACAACACAAATAAAATACCTTTATTTCTTCCATAGCAGATTGGAACTCCTTGGCATATGTTGCCCTAGCAGCTTTCTATAGTTGCTTTTTTTGAATTAAAGTTAGTGTATAAGGGCCTGACACATGTTATATGTTATGCATTGGGGTACACTTCTGCCACAACTTCCATTAGTCCCTACATGATATTCATGAAATAAAAAATTAGAAAACAAAAATAAATTAAATTGAACTAAACTTTTTTTAAAAATAAATATATAAATACTTTTTTCTATCAGTCATGAATGTAATATATGAGAAGTTTCTAACTCCAAATCATTCCTTAGTACTTCTAGAAACCAGCACCAAGACGACTTTTTTTTATGTCTCTAACACAACAAATGCTAATGGATAAATAGAGTCATCTGCGTCCATCCCAACAGCAGCTAGCAGATGACCCCCATATTGTCCATTTAAGTGACACCCATTATGGCTTATAATGGGCCTACACCCAGCTTTAAAGCCATCCTTCATAACTTGCATACAGACATAAAGCCTCTTGACAATCTATTATCTAAGTGGCAAATTATGGTTGTCCATGGATTTGAATGCTTAAGCTCACCAAGGTAATCATACAACCTATTGTATTGTTCTTTGTAGTTACCATGTAGCTTTTTAAGGGCCAACCACTTTGCTCTATAACACTTAGATGAAGAGACCACCATGTTATAGTCATTACACACAGGTTGCTTGAGGGATTTAATAAAGTAGTTTGGATCAACATGAAATACATCTAAGTACTGATTTCCAAGCCACTACACAATAATGTTATGATTTTGAAAATTCTTAAGATATGTATGCCCATTTTTCAAAGATTTAATATGCCAAGTACCCTCATAAGGATATTTTGGGTCAATTGGAGTTGCCCATAAAATCCAAGGACACCCTACTTTACAATTACTTGGATTATTTTATTTTCATTTCTTTTAAACTAAATAATGTATCTATTTTTAATACCATAAGTTCTAACTGCCACTCTAAATATTGTTTTGCCAACAAAGACCAATCCTACCTTTAATATGGGATTTGAAATGTCTGTAGAACTATTAAATTCATGGTATATTTTCTTCTTATGTGGGCCATCATAATCTGACTCATCAACACTGTATAATAAGTCAGAATGTACAATTTTAGAGTCGCTTTCAACCCTCATTTGATCACTGCCCAACCTAACATTAACATCACAACCTAACCCAACATTTACATCATAATACTCATATTCTAAATTTACAAAATTATTTCACTATCAATAAAAGTTGACTCATTAGTACTCGACTCATTAGTACTTGACTTTGACGTTTCATACTCAAATCCTTCTAACTCTGACTCTATCCTAACATCAAATGGTTCACAGACATTTTTATCAACATTAACTTCAGGTTCATTACGTTCATTCTAAAATTGATTAGATCCATTTACAATTTCTTTCAACAAGTGAACATAATGATTAATAGGTAAATTCTAAGTATTTCAAGGATATCATTTTCATTGCCTAGTTGCTTCACTTCTAATGGCCTATTTGACACTTCCCAATATACCTTAGTGGCATAACTAATTCCTAATTCTTCAATCATATACATAACTTCAAACATGCTCATTTCATCAACATTGCAATTGTCAGAATAGTCCACAAACTAACCAGAGTAATTCAAACTTGGTTTACTAACAAATAAACCACTATGATCTATAGCAGTTGTAAATTTTTCTGAGTTCATATCTATTAATAAAAATAAAATAAATTGTCATTATGATTGTAACCATAAGATAGTAACCATAACATGTAACTAAAACAAAATTAACACATAATATAATAAGGCAATAACCATGACATGTAACTAAAACAAATATGTGACTAAATAAATTGTCCATATGTAAATTTCCTAACAGATAATTACTTAATATGTAACTAAAACAAAATTAAGAAAAAAATATAATTAGACAATAACAATAACAAAAGACGTTAATATACATGTGGACCCAAAGTATTCCATGTGGAGGGCAAAAGATATACAAAACATGTTGGACTAAAAAACAAGAATCTTTCACTATCAGACAAAAAGAATCTCAAATTTCTATTCAGTTTTTCAGTTTTCTAACATAACATATACAAACATGAATATTTGTCATGTTTATTTTCAAGTTTTTCATTTTAATAATCAAACAACTGAATCATTAATCGAACATAAGATATCCCTAGAACATAGCATCATAGTACAAAATAAATCCCCAGACATCAGAAATCCCAAGCCCCAATATTTGTTTCATGTACTCAAACCCTAGAACAGAAGAAATACCTAGAACAAAATAACAGTAGAACAAAGTAAATCCCTAGACATAAAAAAATCCCAAAACCCAAAATAACAAAATCAGTTAAAGAATAGAAGAAATCCTTAAACATAAGAAATTCGTAGAATGAAATAACAAAATAAATCTCTAGAACAGTGAATCGTGTCCAAAATCAGTTGAAAAAGAATTATTTTTTCAAACACTAGAAAGAAATAACAACAAAAATCCATAAACAAAAATTTGTATTTTCAAATAAACCCACCCTTTTTGCACTTGCCATATCTCACACTTGTATTTATTTCATTACGATGATTTTTGCTGTCCATTTTGATCTGAAAGACCAAAACTCCTAAAGCTGAAGGCACTCTAATGAAGGGATGAGGTTAGTGTTTACCCTAAATCTAAATATTTCTCTCAAAGCTCACTCAGAATCTCTCTGAAGGGGTAATCATGAATTGTGGAGTGTTTATCCTAAACCTAAGAGAAATGATTTCAATTGTCAGAGGAGATTGAACCCAATGAATAAATCTAAAAATGAAAGGGTTTATTTTTAATGATATTAAACGAGTTTTTTTTTCCAATAAGCAACTAATTCTTTTTTAATTTGCATCTTTTTCAATTTCCAAGGTGGCATAAATAATATTATAAAAACCTTACATTTACCTCACCGTTACCATATTACAACCACATTAGATGTGTGGTTAATTTTTTTTAATGATTAGTGGTTTGACTGAATAAATTTAAATAGTTTATTTTAAAATATATATAAAAATATAAATTAATAAAAATATAGGAAAAGAGAAATTTAAAAGGCATGCAAAATAAATAAGTAAGAAATATCTAATAAATGAATGAATAATAAATATAAAAGGAAAAATTAATTTAAAATAAAAGATATTTTTATAATATTAACTCAAATAATGAAAAACAAGTTTAAATTAGAGTTAATTTCAAAAAGAATCCAAAAATAAACCAAATATAATAAATAATGAAAAAAATTAAATAAAAAGGGGCGACAGTTAAAAAGGAAAAATAATTAAATAATAAATAGATATATATATATATTGAGAATAAACAAATGTAGTAAACAAAATTAAAAAAAATAAATTGTTAAAATGAATTAAATAAAAAATTTAAAATTAAATTAAAACAAATAAAAATGAAATTATAAAAATGTAAGGATGACGTCCTTAATTACCATCTGTCTATGTGAAAACACTTAGATTCTATAAGAATTCAGATCGAATCATCGGGTCATTTAATCAGATACAAAATCCAAAGTTAAAAAATATCAATTCTTTTTTCTCTTTCAATTTTTAGATCAAATAAAATAAATAAAAAACAAACTTACATTCAAGATCTACCATTGATTTTCATTGAGAAACCTCAAGAAGGCTAGATCTATAAAAATCTATTTTAAAACCTTTTCCTTATTCATTAGTTCTCTCCTTCGATGAGATTTTCAAATAAAGCAAGGTAGAAATTGACCAAAACTACAAGAACACAAATAAAATAAAACATAAAAATATTAAAATTAAAAAGAGAAGCACCTTTAAAAAATTATCTTTTATTATTCTTACATTTCAAATTACATTGCATTGGATGGTTTCTCTCTCTTTTGGCATAATTCAATAAAATGATATTAACGTTTGATAATAGTATCAAATTTACTCGTATTATTTTTTTGGAATATTTAGGAACCGAACGTTTATTTTTGGGTTAAAAATACTCACGCTGGATGAAAACCGTCAATCAACTGACAGTCAATGTCGAATGTTGATGTAACATGCATGTGTGGAGGAAAAAGTTGACGTAGACGTACATGTCATCCAGATTGCTGACGTGATAATGCCACGCCATTTTTTACAAATTATGATTTATATTTTTTATATTAAAAATTTAAACCAATCAGAGAGTGACACGTGTCACTCTCTTATTGGTGCATTTTAAAAATTAAAAGGGTGAACTGCAAGAAGGGGATTCGAACATGGATTCAAACCTGCAATAAGGGGGATTCGAACCCTTCCCTTCTCTCACGGTTGCCGGCCGCCGAGTTTCAACGATGAATTCTTCCTCGAAATGCGAGAACAGAGACAGGAGACTCGCTGATTTCCTCATCTTCTTCGAAAGCTTGGTCAATACTACGTCGGACGCTGGTTCGATGTCAGATTTGGTCCTCACGACTTCGGTTTTGAAAATGGGTTTTTTTTTTTTCAAATCCTAGCTCTTCACCTTGGGTTCCTTCTCTTTCCACTTCTTTAAGTTCTTGTGTTTCTTCAATGGCTTCCTCCGGCTGCGAAGGCAGCTGCCTTGGGGTGGTTTGTTGTTGGAAAGGTCTAACCTTGTGAGCCTCCAAGCTGTTGAAGTGCCTCAACAAATCTTCTATGAAGCTCAGGCGACCAACACCGCCTTTGTTTCCTAGAATTCTGCTACTGGTGGTGTTGGTCCTCGTGTCGGTTATGTGACTTTGTCTGAAACTTGATTTGATTCTGTTGTGCATATAAAGAAGAGTCTGAACCAATTCGACCACCGCTATTGTTCTTCAAGATGCAGGAAGGTAATTCAGAGGTTGGGGTCATAAGGGAAAGCCCTGAAATTTTCTTATCAACATGTTCCTTAAATGGAACAAAAGCCCCTCCCTTGCTTTTCTTGTTACAAAATTCCATTGGGTTCTTAGACAGATCTTCTCCTTGTTCTTCACTTCTCTGCCAAAATTTCAAATCAGAAATATTATAACTTTGTTCCCCCATAAAATAAGATTAAGGAAAAAAGTTAGTTGGCGAATTACCGGTTTTAGTTCAGGAACTGTGTTTGATTTCTTGTCGGGATCAACGTTGTTGGAATCAGAGTTCCGTTGTTGAACGGAACTCATCCAGTTCTTCATATCACCTCCATCGGTTTCCATAGTTTCTTCTCCATTTTCCTCAGTATTTCCCTTCAATGGCAACAGAGATCCATCACTCATTTCCTTACACTGGATTTCTTCCCCCTTTAATATCTCAATCACTGTAACACGTCTTTGAGACTGAGCATGCAAAGGGGAAGTTAAAAAACAGGTCTATGAATAGCAACAATGTTTTTTTAAATGAAATTCAGACAAAAGAATAAATGTTAAATACAATCTGTTTTACAAATTGCTCGTGCAAATAGCCTAGCCTGATGGAAAAATAAGAAACGATACACCCGTGTGACCCAGGTTACTCCCTTTTCATGCATTTCACCATTTTAAATTCTCACCACTCGTGTACGTCAGTAATTTGGATGATATGGACGTCCACGTTAATTTTCTCCTCCACACTTGCGTGCTATGTCAACAGTCGGCGTTGACCGTCAGTTGACTGATGATTTCCATCCAGCGTGGGTGATTTTTAACCCAAAAATAAACGTGTGGACCCAATTATTCCAAAAAAAATAATACGGGTAAATTTAACACTACTATTAAGGTCATTTTGTTGCATTATACCCTATCTTTTTCTCCTCTCATTATATGAGATGAATGCCTATTTATAAGCCTCCAGAAAAACATAAAAGAACCTAATGTAGTTTCATTAATCCTAGATACACCCACTTAAAAGAAAAGAGAAAAAATAATAAAAATTTTAAATTACCCTAAATAAATAGTAAAAAGTTTAAAGTTGAATTTAATTACGAATAATTAATAAAATAATTAAAAATTTATAATAAATTAAAATTCTAGTATTTGACATGTATCTAATTTTTTACTCGCGTTGTCTTTGTTAAAATGAGCATATCTTAATTTTTTGTAAGTCTCATACTTCAAAATCAGCTTCAATAAAAATGTTTGAGCCTTCAAAAAAAAGGTAAGCCGGATGAAAATCGTGTATTATAATTATTTATTATTTTTTAATTTTAAATTTTAAATCATCTAATCAATTTTATAAACTAATAAGTTGGAGCGAAAGCATGTGCTATTTTAGTCTTTTATAATTAACTGATGTTAATTAATTATTTTTTATAATAATTAGACAATTTATTTATTTATTTATTTATATTTTGTATTATTATAAATTTACATCAAAATATTTTTTGATGAATTAAACATTAAATTTATATTTAAAATGTCAAAAAAGAATAAATTAATATCAACGGAGGTTGGTTCAAGTGATAAGAAACTTGATATCATTTAAACAAATCTCGAAATTCGAGTATTTGTATACGTAGAAAATCCCCTCAAAAAAATTCACCTACCACAACTAGATCAATTTGAATTAATTGAGGTGAAGCTTTGAAAATTGAAAGGAGAAAAAAAATTAAAATAATGGGATTCAACTCTTATCAAGACGCGAGCAATGTTAATTTGATCTAGATCATTTACTAATCAAATTAAAATTTAATTATTTTAATTAATAGGTCAATAAATCTGATATTAATAATTAATAATAGGGTAAAGTATAATAATGGTCACTGAACATTTCTGAAACTTGCATTTAGGTCCCTCAACTTTTAAAACTTGCAATACAGTCCCCCAACATTTATTCCGTTTGCAATATGGTCCCCAACTTAAATCACTGTTAGAAAATTAGGATAAATTATATAAACGGTCATTGAACTTTTTAGGCACTTGAATTTAGATCACCAACTTTTAAAACTTGCAAAACAGTCCCCCAATAATTTTATTTTCTTATTAAATATAGATGTATAGAAAATATAAATGATTCAATTTATATTTAAATGTATGAATCATTTATATTTTTGATATATTTTATTTTTCTTGTATAAACTAGTATTTAAAATATGTTTATATTTTAATCAAAATATTTCAATATACGAATAAACATATATTTATATAAATGTATATTATATTTAGATGTATAAATAAAAAATATATTCATATTAATGTATGAATCATTTATATTTTTTGAATATTTTATTTTTAATAAGAAATTAAAATTATTAATTATATTAGAAATACTCATTATATATAATCATGAATTATAAATATGAAAAATATAATTATTAAATTTAGTTTAAAAATATATAAATCTTAAATTTATTCTTTTAAAATATTGTATCAACTAATATTTAAAAAATATATTAAATCTATCAAACAATTTATCAAATATAATATTTTTTATTGTAAAAAAATATAATATTTTCCCATCATTTATTGCTTTCAATTTTTTTGCCGAAGTTCAAATCTCATTATTTCCATTTTCTATTATATTCTTTTTTTTTCTGGCATTGGTCATACTATTAGTATATGTATTATTGTATATCTCTTAACACAAACGATGGTGTTAGCTTAGTGGCTCCACCCTGTATCTTTCATTTGCGTGACTCAGGTTTGAGTTTGCCCAAGACCCAAATTTTACTTCTTTGTAACTTAATTTTCTTCTAATTAGGTGGTGACATGTGTCACCAATAACATATATCATGATCATGCGTTAACACATGTCAGATCCTGGTTAAATGATTAATTTATTAAATTTTATTTAATTTAGAACCAAATTGATAGCATATATAAATAATTAGGCGGTGACATGTGTCACCAATGACACGTGTCATGATCATGTGCTAACACATGTCAGATCCTAATTAAATGATTAATTTATTAAATTCTATTTAATTTAGGACCAAATTGATTATATAAATAATAAAGACTGAATGTATAATAATGTCAATTCCTTTTAACTGCCACTTCATCATTTGTATCAATTGGTAACGACTAGTGGCTTAGTTGAAACAGTTAAATAATTATGTTGTATGATTGATAAATTTAAATGATCGATCACAAAAGTAAAAAGGGCTAGATAGTTAAGTTGTCAACCTAGTAGTTTACACTTTTTTTTATACGTCAAAATAACATTTTATAAATTTAAAATTCGAATTATTTTCAACCTCTTCTATATCCTAACTACTTTTTTTAATTAAAAAATTTCTTCAACAGATAAGAATTATACTATTATATTATATAAAAATACGTATCACATGAAATAAGTTGAAATTAAATAATAATAAATCTGACATAATTGAATTTAATTGAATTATTTTGGAATTTAGGGTTTAGAATGAAATTGAATTACTTTGGAAATTGAGGTTTAGAATGAAATTGATGACTGTTTTGCAAGTTTTAAAAGTTGGAGGACCTAAATTCAAGTGTCTGAAAAGTTCAATAACCTTTTATATAATTTACCCTAATTTCTAACGGTGGTTTAAGTTGGGGGACCATATTGCAAACGGAATAAATGTTGGAGGACTGTATTGCAAGTTTTAAAAGTTGGGGGACCTAAATGCAAGCTTCAGAAATGTTCAGTGACCATTACTATACTTTACCCTTAATAATAATAAATAAATAAAAACTCGCCAGTTTAACCCATAAAATTTCCAGGCTTATACTCCATTTTTTTCCCCTAGAACTTGCTTTTTGCCCTTCAAAAGGAGCCGAGTTTTCTTCTTCCCTGCATCGAGCGAGCGAGAGAGGAAAACAATGGAGACGACTGGAGAATGGCTGGAGAAGGCATTGATGGAATTATGTGAGAAAACTGAGACGGGTTTGGATTTGGACAGAGAAATCATTTCTGGTTTAGTCTCTTACTGCGAGATGGCTCATCCCCTTGATGCCAAAGAGTATCTTGACGTAATTCTTTCCCCTTCCTCTTGCCTTTTTTTTTCCTGTTAACGTTATTTGTGATGGTCCAGTTAGGGTTTCAGGTTTATCGATTTTCGCTTTATCGTTTAATTCAAAGGGCGGCTTGTTTTGGCGGATTTATGTTGATCATGGATTGTGTTTAGTTTATATTAGAGATGTAATTTGATGATTTTAATGACCCAACAAGGAACCTGATTCCCCTTTTGGGTCTTAACCCTCCATCATATTTTCATGATAGAAGCTTGAAATTATTTTCTTTAGATTTGCAAGAAGGATTATGGAGCTGATTAATGCTTCCTAGGGTATAACTAAAGGGATCTTTTTACTATGTGCGTAGAATTGAAAACTTACGTTGTCTGTGTATAAACAGACTCATTAATCATTGAACCAAATATTCAGATATCATTAAAATCAAAATCCATCATAGAATATGATGTCAATTGTCAAGTTATGAAATAATGCTGCTGAGTTGGATATAGGACGCATTTCAATTAATATGAATATTGTGGCATTCCAGGCTTTTTTACTTGTGAATTATGATTCATCTTCATCGTACCATATCAATGATGTGAAGTAGCTTCACTCTTATTGTTATGGTGTTTTTCTTTTCTATTCCAGAATTCCTCTTGCCCCTCTAAGGGATCTTAGCTATGTCTATGCCGAAGTTTTATTTGGAGCACTATAGGCTGTAATTTGTTAAGTCGAGAGTAGAGCCGTTTTATAGATATGTATTTTATTATTTTATTGAATTTTCTACTCTTGTAATTATTTACCTACATTGTCAGTTGTTTTCTCATCTACCATAGCTTAATTCTTTATCGAAGTGTTGAATTTCGTTCGTTTTGTAGAATATTATTGGGCAGGAAGCAGGAAAAGTTGTAACTGAAGAGTACATGCGGCTGAGAGGTCACTCAGATCTCTGCTCCAACAATGCAGCCATTCCTACTTCAAAACTTCAAGCCTATGTCAAACCACCTTCGGGTGAGATTTCTAGCAGTGGATCAAAGAAACCACTCAAAACTCCAAAAGAGGCGGTGGGCTCCAGTTATCAAGCTGAACCGAAAAAGAATGTCATTTCTGGTATTCAGGAAAATAGAGTCCTGAATGATGGTGATTCAAGAAACATCCATAAAGGGAATCAAGGTAATTCAAAAAAGAAGAAAGCTGGCAAAGTTGTTTCCCTTGCTGAAGCAGCCAAAGGGTCAATTGTCTTCCATCAGGGGAAACCGTGCTCGTGCCAAGCTCGCCAACACAGACTGGTCAGTAATTGTCTTTCGTGTGGTAAGATAGTCTGTGAGCAGGAAGGAGAGGGACCGTGCAATTTCTGTGGTGCTCTAGTGCTTAGAGAAGGGAGTACATATGCTGGCCTTGAAGGAAGCTTCACTCCCGTATCAGATGCTGAAGTAGCAGCTGAAGCTTACGCAAAAAGGCTTGTTGAATATGATAGAAATGCTGCTGCACGTACAACAGTCATCGATGACCAAAGTGACTACTATGAGATTGAGGGAAACAGCTGGCTATCAAAGGAGGTATCTTTTGTTTCTAAATTCTTATTCTTCAAGATTGGAGGTTATTGCTGCATGAATTTGCTTGAAATTCACTTGCATTGCATTTGTTTTTCTTCACAGGAGAAGGAACTTCTGAAGAAGAAACAAGAAGAGATCGAAGAAGCTGAATGCTTGAAAAGAAGCAAAGTAGTTGTCACTTTCGATTTACTGGGACGCAAGGTATTAGCCCTTACCAATGACCTGATTTCTACCTGAATAAATTTTTACAATCAAATACAATTCAGACATTTTAGCGATGAATTTTGAAATACGAAATAGCCATTTCAATCACATTAAGTCCGCCCTCCCCGGCTTTGTGTTTTCTTGTAATCACTATTGTCTTCAGTGTTTCCAACTTTCTCAATATTCTTGCTCTACCATGTAGCTTAAACAGCTTTGATCTTTGCTTTTGAACATTTACAGATACCTCTGTTTTCCCCATCAAATATAAGGTATTTATACTTTTGCAGGTCCTATTGAATGAAGACGAAGCTTTGGAACTAGAAAGCAAGAACAGAATACTTCTACGTCCACCGGATGAAAGGGAGGCAAACAGGATTAAACCGAATCCAAACCTTAAACTGCAGCCGGTTTTTCTAAATCCAGTCCCCAGTAAGAGGCCTTCCAAGAGTAAACAGCCTAGAAAGAGCCCTGTTAATGGTCTGTGCTTGGAAATTAGTGGGAGGGTACAACATGACAGCAATGAATTGAAACATTTTATGAAGGATAAACAGATGGCTGCAGCTTGAAATGGAAGTTTAGTTAACAAGGATGCCTGAATAAACTGTGGTCTGAATGCATCAGAGTATGAATCTGGCGAATGTTTTCTTTTTAGCATTAAGATCAATATATTGCTTACTGTAATTTTGGGTTCAATAGTCTTCATCTTTCATTAATGGGTCCAAACAACCTTTTTATTTATTTATTTTTCATAATAGTGAATCGACGAACTAGCCATTGCCTTTCTTGAAAGAAACTAAATGAATTAAGTATTAGATAGTTTAATGGAAAATCCAAAATATAAATACAAATCACTGAAGTGGTAGTAATAAAAAATCATGCTTCTTTTAAAACCTGTAATGCAATCAGATAAATGAAAAACAAATGATATAACACATATGTACTGAATTGAAAATAAGAAAAATCTACCAAATGGTATGACATGAAAATTTATTAAATGATTTTAGAAAACCTATAATGACGGTCAATGACGATACAAGAACCTAAGTACTAAAGAAAGTAGATTTACTATTCTAATAAAACAAATCAAATCTGAACGGAACACATATGCCGAATTGAAAACAAGAAAATCTATTAAATGATATGACAAGAAAATTTATTAAATGATTTGATATAAACTATAATGACGCTCAATGACGATATATGAACCTAAGTACTAGAGGTGTAAACGAGCCGAGTCGAGTTCGAGTATTGTTGAGTTTGACTCGAAAACTCTAAAATGAAGCTCGACTCGACTCGAAAACTCGCAACCTTAAAAATTTCAAGCTCGACCAGAACTCGAAATTCAGAACTGAAGCTCGTGAACAACTCGAAAAGGCTCGAAATGAAAAAAATTCTTAAACTTAACTCGATTGAAGCCTCAAACTCGAGCCTAAACCTTAAATACATAAAAATCTTATTGTATTTTCTTTTAAAAAAATCAATACATAAATATATTAATTAATAATTTATTTTTAAAAAATAAAATCTTAATATATTATATTTTCGAGCTGCTCACAAGCTTTTCGAGTCGAATATCAATAGCTCGTTTCGGCTCATTAAGAACTTGAGTCGAGCTCGAGTTCGAGTCGAGTCCATTCGATCCGAGTATTTATCGAGTAGATCTCGAGTAGCTCACGATATGTCTCGTCTCATTTATAACCCTACTAAATTCCAAAGAAACTAGATTTACTGTTCTGATAAAACAAATCAAATCTGAACTTTACTTAGACGATTTACGAAAACACGCGAGTAATTCTCTAAATACGGGAATCGTACGGATATATTAAACGAGAGATATTGAATTTGATCGATACTCAATAAGATGAAATGAGTATCTTCATAAAATATAATTTTAAATCAGTTCAATATTAGAAGTTTACTAAATAGATTAAAGTATTGAAGTTAAAAATGCACGCTCAGGTTAACAGACTTATTTCATGATTGTTGTGTTAGAATTTGACGAAATGAAACATATAAAACAGAATCAGCATATCGGAAAACGTTAGGATCAAAGTAACAAGAAAAGTAAATGTTGGTCAAAGTCAATAGCTAATGGTCAAAGTCAACAGCTCAACTCAGCTCAGCTCGATTGACTTGGGTTGAACTAATTCAGTTAAGACTAAATCAGTTTGGTTGTGTTAGGGTTGATGAGTTAGGTCAAACATGCTAATATAATAATTAGGGATGGTAAATGAGTACAATTTCGTGGATTCCACACCGTACCCGCTCTAATTGGGGTGGGGATGGGTATAACTTTAATGGGTAGTAATGGGTAGTGGGCGGGCGTGGATTTAGAAAGTGGTACTCATCACGTGTAGTGGGCGGGTGATGGGTTTGAGACCTTACATGCCCTACATCTGCCCGCCCACTGAATACCCATTAAATTTTGGACCATTATGAATTTAGGTATAATTTTAGAGACTAATTTATAAATCTTAATATTGTATAAGATATAACTTATAATTTAACCATATACTAGGGGTAAGTTTATGAATCAATTTTTTTTCTTTCAAACCTCTCGTGATTTGTTTGCTGGTTACAACACTGATACTCTGGTCAAGCTCAGAGTTCTTCTTCTCTAAGTTTCAAACTTTGGTCTCCAGCTCATTCAGGTACACCTTCTTCCTCTTCCTTACTCTGGTCTCCTCTGCGGGTAGTATGTTATTATTAGGTTTATATTTTTAACAAAGATTACCTCATCAAAAGCAAGTTTAGTCAAATCAATGTTCCGAGATGATTGGGCGCCAAGGATAACGATCCCAGAGTGGGAATGACCCTTTTGAGGGAAAAGAAGGGCAGAAGGAATGTCCCAGAGATCATAATCCACATAAGAATCATATCGGTTTTCGCCAAACTTAGACGGTGGAATTTGCTCAAGGATTAGACCTTTTTTGAATAAATAACCTTTAAAGTTTAAATCAAATTGAAATATTTAAAAATTTAGAAATTAATATAGATTTATCACTGTCCTTTTGTGTAATTCAAATCACATGGGTTTCATGTTAAGACTAATTTGAACCTCAGATCATGGTATGAGCACCTATTGATAAAAGTAACCATTTTTCAAAATATAATTTTCACATCAACTCCAGCTATCCGTAGTGATCCTTATGAAGTTTTGTGTTGCAAGGGATTCCACTGACCAAGAGATTAAAACTACCTATAGAAAACTAGCTCTCAAGTAAGGATTTTGTTTTCTTGTTACTCTTCTTAATGAATTTTTGTCGCTTTAATATTAGAGCATATTTTGATCTACTCAGAAGTTGACAATTACAAAAATTTTGCATTTAATTTTTAGTTGCAAACTGAATTATAGCTCAATGAGGCTAATGATTTCGTGGGGGAAATTTACAACATTTTGTTGGTGGAAAGATTTTAATTAGAAACCTCTAAAAAAAGTTCTTACACTTGTAGGATGTCTCATGTCTCTTTAGGTTTTGGGGTAGAATACCTGGTGAAAATATAGTCGAGACAGATTGTTAGAGGAACAAATGTGTGATTTTATGCTTTCAACAATTCTTTCTTTGACCATGCCAGTTCCTCGTCTCATTAAGTTCAGTGGGCATTTATTTTGTTGTCATTTGCAAGTTGAGTGCATCATGTGATTTGTAAATTGTAAGTTATTATTGCAAACATTTCATGCATGTGTTGTTGACATTATAATAATTGCACCCATAGAGCAACTAATAAACTAAAAGCAGCTAATGGAATTTAAAATGTGGATGTAATATACAAACAAGATCGTATTGTGGTATTCTTATCCATTATAAATGACAAAACTATCGCTCTGATTAGTGTTTAAATTATACATTATTTTATGACTAAATTTCGACAATTTTCAAGTAAGTAGCTAGTTTCTCTAGCTACCTACTTAACCAACCCACTATATATCATACTCACATAATACTAGAATTTTGTTATACATATTTATTTGTATGAAATTTTGGAACTGTATATCTAATTATTAACGCAGTGATATGTCATTGAATAGTTTAAGTAGATAAACAAATTGATTATACATATACCATCATAGTATGTATTTAGTCCATATACATTTAGATATTATCAATGCACAAATTTATGATAAAATGTTCTTGTAGCTCCTCGTTTATTATGGTTATTTGATTTGGCTAGTATTCATATGATACAATTTGGTCATCTTTGGTTAACATGTTATTGTTTATTTGGCTTTTGTTTAAACAATTAAAGTTGGGAGTTTTTCTAGTCTCTTTGAACTATTGAATATTGTTCTCTCTGTTCAAACTTGTATATTGTTGTTTCGAATTTACTTACTTTGATGCATGTATTAATGTGGTTTATGTATCTTATATAACATATTTTATTGTAATTGTAATTACATAATACATGATGACAACCAAAAGTGAACAACACAATACTATAGCCACCTCATCACCATCAATCTTAAGCCAACCACTACAACAAGTTCTACCCCAACTTCTGACTGCAGTGACAAAAGTCCAAAGAAAACCGATGATGCAGATCCTATGGTCCTTCCCTTAACTTTGAGGCATACATTAACAACTTGGAGTCACTTTACAAGAAAACGAGTTGGGGAGGAAATAAAAGATGAATGTAACTACTGCAATAAGCAACTTACTGGAGGACCAAGAGCGGGGACAAGTCACTTAACCGAGCATGCAAAGAAATATGTCAAAAAATGCTTAGATATTCGACAAACAAGGCTATTTGGAACACAAGCTAAAGATGGTAGTTTGAATGTCATTCTTTCTTTGGCACCATATGAATTCCACCAAGATAAAAGGAGAAAAGACTTGGCAGAAATGATCATTTTGCATGAATACCCTCTTACCATGGTTGAGCATTATAGCTTTAGGAAATACTCCAATACACTTCAACCAGGCTTTAAAGTTCAGTGTCGTAATACAACCAAGAAAGATTTCATGAAAATATATGAGACTAAAAAAGAGGGCATAAGTGCATTGTTGAGCAAAATGAATAGTAGAATTGCCTTGACCATTGACATGTGGACCTGAAGCAATCAAAGAAAGGGATACATGGTTGTCACCGCACACTTTATTGACAATGGATGGAAACTCCAAATTCGAACACTTAGGTAATATTATTTTGGAAGTTTGTTCCTTTATGAAGTTTCATTTTCCTTTATTTCATGTGTTAATACATGTCACATTAATATGATAGGTTTTTGTATGTCCCGGCACCTTACACGGCTGAGGTTCTTGCTGAACATTTGAAAGAATGCATCCACTTCTGGAATATTGATATCAGGATGTCTTCTATAACTGTGGATAATTGCACAAATAATGATGCCATGATTGATTTTGCGCCAATAGTTTCCTTATGGCTCGCTAATATTGCATGGACGTTTTCTTCATATGCGTTGTTGTGCTCATATACTTAATTTGATTGTTCAAGATGGGTTGAGTTCTGTGATAAAAAATGGTCTTGATAGAATTAGGGACAGTGTTGTCTTTTGGATTGCTTCAAATAATAGAAATAAAAAATTTGAACAAGTAGCTAAGCAAGTGGTTCCTGAATGTACAAAAAAGTTGCAACTTGATTACAAGACTAGGTGGAATTCGACTTATGACATGCTTATGGTTGCTTTAAATTATAAGGAGATATTTGTTGTATTGAGTGGTCGTGAAAGTTTGTTTAAGAATCTGCCACTTAATGAAGATTGGGAAAAGGTGGAGAAAATTTGTGAATTATTGGAAGTGCTTAATGACATTACACTTGTATTTTATGCCTCAAAATATCCTGCAACAAATAATTATTTTCCATGTATTTGTGGGCTTAGAATACCAATGTCGAATTGGCTTTCATCGCCTTGTGATTATATAAGAATGATGGTGCAAGTAATGTTGGAGAAGTACAACAAGTATTGGACTGATGTTAATGGTCTTATGGGCGTGGCCACTATACTTGATCCAAGGTTCAAGATGAAATTGATTCGTTTCTATTTTGAAAACATTTATGACAAGTTTACTGTTCAAGCTGAGATTGATAGAATTTAAGGTCTTCTACATGAATTGGTGGATGAGTATGGATATAGAAATGGTAAAAACCAAGCAAGTAAGACCAAAACCAAATATGTTGGCTTTTTCAATACCAAGGGCAAAGGAACAATGTTGAACGAGTTTGCTGAATTTGTAGAGCAAAATAATGATGCAATTTCAGAAAAATTTGATTTGGACAGGTACTTAGAAACTTCCAACATACCACTTGTTGATATTTTGATATTCTTAACTGGTGGAAAACAAATGGAAATAATTATCCAACTCTCCAACAAATAGCAAAGGATATTTTGAGCATTCATGTTTCCACTGTCCCACTAGAATCTGCATTCAGTACAGGTGGAAGAGTAATTGGTCCTTATCGTAGTCGATTACTTCCAGAGATGATTGAAGCATTAATGTGTGCTCATAATTGGCTTTGGGTCGACATTAAAGGTAATATTATTATTTAGTCTATGTTAGTTGTCAAATTGTGCTTAATTATCTTATTAAAGTTTATTGCTAAGTTATATTAGTTTTGCCTTCTAATATATATGTAGGTAGTAGTGAATTTAAATTGGAGTGCTCTCAATTAGAGGAAATATAGAATGATGATTGTAATATTGGAGTAACAAATGTCACAAGTATTGCCTGAAATTTGAGAATGTTCTGCCAAAGAACAAAAATATTATGCGTTTGTCATTTATGTTTCTAGGCTTTAATTATGTCTTTTATTATGGTGTTTTATGTACTTTAAGATCTATGTTAACACTTAACTCAGATAATCCTTGGTTTATTTTATTATGCTTCACAATGGACGTGTTTGTTTTATATTTGTTGTTTATGTATAACTTAAGGTTGCTGTCAGGTGGGTCTAGCTGGGTACGTCTCCAATTGGATAGAGGGTATGGGGATGGATTTGAGAATGTACCCGGTGGGCGGGTGTGGATTTGAAAATTTTTACCCATCATGGGTGGTGGGCGGATGGTGGATTTGAAAATATTAGGTGGGTATGGGGATATGAGAGGGGGTATCTGCACCCGACCCGCCCGTTTGCCATCCCTACTAATAATACACAAATCACATATTGGGCTAAAGTGAGTTGAGTATGGATCGGATGAAAACTGGTTTTCAAGTGGCGTACGAAGCCCATGTGTAGGGACAACACGTGTAGTGCGTGCGATGACAACCTATGCTCGAAAAACTACCAAAATTTCTAGAATTAAAAAAATTAATGCTTAGAATCCCTTTACCTACGTTGTTTTGCGACAGAAATGCATCTCACGAATGGCTAAAACCTCCGCAATTTCATGTTCCAACGAAGATAAAAGGACTAGATGATTCCAGGTAACTCAGAGCAATGCGTTAAAGCTGATGACGCCAACAGTGTAGCGCATGGACAACTGGATGACAACAAATTGGCGATGACAACAATCTTTAGAGAATGAGAGGAGAGCTTGAAGGGGGAAATATAAAAGAGAAAAAGCCATATTTCAGGAAATTTGGAGTTTATATCAATCTAAGTCGATTAACAATGAAAATAACTTAAAATTAGGTTAGGTAATCTTATTTTCGAATGTGTCATAATGTGGGTGGTTGAATGGCTACATTACATGTTAGAAGTCAAACATAAATTTTGACTTTATGTGTTGGCAAAACACTTACCAAGAAATTAAGGAGCAAGGAAAAACATAATAAAGTAATTATGTGTTAGCAACTTGCAAATCCATGCTTAAAGCTTAAGGTGGCAGCAAAGAAGAGAAGTTTAAAAGACATAATTTTGCATGTGTTGAACTATGTTTTATAATATTTTTTATATAACAAATTATGACAAAATGTTTTTGAACTTGAACTGAATTTATTCAAAGTTTTTCAAAAGTTTTCAAAAATAATTCAAAGTCCATTAACTTAGAATTTGAGCAAAAACAATTTTTCACGTACGTAGTACCGATATTGTTCTTATAGTACTGATACTATATGAACAATATCGATATTGTTCATGTGGTACCGATACCAAAGATAAGAGAAGTATCGATAATCTCAAGGTAGTATCGATACTACTAGCGGTCCACCTCTCTCTTTAGATGGAATTGGAGAACTATTTTTGTAAGAGATTTACCCCCGTTTTGATGTTGCACTCCCATAGGAACGTGGGGTTCCCTTTCTTTTGAGTTGTTTCTCCACCTTCATGGACATATGCACCATGTCATCAATCTCCACGTAATATTGCAACTCTACCACGTTTGTAATGTTAAGACCAAGACCCGCTAGGAATCTTGCCATTGTGGCTTCTCAGTCCTCGTCTACATTAGCATGAATCATGGCCACCTCCATCTTTTTATAATAGTCTTCAACAATCCAGTTTCTTTACGTAAGGTTTTAGATCCTACTGAACAACTCACAATGGTAGTGGGTTGGAATGAATCACCTTTGCATTCATTTCATTCCATGTAGAGATAGGGCACTTACCATTGTGTCTCTTACTAGATGTCATTTGATTCCACCAAATTAATGCATAATCTACAAACTCAATAGAAGCAAGTCTCACCTTCTTGTATTCAGAATATTTGTGGCATTCAAAGATGTGCTCAACTTTATTTTCCCAAGCAAGGTAGGCTTCGAGATCCATTTTGCCTTGAAATGATGGAATGGTTATCTTGATGTTGTCAAGGTTATCATCCGTTGGTGGATTAAACATTTGGGGCCTTATACCTCATTTCTCCATTCTTTGTTAAAACGCATGTTCATCTTCTTGCTCATGTTCTACATATTCTTCAAATTCTTTATGATAAACGACATCTCTTTGATCTTGCCAATGTCCTCTTTGATTTCTTTCATCCTTGATGCAGTCAATTCGTTCATACATTGTGTTCCAATTCGTCTCCCAACATCCTAGCCAGCACTTGGATCATTTCTTCCATTTACAAGTTTAGTGCACCACCATCGTTTGACCAGTACCTTCTCATGAAATATGAGAATTGTCTATCGAATGACAAGACATGATTATTAAAATAATAAAAAGAAACCTCGCCAACACACAAACCCTTACCAATTCACTCCAAAAGAAAGTCACTCCCACTCGTGTTTCACTCGGTATGACTTTTACCCTTTATGTGGTCTCTTGCCTTTTACCACTTTTGCTTGCTTTTTAAGTCCTTAATAGAACTCCCTTTAAGGTTTGACAAGAATTTATTGTGAAATTCGACTGAAACAAGTTGGTTAAAAATATATAAAAATGTAGGTAATATGGTGGCTACAAGAAACAAAGAAAATGTGAGAATATGTAATGAAATGGAAAAAATAACTAAAGAAAAGATGAAACAAATATGATAACTTTTTTTTCAAAGATGAAAGATTCCTCCCTCCCTCTTTAAATATTTTTTTTGATTTTTTATAACTAACCCAGAAAAGAGAAAACTCAGCTTACTGAACTATCGTAGTTCTGATACCAATTGATATGATATCTGTTGTGGTGTCCTAAATCATATGAGTGTTTCCCGATCGTGATTCTAGTAAGCAACTAAACTTGTAACTTGAAAAATCTAAAAACAACTCTTAAAGAGATGATAAGTAGATATAAAAGTGATGCTTGATGATAGATATAAATAAAATAAGAAATGGAAATGTTATAGATTGATGTTATGAGGGTGAAGATGATGTTATACATAGGCTTAGTATTAATACCGTCAGGCCCAACGACTAGTAACATGTAGTTTTATTTAAATATTTAAAAGGTAATACCAATAATCCCTGTAGGAGTATTGATACCCTCTGTTATGGGCATCTTTATTTTGTAGAGAAAACATCCCCAAACGACTAGAAATCATCCCCAACGACTAGACACGACCACAATCACATTCTAACATATAAATACAAGTTCAACACACTTGAAGAAGGGTTAGAACACCTATCCAAGAACTCAAACACAAGAGAAGAGTTTTTCATTCCAATTTTACTTTCTCTTGTATATATTTTTTTCTTATGAGCTTTAATTTGTAAACACCCTACCTTGTAGATGTTTTATTGTTTATTTCTTTTATCCTTTTGTAAAGGGATTTTGGTTCTATCTTAGCCAATTGAAAAGATAGGGAATTGTAAAAGTTAATCTTGATCATTGAAAAAGAAAGAACAAATTAGTGGATTTGTTGGAAATCCTAAGTGAGAAGCTTAGGTAGTGGATGTAGACTTAGTTTAGAAATCAAACCATTATAAATCACTGTATAAATTTCCTTATCCTTTTTCTCCTTACCCCCTAAACATAAATTCCAATTCACCCCTTTTGGCTCTTTTTTTGTTGTTTAATTTAAGCTTTATAAATCTCAACAATTGGTATCAGAGCTTAACTCATTAGAAGATCTAACAACCTTGAGATAATCCTTGAAGAAGCTCTACCAATTTCCAGCACAACAGACAAGAAAATTGTTTCGACCTCCGACTCTTACTACATTAAAGACTCTCAATCAGTCAACCAATTGTTGAGGAAAGAGGAAATAAGATTATAACAAAGGTGGGTGAGTTAAAGTCACCCATGCATTGTATACAGGGTCAGATGATCAAGGCAGGCTTGTTGGTCTCTAATGTGGTTGATAAAAGTAAGCATGCATACCAATATCACAACTATGAGGGTCATACCATACAAGACTATTCTGAGTTCCGAGCTTTGGTGCAAAGAATGGTGGATGACAAGGAAATTGAATTCTACAAAAACTTTTTGAGGATGAAGAAGCATAGATTTGTGCATCCAAGGGTTCTTCCAAGGGAGTTAACAATGCCAATTGTCCCCCTAGTCATCACACCAAAAACTCGTGTGATAGAAAAAATAACTCCTAAGGTGGTAATTACACCCAGTCTCTATTTCCTTACAAGGAAAATAAACAAGTCCCTTGGAGATACGAGTGCAAGATGGATAATATGGGTACTTCAGAGATCATTGAAGAAGAAGTGGATGAAGTAGGTCATTTCACCAGGAGTGGGAGATGTTATTCTCCCAATCAGACCAAAGAACCCGAGAAAAGAACTGCCGCTGATAAATTAAAGAATGTTAAATTACTATTGAAAGAGGATGATCTAGTTATTAATGAGCATGTACAGAAAACGAGGTTGTAGAGTTTCTGAAATTTTTTAAACATAGCGGATATAATATCATTGAACAATTGCACAAGATACCTGCTCACATCTCTATCCCTGCTCTTTTACTAAGCTCTGAGGCACACATAAATGCTCTATTGAAAGTTTTTAATCAGGCTTTCATGCCTAATGATGTACCCGTGGACAAATAAATAAATTAGTTATGAATATTCAAGTCGATAATTTTATCTTTTCTTCTGATGATGAGATCTCATCTGGGATGATTGGAAGACACAAAGCTCTACATATTACTATTAGGTGCAAGGGGCATGTGCTATCTCGAGTTCTAGTTGAAAATAGCTTTGCACTGAATGTAATGCCATTGGTAACCTTAAAGAAGTTTCTAGTAGATAGTACACATATGAAGAATTGCCAGAGCGTCGTTCGAGCATTTGATGGAACGAAAAGTGAAGTGTTGTGGAAGATTGATATTTCTTTTACCATAGGCCCATCTACTTATGAGGTCGAGTTCCTAATCATGGACATTATACCTACCTACAATTGTCTATTGGGAAGACTTGGATCCACCAGGCAGGGGTCGTGCCATCCACCTTGAATCAGAAACTCAAGTTCGTGATTGAGGGTAAATTGGTATCTATCAATGCTAAAGAAGATATAATTGCTTTTGTGTCCACTACTGCTACATATGTTGAAGTAGAGGAATAAGCTATTGAATGTTCCTTCAGATCCCTTTAGTTTTTAATGCCACATTCATGGCTGAGGGCAAGAAAATATCAAAGCCTAGATTGTCCAATTGTACCAGAATCGAATTAAAGCTGACTCTGGTTAGAGGAGACAAAGGTAGAAAAGGGCTAGGGAGCCGCCTACGGGGATCTGTTAATATGGTTTTTCCTACTACTAAAAGAGATCACTTTGGCTTGGGATATCATCCAACCCTGAGTGAAAAATTAAAAGAAATCCAGTAGAGCAAGGTTAACTGAGGAGGATATTAAGTGGGTGCCAATTCTTTTCCCACCATTGCATGATACCTTTGTATCGGGAGGCCATATGTTCCAAGGAAGCCATCCAGCTAAGAACCAATTTTGAGGATGCCTTGGGAGCTTTAGGCATTAATGTAATACTGGATGATGAGGCTGAAGAAGGAAGAGTTGTAGGCATCTATCCCATACCATCAGGCTTCATGTTGAACAATTGGACTGCAAAGAAGTTACTTATAGTTTACAAAACTTTTTCAGAGTAATACACAAAAACTTTCCCTATTGTCTAAACCTGGGGCAATAGGTGATCTTTTGTAAAGGGTTAATCTACTTGTTTTTTACTTTGCAATGAAATATGCATTCCTATTAATTCCCAAAGAGGAAAACATTCTCCAATGCATTTATTCAATCTTTATTATTTATATATGTACATTATTTCATTCTATTTATTTTGATATGGGATAGATTCTCCTCTATGTGTATATGTATATATATCCTCGTGTTCGTTATTATTTTTAAGACCTTAGATATCAATAGTATGAACACTGATGACATAGACCCAAAGATTGATCTCAAGCTACCCATATGTCAATGGAAAATCGAGGGTTGTGATAATGATGAGGAATGTGACTTACTTTCTAAACTACTAAAAATAGTGGAAAGGGAAGATAAACAGATTCTGCCTCATGAAGAGCCCTGAAATTTTGAATATGGGATCAGATGTAGATAGGAAAGAAGTAAAAATTGGCACCACTCTATCTACTAAGGGATGACAGAATTTAGTTGAATTGCTTCAAGAGTACAAAGACGTGTTTGCTTAGTCATATGAGGACATATCGGGTTTAGATACTGAATTTGTAGTACACAAATTACCGATATAGTCATAATGTAAACCTGTACAACAAAATCTTAGAAGGATGAGACCCGAGATGCTGCTAAAAATTAAAGAAGAAGTAAAGAAACAATTCGATGTTGGTTTTCTTAAAGTGGCCAAGTATCTGGAATGGGTGGCAAATATCGTCCCAGTACCAAAGAAAGATGGGAAGGTTCGCATGTGTGTTGACTACAGATATCTCAATAGGGTGAGCCCAAAAGATAATTTTCCTTTCCCACACATAAACACACTGCTGGATAATACTGCTAGAAATTCCCTATTTTTATTCATGGATCGATTCTCTGGTTACAATCAAATAAAGATGTACCCTGAAGATATGGAAAACACTACGTTTGTCACTATGTGGGGGCACATTTTTCTACAAGGTGATGTCGTTTGGGCCAAAGAATACAGGGGCAATATACCAGAGAGCTATGGTAAAACTGTTTCATGACATGATGCATAAATAAATAGAAGTTTTTATCGATGATATGATCGTTAAAGCTAGGACAGAAGAAGAAAATGTAAAAAATTTGAGAAAACTCTTCCACAAATTATGGAAATGCCATCTAAACCTCAATCCAAGCAAGTGTATCTTCAGGGTGACATCTGATAAGCTCTTGGGTTTGTAGTGAGCAAAAAAGGGATTGAAATAGATTCAGACAAAGTCAAAGCTATTCAGGATTTACCAGCCCCACAAACACAAAAAGAAGTTTGAGGATTCTTGTGGAGATTAAACTATATTGCTCGGTTTATTTCACAGTTAACCGAGAAATATGACCCCATTTTTTCCCTTCTCTGTAAAAATAACTTAGGGGGTATGGGGTGATGATTGCCAAGAAGCTTTTGAAGCAATTAAGTGATATTTGTTAAATACCCCAGTCTTAGTGCCATCTATCTCAAGCAAACCATTAATTCTCTACTTGTCAATCTTCGAGAATTCAATGGAATGTGTATTAGGGAAGTATGACCAAACTGAGAAAAAAGAGAGAGCAATTCACTACCTCAGTAAAAAGTTTACTGATTTTGAGGTAAGATATTCACCGATCGAAAAATTGTGTTGTGTTTTGGTTTGGACTACTCAAAGGCTCAGACAGTATATGTTGTATCACACTACTTGGTTGATCTATAGGCTTGACCCTCTAAAATATCTTATGTATGTACCTACTTTATCTGGAAGGTTGGCTCATTGGCAGATTTTATTGTCTAAGTTCGACATCCAAAATGTGAACTAGAAAATAGCTAAAGGGAGTGCTATAACAAATTTTACCGCAAGTAGCGCTTCTGAAGAATATGAACCATTGAGTTTTGATTTCCCAGATGAAGATTTAATGGCTATTTCAATTGAAAGGCATTTACTTCTATCGATGAACATTGGAAGTTGAACTTTGATGGTGCTTTGAATGCCTTGGAGCATAGATTTGGGGCAATTTTGGTCTCACCTAGTTGAGAACACTATCCTTTCACCATTCGGTTGAATTTTGATTGCACAAACAACATGGTTGAGTATGAAGCATGTATTTTGGGTCTCAAAGCTGCCATTAAGCGTCAAGTAAATATACTCAAAGTATATGGGGATTCAGCTCTGGTAATTTATCAACTTAGAGGTGAATGGGAAACGAAAGATCCCAAGTTAGTGGAATATCATAAGTTTGTCTTGGAGCTTATCAAATAATTTGAGGAAGTGACATTCAATTACCTCTCTAGAGAAAAAAAATCAAATAGCAGGTGCCCTAGCCACTTTGGCAGCAGCCTTTAAAGTAAATGAACATTCAAATATGATGCCCATTGAGATGCAAGCTTATGAGTATCTAGCCCACTGCTATATCATAGAAGATGAAGAATATGGAAATCTCTGGTATTATGATATCTCGCAATACATCAGACATCAAAGTTATCCTAAGCAAGCAACTGAGAATGGCAAAAGAACTATTAGAATGATGGTTGTAGGGTATGTTCTTGATGGCGAGATCTTGTACAAGAAAAGTCTTGATCAAGTTCTATTGAGGTGTGTGGATAACAAAGAAGTTAAACCAATCATTGAAGAAGTGCATGAGGGAGTATGTGGTACCCATGCCAATAGACATACAATGACTAGAAAAATAATATGATTTGGATATTATTGGTCAACCATGGAAACTGATTGTATCAATTATGCCAGAAAATGTCACAAGTGACTGATTTATGGAGACAAGATACATACCCCTCCTCATCCATTATAAGTGATGATTTATTCGTGGCTATTCTCTATGTGGGGTATATATGTCATTGGATAAATTTCACCCAATGCTTCAAATAGTCATCATTTCATCTTAGTGGTAATAGACTACTTCACCAAATGGGTAGAAGCGACTTCCTATGCAAATGTCAATCAGTCAACAGTTTGCAAGTTCTTAAAGAAAGAGATCATCTGTCGATATAGTTTACCTAAACGAATTATCTCTGATAATGTCTTGAATTTAAACAATAAGATGATGAAATCAATATATAAACAATTCAAGATAAAGCATCATAATTTCACTACTTATCTCCCGAACATTAATGAGACATTAGAGGCAGCCAATAAGAACATCAAAAGGCTTATAGAGAAAATGATTGAGACTTATAAAGACTAGCATGAGAAGTTACCATTTACTTTGTTTGCCTATTGAACCTCGGTAAGGACATCAAATGGGGTAACCTCATTTTCTTTAGCTTACGGAATGGAAGTTGTGTTACCCATTACAATAGAAATTTAGTTACTTTGAGTATTATCAGAGGTTAACCTAGATAAAGCAAAATGGGTACAAGCTCGATATGACCAGTTGAATCTTATTGAGGAAAAAAGAGTAAAAGCTATATGTTATGGTCAGATGTATCAGAAACGTATGATGAGGGCACATGATAAGAAGGTTCACCCATGATAGTTTCATGAAAGATATCTAATACTTAAAAGGATTCTTCCAATTCAAAAGGACTTTAGAGGTAAATGGATGCCAAATTGGAAGGGACCTTATGTTGTAAAGAAAGCCTTTTTCGAAGGAGCTTTGATCCTCACAGAGATGGATGGACCAGAGTTGCCTAATCCTGTGAACTCCAACGCTATCAAGAAATACTTCGCATAAAGAAAGAGAAAAGAAAAAGGAAAAGGAAAAATGAATGAAAAAATAGAAAAAATAATAGAAAAGAGAAAAGAAAAAAGAAAAAAAGAGAAAAGAAAAAAATAAATAAAAAGAGGGTTCAAGATGAAAATCTATAAAGGGCGTTTTGAAACCAAATGAGGTCTTAAGTTGAAAACCCATAATACGAGACTTGAGTATCATTTTAGCATTCATGCATGGTGGAGGTTCTGAATTGATTTTGAAGTTGAAAGGACTCCTGATTTGAGCAGTAATATTAAATGGTGATCAGAGTTGGGACTAGATATTGAAAAAGGCTTGAATAACCAGAAAAGAAATATAGCACACATGAGATTCAATATTGGTTTATAGCATCCAACATTCAGAGATTTGGTAGTACAAAGGGAACTTCACACCCTTGTGCATTATCGCAATCCTTGAGATCCCCTTAATATAAGTTACACTTGAGTCACTCTGCGGCGTGCCAGTTTAAAAGCATTCGCACTATTGATATCTGGGGATGCCTACTTCATTTTCTTTTACTTTTTCCAGTTAAAAGTTTGTCATGTATTTACCCAAAAAAACTCTTTACGTTTATAAAAATAAAAAGAAGTATTTTCCTTGTTAACACCCTGTTGCAAGCATCCTGATTTGAAAATAAAAACATGTAGATTAACTTGGGAAACATGAGATCATTATGTATTATTGTGTAAAACATTTTGGAAAAGTGCAGGTGTTCCGATGTTGACAATGGTTTTAGCATGAGGCTTACTTGATGATGGGCTACATGAAATTAAAACCTTTGGCTACATAAAAAGTTCAACAAATTGGGATAATCCAAGATGTTTGTCGCTGATCAAGTAGCTGGTCATGAATGTTGTCAGGTTTCAAGAAAGATATATGATCAAGATTGTTAGTTGGAGTGAACCAGTGGTGATTTCTGTGTCCAGTGATAGATTGGGTCACGAAGTGGTTGACGAAAGAGGGTTCTCACTCGAAAAAATACACTAAAATTGCATCATTGCACACATTTTAGGCATAAACAGGATCATGACATTCATAAAATGCATGATAATGATAAATGAAATTGAATACTTACAGGTCTTCCAAAATAAAGATGAAGGTTGAAATTGCTGAAACCCAATATAAAAGTAACCACTTCAAAGTTCCAAAAAGGGAGAGGTTCAACTCGAGGCAGATTACCATATTTGGCGACTACTAAATAAGTTTCAACAAGAGAAGTCGATTTTCAAAGATTCTCTTAAATTATAAACCTTCAGGCATGGTGTTTTCAAAATCCTCACAAGTGGTAATGTTTAATTTTCATATTCGATCTTCTTGAAGACAAGAGAAGAAAATCAAACCCAATTCAATCTACCCTAAATAGTAGTGGAGTGAATCAACGTTTCCAGATCTAATCTACCCTGAAGAGCAGCGGAGCAGATACCCTTGTTTCATATTTGATCTTCCCTGAAGAGTAGTGGAATGAATCAATGTTTCCAGATCTAATCTCCCCTGAAAAAAGTGGAGCATATCCCTCTTTTTTATATTTGATCTTCCCTAAAGAGCAGTGGAACAAATCTACCTTGAATCAATATTCCCTGAAAAGTAGCGGAATGAATCAATGTTTCCAGATCTAATCTACCTCGAAGAGCAGTGGAGCATACCCCTTTTTCAGATTTGATCTTCCCTGAGGAGCAATAGAACAAATCTGCCTCGATTCAGTCTTCTCTGAAAAGAAATGGAGTGAATCAATGTTTCCAGATCTGATATACCTGAAGAGCAGTGAAGCATATCCCTTTTCAGATTTTATCTTCAAGAATCGCTCTTGAGATATTGTTCATTTCCAATCTCACTTGAGACAATATCATATTTCCAAGCACAGATTTGACCGGACAAAAACTCATTGTCTCTTCATCCATCCCCTATTGTTTTTAACACATGAATGCGCAAAGAGGGGTAGCTGTCAACACCCATTTTCGCTCGGAGTCTGTTATTATTATTATTATTATATTTTTGTTATAGGCACAAAATTAAGCCTAGTTGGGCCCAATTTCAAGTGACCCAGTGGGCCCAAACTGAAGCCCAACAGAAAACCCAAACCCTAACCCAACAAAACTAAACCACTAGTGTTTGAAAACCTAGTGTTTCCAGCCATCGCCGCCGACGACGAGAGGAAGCCCTCATCGCTGTCACTGTTTCAACCACTCAATCTCATCATCCGACAGTTTTTGTTTAAACCATCATCATCATCATCTCGTATCAACAGTAAATAAAATACTAAATCATAAAAAATAACCAAATCCAATATTTTAAAGCTACATAATACCAGAAAATCCAAGACATTAAATGTCTCGATTTTCTTCACTGGTCGAACATGCAAAAGGGGAGATAAAAAGGAAAGGGTTCATATTTTTCGAAGGAGGAAAAAAAGAGAGAAAAAAGGGGCTATTTGAATACCAAAAAAAAGAAGAAAAGAGAGGCAAAAAGCCCTTACCTTTCCATTGAACGTTGGCCATCGTCGCTCCCCCAAGGACAAAGTTAGCCTTCAAACTCTGAAGGTAAACCCTCACCTATAAATATAGGTTCAGATTTGTTGTAGGGGGTTTGTTTATGAGGTAGTACGGTGAGGGTTTAGTTTTAGGGATGTTTTAGGTTCGGTTTACCCATCATCGCTATCGATCTATGATGGCCGTGTTTCCCATGGCTAGAAAGAGAGGGGGTTTAGTTTTAGGTGTCTAAAGGGTCACCGACCCCTTGTCGACTCTGTTAGAAGCGATGGCCGGAGGTTTTTCTAAAGGAAAATAAAAAAGAAAGAAAAAGGGAGATGTGGGAGAGAAGAGAAGAGAAGAAGTTGCTAGGTAGAACAAATGGGATATAGGGTTCTTTGAAATCCAATAAAGGGATATTTAAATTAGATTCAAAACGACGCTGTTTTGGGCTCTAGGGTAACCAGTATTTTCGCGCGTGGGAAAATCACTAGAAGGGGTCTCTGGGTTTTTAAAATTGTGTTTTAGTCCCTATTAAAATTTTTTAAGTTTCTGATTTTGTCCCCTAAGTTTTTTTCATCTTTAGGCTTAGTTATTTTGAGTTTATGTCTGTTTGTACATTTGACATGTTACTTTCGGATTTTTGTTCATTTTAATCCACTGTATGCTTATGGATTTATTATGATTTTGATGCTTAAAATATAAGGTTTTTTATACTTCATGACTTATGTTTACTTGACTTGCAATTATGACCTTAGATTTGCTTATCCATTTTTGGCCACTATACCATTTTTCCTTATGTGTGTGTATGTATATTTACCCCATGGCATTCTATTTAAGTCATATATGAGCCATTTATTATTTATATATATATTTTATTTAGGCCTAATATACATTATATATATCTACTTATATTGTGGGTACTTTTTTATACAACGTATTGTAGGTTCCTGATAAAATGGGAATATATATAGGTACATATATGTGGTAAATATATTTTAGAGAGATTCACGTATGCAATGATATTTATATATCATGTAAGTCTTTTAAATTAAATTTTATATGTTAAGCATGATGTAGATTAATATGTAATTTGATGGTATTGAATATATTATTTTGATGCATGCCTTTAAATGTTATTTAATTTAATCAAGACAAGGTAGTATGTTATTTAATTTAATTTTTATATGTTTATATAAGCATATTTGTTTGTATGGATAGGCTTAGGTGTTATTTATTTATTTTTAAATATAATATGTTCAATACTCGTATACGCATAATTTGTTTCGATTCAAATAACTTGATTAAAGGTAATATACGTTTATTTTAGGATTATTGTAAAGTGACTGTCTTAACGTATAAGAAAGTTGTTTTCGATAATTTAAAAATGAAAGTGTATCTCATTAAGTGAAACTAATAAAATTGATTTCATTTAAAATTTGGGATTGAGAAAAAGATCATGTTCTTTTAATTAAATTAATTGATAAAAGACTATTAGATCGAATCTAAGGTCTTGTCTCGATGTATTTAAATAATTGAACATTCTTATTCTCATTCATGGTTGATAAAATAATTATTTAATCATATTTGTTTGATATATGTATTTAATTTTTGTTTTATTTTGTGTGTGTTATAATATGATTTCGAAAATGAATTGCATTAGAATTAATAATTAATTTTAGAACGAAAATAGTAATATTTCTTTATTTCCATTGGAGTAAGAAATGATTGTTTTAACGTATGAGAGGTTATTTTTTCTCAATAGAAAATAATCAAATATTGTCGTTTTACGTGCTAAAACACAAGGAACATGTTTAAAAAAGAAATCTTAAATTTAATTTGTTCTATCCTATTGTTATTTCTGAACTTAATTTTTGAATTAATAATCAACTCTAGAATAGAATTGTAATATTTCTTTATTTCGATTGGAGTAAGAATTGACCGCTTTAAAGCATGAGAGATCAATCTTTTTGATAAGAAATAATTAAATATTATTATGTTTCATCCTAAAATTCAAAAAATATTATTTTTAATAGATCTTGAATTAAATTAAACTCAAATTCGTAAATTTCATTGCAAACGTAACTAATTAATCGACTAGGTACCAATTTAGGGCGTTATGGGGGGTGCTAATTATTTCTCATGCATAATCGACTCCCGAACTCAATTTTTTTGTAATGCAACCCGTAAATTTTGTTATTTTAATTAAAATTAATATTTTTATTAAAATGACAAATATGTTTTTAGGTTCCCAATCACACCCTAATCAAATATTGGTGGCGACTCTTCGAACCATATTTTATTTTAAAAGGAAATACCAAATTATTCGAAACGATACTTTTAAAAATCACTTTTAAAAAAATTAAATTTTTTTTTTAGAAAAATTCGTTTCCACAACCGATTCAATGAATTTTTAGTAGTGTCACGTGGAAATAAAGCATAATTAATATCCTTTAATCATAAAATTGTGACAAAAATTACAACGAACTTTTCTTTGATGATGTTCGAAAGCTGGAAGGAAAAGAAGAGGTTAAGGACAAAATTTAGGTGAAGTTAATATTTGTATTGCTATTAAAATGAAAAGGTTAAAAAAAAGACACATGTCAAAAAATGATAGGTAGGAAACAATTAGGAACATGGTAAAGGGGTAAAAGATTTTTGTTGTAGCACCCATTTGCCGTATACATTATCGAATATGACTTCTGAATGTTACATATTACTTTTAAAACAATCCTTATTCCAAAATCAATAAAATTTTGTTTCTTTTGAAAAAAATCATTTAACTAATATGAATGACCATAAAATATTTCATCTCGATAGTGATTAAAATCATTTTCCCTAAAATACTAATCAACAAACCATTATTCATAAACAGTAATAATAAGTACTATCCTTTATATACCATATTCAAACATATTTATTTCCAAGTATCATAACCAGATAGTATACATGGCAACCAGTAATATCAACATTCAAAAAGAAGTCATATTGATTCTAGGGCGGATATGATCCTCAAAAGTTGATGTGCCTAGCTCCTTACTCTGAACGCTCTTCTTATCCTACGTGTGAAAATCATCACATGCTAAGTATACACTTTGTGAGACATTGTAAACTTAATAATAGTAAAACAAATGTATAATGAAAATAACATATATATATATATATCAAAATATAAAAGCATTATATAAAACAGATTTATAATTCATCAAACCATATATAAAATATTCAATGTCAACCAAATTCTCAATAAAATATTATTATTAATTCGATCAAACCTATATATTCATGTATCATTTTATATCGCAGACCAATGTATAATAAATGAGAATACATAGCACATGAATCACATACAAGTGTATCATATGCAATTTAACTACCTTGTGTACAATTTGTATTGTTAGTGCCATATAGCTTATTTTCAATCAAATCAATCAACTAGTACATATCCATTTCATATCAAACATCTGTGTTTCACTTCATTTATTTCATAGCATGTACCATTCACTTTATTCACTTCTGAGCCCAACGTAATCCACTGAGAATGCAAGGTATGTGAGTTAGACAAGCATATACATATAAGGCACAAGTATTGTAAAACGCAATATCAATGTGCCAATAGTAAGGAAAACATCGTACCAACTTCACATACGTGCAGGCACCAATATACGTGCTAAGACTATATAATAGCACCACCGTTATATAAGTAACGTCATATACGTGCTAAGTATCATGCAGTTGCTAGTAGCACCACTGTCACAATAAGTGACATCACATACATGCTAAATGCTCCACCTCTAGGGCATGTCAATTATACCTATTACTCTAAATGAATTTACAATGGGCATTTTCATCAAAATATATCATTCACTTATCATGATCTTTTCAAATATCAACCAAATCAAGTATCATATAATAGTACAATGGGTAGTTCATACCCGAAATCATTCAATATCATTTAATAAAATTATATGAAATGTAGAAAATACTATTTGATTTTCTTTTCAAAACATTCGAGGTTGACTCATAACAAGTCCTCCTCATGTCATACTTATAATAGTGTAAGTAAAATGCACTTATCTGGAAATGCCTCACTAGTAACCTTACATAGTGATTCAAGCTTCACTCTTGAACTTTTTCTTTAGCTTTAAGCTTTCTTTAATCTCGATTTTGATTACGATCTACGTGTTCATCATTTATACATCACATTCATTTCAAAGTATATATTTGTATTGTACTAACATAGGCACGATCTAGTAATAAAAATTCCTAAAAATTTTATCATTAGTTATTTGATTTTAAATCCATTTCAAAACATCAATGATAACCATATCACTTAAATGTAAATTCAATCCTTCTAATGCTCATATCAACTCATATCTCAAATAATCATTTTAAATTCCACCATCTAACCATGAAAATGAATTCTTTTAGAATTACCTCAACATTTCTAATATATTCAAAATGGTCCCTTACCATTTAATTTCAAATCCAAACATCCAAAAACATAATCAAGCATCCTAGTCATATTTTTAAACATTACTCTTCAACTTCATGTTGATTTCCATTTCAAACCCAAATTTCCTCCTTTTTACGATTTGGTCCCTTATCCTTTATAAGCTTCCAAATTAGGCCAAACAACTTTCTAAAGCTTGCATAATAATCCATTCATGATATCTAACTTCAAAATATTTTTTCACAAATTTTTCCCTATTTATTTCATCTTGGTTGAATATGAAAAATCACCTAAGGCTTGATTTCCAACTTGATTCAAGCATGAATTCAACTTCCAAACATCATTTCCAATCATTTACATTCAAGTCCATATCAATTTCAGTTCAAACAACCAATTTATTTCAAATTCCTAGCATGGTCGAATATGGTATATGCATTTCTAGGTGTTTTTAATCATCATACACGCATGGAAATGATTCAACAAAACCAACATCATCATATTCAAGCTTTAAATCATCAAACCCTAACATCCCCTTCATCCATCCAATTTAAGAACTTAAGTTTTAAGCATGGAAAACATGAACTAATGATATCAAATAATATAGAATTTCAAGTAGATCAATTTTTTATTTCATGCTTTCATCCAAATTCCTAATAAATTGGCTTGAAAAATCAAAAAGAAAACTTTCTTACCTTGGATATGGAGTTCCCGGCAATGAGGGAGGAAGATGAAGAAATTTCTTGAAAATTAATAAATGAATTAAAAAATCACTTAATTTCAAATTACTAAGTTACCCTTAAAATTTTAATGTCCTTACCATTTTAACCTTGAATTTCATGATAATTACAAAATTACCATGCTTTCATTATCTCTTCCATCATCATAGTTGTCGTAACCGATTTTTGGTGGAAAGACCGATCCGGTGTTTTGGAAAATAAATATCTTAATTTATGAAAAGATGGTAGCCACCACCAATCATTTTTAAGGTGATATTAAAACCCTAAAATCAAGCAATTTTAATAAAATATTTTATTTACTAAAAATACCAAGTTTTGGTATGCGAAATAAAAAATCTTGTTCGAGAGTCAGTTACGTGTAGGAAAGGATTTGCACCCCCGTAGCACCTAAAATTGGTCCATAGTCGATTACCCTATATTTTAAAATTGAAAATTTTGAGTTCAAAATTTTGTTCAATTTAAAATTCACTATATATGCATATTTTAAAAATGATGTCAATTTACCAAGACTAATAACGACAACTCCCAAGCAAAAGCAGAAGTTTCGTTATCAACCCCAATAAATAAACATTGCCTTAATATTTAGAAATCATAATGTGGGGTTTCGAAAAGGATGTTAATTTATTTCAGGAATCAATAGAAGTCACCTCGGGTAAAAGCGAGAGATACGCTACTAACTCCTTAATAAATGAACATTGCCTTATTTTGAAAATGAAATGCAGTCAAACAATCAATTATGGAAACTATTTATACTAAATGGATTAATTAAAGGTTTCCCTCTAACTTAATGTGTCAAATTATGAAATTTAAGGAACCTAGGGGATTAAACCTAAAAAAAATGTAGGCTCTAATATTAATCCAAATCATTTTTAATAAATTAATGAATCGAATAATTAAAATGGAAACTCGAGCAAGAGCGAGGACCAAATTAAAAGTTCATTTAAATTAAAAGAATAAACCTAAAATCTGAGTAATCTAGATTAGGACTAAAATACTAAAAATCAAAATCAAAAGGTTTAATTTAAAATATAAAATTCTAGGACTAAATTTAAAGAAATTGAAACTAAAGACAAAATTAAAAGCAATTAATAAATATAAAGGAACTAAATTGAAATAATTTAAAAATGCAGAACTAAAATTAAAACATTAAATAAAGGACTAAGATGAAAGAAATCATAAATTAAATCTTAAATTATGAAATTGTAGAAAATTAAAAGCTAGAATTTAAAGGATTGAGATGTAAACATTAATAATCGAAAGAAGAAATTAAAATAACAAAAAATAAATCAATAGAATAAAATTAGAAGTTAGAGGTTAATTTTTAATTATTACCTTGATCATAAATAACACGAATCATACCCAAGACGAGTCATCGTGAGGTCGTAAAATGATTCAAACATATATTATAGAAATTAGAAGTTAGTAAATTAGTAAGTTAGAAATTTCCCAGATCATAATAATGCGGATCATACCCCAGGATGAGTCACCTCAAGGTCGTATTAAACGTTTAATAATAAATTAAAATAGTGGTTAAAATCAAAATAATAAAAAGTTAGTGGGTTAATGTTAGAATTAGCAAAATTAGTAATAGGGTGAAAATAAAATAATCGAAAAGAGGAGGAGCTAAGCCATTATCAGCCCCTCCAATAGAATCACGCGTGCACACTAAATGAAATCTTCATTTTCCTTTTTGTAATTTGGAAACTAAAGCCTAAAAAGTTTTTCTTTCCAGAGAAGATTTCAAGCCATCGCATCCTCACTGCCGAGACCCATCACCGCAGATCCAAGCCACTGCTCCAACTTTAGCTCTCTCCGGCGACCTTTAAACGGAAGCAAAACGCTTCGACCTCCTTCTTCTTACCCCATCGTCTCCAAAACGAAGCTCTCACAAATCTATGGTCACTGTGTCATCCACCATACGTTGGTGATAAACCCAACTCCAACCACCATCAACGGTGGTCGGGTAATCCTAGACGAACCCCAAATAGGCCCGAACCTCCCTTTTTTTCTACTCTAAAACCCAAAGAACCTAAGCAAACAGCCATGAAATCCACTAATCCCAACACCAAAAATGCTAAACTTGCCACAAAAGATTTTAGAGCTTCGACCTTCTCCACTCCGGTGACGTTTGGCCTTCCCTCGAACCCCGGTGACGTAAAAACGAGAGTTTTCACTCACACTGACGAGATTCTGACGATGGGAGACACCTCACCAAGACCATCTTTTGGAGACTCAAAATGGAAGGCAAAGAAAAAGTTATTGCTTTTAAAACCCAAAGAAAAGATTGATGGACAATATTATAATGAAGATCAAAATACCTTTCAAAATCCTTTCTATTTTGTATTGCTTTTTTCTGTCTGAATCGGGGAAGACCGTCCTTTTTACAATTTGATTTGGGGTTTTTATATTCACCCCATGGAGGTTACAAACGAGATAACCTAAAAACAAAATCTCCTTTCCTTTTTGCTTGTTTGTTGTGCTTGCATATCATCTGGTGAGGCGTACTTCAACTGGGGCCACTGTAGATGACCCGTGGAGGAGGGAACCATTGCTGGAGGTGATTTCTTGCTTTCCGTCACAGCTGGTGTGGAGATGCGGTGGGATTGAAAGCGTCAGCTAGGGTTATCAAAAGAACATTAATATTCGGGCCAATTGGGCTGTTTTGATGTATGGGTCCATTTGTAATGGGTGTTTGATATGTAATTGGTATAAAATTTTAGACTGTTTGTATTTGGGCATCTAATATTTTTGGAATTTGGTATCTAATAAAAGGTTTTAAATTGAATTTTAATTTGGACTCCAATTTCGAAAATGAATCTGTATGGTAACGAGCCATTAAGCACCAAAATCTTCAATGTTGAACGTTAACATAATGAAGAATTCCATGAACCTTTTCCATGCATGCCACTTGAACCAAGTGATGCATGAACATCTTCGAATTTGTTCTCGAATGTCTTCAACCCGATTTGAATTTTACGGACAAGATTAGGGTATTACAATAGTCAAACATGAATATACAATTTCTCATCTTCCAATTTTTCCCTTGATTTTTTTTCAAATTTACAATCTAGTCACTTAAATCCAATGGTCCATATTTAACATGAAAAATCATCTTAAATCCAATGATCCATATTAAATTCTTCCAAATTAAGACTTGGATATGACATTATTAACCTTGTCTTCTCATCCTTCAAAATATTTCAAAATCTGATTCAATCTGATTATTCGAATTTTTCCCGAACTTTATCAATTTATAGCTTTTTAGTATAAAATCCATATAAAAAATCTGAAACCAATAGAAACGTCATTCTTGGGGGTAAACTATTCATTTATGGGGTTGAATTACATAACTTTTGAAAAGTACACTTTGGTCTCTTAATTTTTCCCAAGTTTATAATTTGGCCATAAAATTTTCATTTTGGTCACTAGTAAAAATTTTGGGATATTACAATTCTACCCCCTTAAGAAAATTTATCCTTGAATTTTCAATACATACTTGACGTAAAAAGATGAGGAAACTACGTTCTCATATCTCCTTTACTTTCCCATATAACTTCCTCGACCTTATGATTTCTCCAAAGAACCTTAACATAACAAGTGAAATTGTTTTATTCCTTAGTTCTTTAGCCCCATATTTTTGTATCTTTACTGGTTCCTCCTCGTAAATCAGATTCGGTTAAATCTTCATCTCCTCCATAGTGATATCATAGAAAGGATTCGAACAATACCTTCAAAGCATCGATACATGAAACACATTATGAATCTTATCCGTTTCTGGAGGTAACGTTTGCTGATAGGTTACCAAACCATCACTTTTCAATATCGCATATAGACTAGAAAGTCTCAGACTTAACTTCTTTTTTTTCAAATCGTAGAATCTTTTTCCAAAGTATTGCTTTAAGAAATACTTTATTACCAACTTAATACTAAAATTTTATTCTCTTTAAATCCGAATAAGATTTATGTCTCTTAGTTGCAATCTTAATATTGTCTTGTATAATCTTCACTTCGTCTTCTACTTCCTTAATCAATTCAAGGCCAACTATATATTGATCCTTGAGTTCGTACCAATTTAAAGGCGTTCAACATTTTCTTCCGTATAAGGCTTCATAAGGAGCCATCTTGATACTTGACTGATAACTATTATTACAAGCAAATTCTACTAAGGGTAGATACTTTTCCCATGATCCTTTAAATTCAATTACGCACGCCCTTAACATATCTTCCAAATTATGAATAGTTCGCTCTGACTGTCCATTCGTTTGAGGATGAAAAGTAGTGCTAAAATTAAGTTGATTTCTCAAGGCCTTATATAAAGACTTCCAACATCTTGAAGTAAACCTTGGATCTCTATCAGACACGATCGAGATAGGTACTCCATGCAGTCAATCAATCTCCTTTGTATATAATTCAACATACTTATCCATAGGGTAGTCAACTCAAACTGGGATAAAGTGTGCTGACTTCGTTAATCTATCCACAATCATCCAGATTGAATCTTTTTTACTGGGTGTCAAAGGTAAACCTGTTACGAAGTCCATAGTAACTATTTCCCATTTCTACTGAGAAATGGAAATAGTAGAAATGGGAAATAGGTTACAACAGTCCGGATGACACTTGATGTTTTGCTTTTAGTTGTTGACATGTCATGCATTTAGAAACAAATTCATCTATAACCCTTTTTTCATGTCTAACCATCAATATCGACTCTTCAAGTCATGATACATCTCGTTTTCCTCTAGTATGCATCGATAAAAGACTACAATGTGTCTCGGAGAAGAGTTCTTTCTTCAATTCCTTATCATTTGAAATATATATTCTTCCTCATACAAGCATCCATTTGATTTAACTTCAAATTCTTTTGTTTCACCTTTTCTACTTGTTCGATACTTTATATGCCCTTTCATCATTGCTTTTAAAATTCTTTATTCACTCCAATAAGGTAGGATTTAATCTTAACTCCACAATTAGTACACCATTCTCTTTTAATGACAATTATGTATCCAAAGCTCGTAGGGCAGTAAATGTCTTTCAACTTAAAGCATTAGCCACTACATTAGTTTTTTTCCTAGACGATAATCAATGTTCACATCGTAATCCTTAAGAAGCTCAATCCATATTCTTTGCCTCAAGTTCAACTCCTTTTATCTTAAGTTTCCTCAAAGCATAAGCCATGAATTTTCATTATTGTATTAATATGCATCCCAAACCATTATGAGATGCACCTCAATAGACTACATAGTCCTTTCCTGATTCAGATTGTACTAGCATTGGGCTTCTGTTAAAATCTTCTTTAGTGTCTTGAAGCTTTCTTGACACTTATCAGTCCCACAATTGATTATTCCATACTTCATGAACATTCTTAAGAGTTTTTCATTCCTCAATAGTTTGTACTTTCTTGGGATCCACTTTAATCCCCTATACTAAAACTAAATAGTCAATAAAAACAACTTCGAACAACTAAATCCATACCTAAATAGCTCAACATATAGCTTTTTTTCTCAAAGAGTCTGAAGAACTATGTGAAGATGTGCATCATGATCATGTTCTTCTTTTGTCTTAGAATAGACCAAAATATCATTGATATTTGATTCTTGGGGAAGAATACTTATACTTCATTGTCATCTTATTCAATTGATGATAATCTATGCATAATCGCATAGACATGTCCTTCTATTTCATAAATCAAATAACACTGATGCACTCCAAGGTGACACACTCGGTCTTATAAAACTTCTAATAATTTCTGTAATTTTGCCTTTAACTCCCTAAGTTCAGTAGGAGCCATTCTATACGGACTATAAATATACACACAGTACCTTGTAACAATTTAATTCTATATTCTACCTCTCGGTTTGGAGGTAAACGTAGTAATTCCTTCGAAATTACTTTTGGATTCTCATAGATAGTCAGAATATCTTTCAACTTAGTCTTCAAGGTTTGAAAATCTACTACATCAGCTAAGAAGGCTTAATAACCTTGCAATAATAACTTCTTAGCAGTTACTGCTGAAATCATATTAATTAATAGATTTACATTTACCCTTTTACTAATCACTTACGATTTCAAAATGTCTTCCAAAATCAATCGCTTTAAGTGACAATTCACAATGGCATGGTGGAAAAATAACCAATCCATTCCCAAGATTATCTCAAATTCTTCAAAAGACAATTCCATTAGATTTATCGAAAACTCAATTCTTTGAATCACTAACGGACATCTTTTACAAATACGACTTACCCTAGCACTTTGACTTAAAGGGTTCGTCGGTATTATATCACTAGAGATAAACTCTAACTAGATCTCTCTTCCTTTAATTTACTTAATGCTTTATGTACAAGTGCATATAATTAGGATTAATTTAAAACAAATACAGGTTTGTCGAAAAGATAAAATGCACATGCGATAATTTATGAGTCATCTTCATATTCAACAATCTTTGGATCAATTTTGTCTTCTTGAGACATAAGAACAGACTTCTCTAGAATACTATCCTTGTTTTTCTCTTGATTAAGCTATAACCACATCTCAGCATCTTCTTTATTGAGAGGCGGGGCATTCATTCCACAAAATGGAAGAAAATCTCTTACACTACTAACCTTTCTAGGGTGGAATACCAAAGTCTTTTTTGGTCGATTTGGGTTAACTAAAATCTTGATCTTCTTATTAACATTTTCAACTTCCTTATCTTTCCTCTTAGCTTCAGACATCTAAATAAACATATATTCAAATTTCATTAGTAATGAGCATCATCAATCAAATCACAATCACCATATCAGTAATATTGACATTCTAGTAGCATGTATAGACGTTCCCATTCAAAACAGACTGGGTTTAGGCCTACAATCGGCTAAACCTGCAGCTCTAATACCAATAAATGTAACACCCATTTCCCATATACGTTACCGAATAAAGTCCTGAATGTTACATATTACTTTTAAAACAATCCTTATACCAAAATTAGTAAATTTTTGTTTTTTTTAAATCATTTAACAAATATCAATGACCATAAAATATGTCATCTCAATAGTGATTAAAATCACTTTTCCTAAAAAACTAATCAGCAAACTATCATTCATAAACAGTAATAATAAGTACTATCCTTTATATATTATACTCAGACATTTATTTTGAAGTATCATAGCCAGATAATATACATGCCAACTAGTAATATCAACATTCAAAAAAATGCCATACTGATTCTAGGGTAGATCTGATCCTCAAAAGTTAATGTTGTGCCTAGCTCCTTACTTCGAACGCTCTTCTTATCCTAGATGTGAAAATCATTACACGCTAAGTATACACGCATTATAAAACTAATAATAGTAAAACATATGTATAATAAAACATAACATAAATATATCAAAATATAAAGCATTATATAAAACGGATTTGTAATTCATCAAACCATATATAAGATATTCAACGTCAAACCAAATTCTCAATAAAAGTATTATTATAAATTCGATCAAGTCTGTATATTCACATATAATTTCATATCGAAATGCAATGTATGATAAATGAGAATACTATTAAATTTTTTTGATGTTTCGATATGACAAATAAAAGTATAAATGAATTTTAAGATTTTATATTCGATTTCAAAAATAATATTCGATTAAATTAATCGAATATAAAAAATATTACTCCAAGTTTTCAAATTTCAATTTTAATCCTTACTTAAGTGTAAAATTACGTTTTAATCTTAAAATATTTTTGAAACAATTTTTAAAAAGTATTTTGAACCATAATTGAGCTAAAAATATGTTTTATAAAGGGATGTACCGATACACTCCTGTATGTACTGATACTGTAACACCCCCAACCCGTATCCGACCTGGATCCGAGTCCGATGTGTCACATTGACTTTTCAAAACATTTACTTGTATAAAATAGTGAGTAATTTAAAATTATTATAACATATAACTTATTCAAAACATTTACAAAACTATTCAGAGCTTATAGAATATATTATTTTGAATACATGCCAACTAAAAATTTACATATTAAAATACATATTATCCACCTTTCTTCTGATCTGACCTTTGGTAAGGAGAACTGACCTGTCTTGCTCCACATTGCTCTTTACTCTTCTCACTTCTGTAACCTACATGTGAAACAATCACACGCTAAGTCTATGACTTAGTGAGGCATTACATTTATAAAAGAACTCTAATTATTTAAACATACAGGAACACATCATCTCATGATGTCATACCAAAACAAATTAACATTACATACAATGTAATAAACACATATACATATCCCTCACCATTTCCATTACTAACCTTATTCCACTATCCATATTCTTATCATTTATGTCTTATAATCATATACTCATATGTCTATTCTTTTAAGCCACATATGATTCATTTAACCAAGCAATACACACATCATCATATAATCATATAATGCAATTTATATTACAAAAGCATATACTTTACATGTAATATATATATTTATTATTCTCTCTTTGTTAGCCCATGTACATCTGTGAGAACTGTAAATATGTGAGTCTATTGAGGTTGTGCACTATGTTGTCACCACAGCTCGTATAGGGTCCCACTAGGGGCTATGAAATTTGTCCCGAATGACCTATCCAGAGGTCATAAAGAACCTCGACAACTATCCATAGGTCCCGAAGAACCTAGGTAAACTATCCATATGTTCCTTAGAACATAGGTATACTGTCCATATGTCTCGAAAGACATAGGTAATTCTGTCCATATGTTCCATAGAACATAGGTAAACCCTCGACTCTTGGCATGCTAACTATACCTATCGCTATCGTATCATATACCATGGGCATTTATCTTTAAATCATTTCATATATACACTTTCATATCACATGTCATATAAGCTCATAGCTTCTTTTACATATACATGTAGTCACATAGCTTCTTTTCATATTCTCATAGGATTACATAGCTCCTATCTTATACTTTGTTTTCTCATGTTCACATATATCATGTCGTATGTCTCGTATCTTTCTCATGCAATCACATAGTTCAGTTTCACATATGTTCATATATATATACATCACATAGCACATCTTATATCATTACATACAAAAGCATGTTAACACATATAATCATACACACATACAATTCATGTCATCCATATATGTATAATCATATGATTCACTTTCACGTATCACCTATACTTTCTCTTTCATATATCTCATGACTCTTTATCTCATTATCATATGATCACATAATTGTGTAGTTCACTTCTCATATCACTTTGCATGGTTTTACATAAACATATAACATATCTTATTCATATATATATATCCACAAATACATGTAAGCACATATTTTCTTGTCTTATAATTTATGTTACATATGTCTGTAATCTTATGACTCATTGTTAAGTAACTCAAATAACATTGTATTATTATATACTTTATTCCATAACCATATATTCACATAGCATATATATACACTCATACAATCAAGTATACATACATTTCATATTAATCACATACTTCATGTACTATACTATCGAAAATAGACTTATCACAAGTCAATTTCCATATAATTCGATGTAATAAGATGTACTCACCTTGGTCTCACTAAGTTTCAATCCACTTTTATGCTTTTCTCTCTTTCGATCGAATCTTAACTTGATAATCGTTCGGGAACTTGTTCATGCTCGATATCTATATAATCATACATTGATATATATCGGTATCCAATTGATATATTCTAATATATCATTTCTTAACCAAAAGAAAGGTATAATTCTATTTTCCCTTGAAGTGCATCGATACATTCTACAGTGTATCGATGCATTCTTTAACATGTGCATCGATGCACTACCCATGCATCGATACACAAATCACCTTCGATGTTTTCATTTTAAGGGGATGCATCGATGCACTCCTTATGCATCGATGCACTAATTGCATTCGATGTTCATTTATTTGAGAGTGTATCGATACACATTGAAGATGCATCGATGCACACAACCCAGAAATTCCATTTTGAGCCCGAAAATTCGTACTTTGTCCTCAAATTCTACTTATTAACCCCTCCTTATACCATAAAACTTATCTATACATATGTAAACCTTCTTATAACATTATAACACTTCACTATCCCTCATAATTCACCATAATTCTTGAATCAAAGAATTTCATCAAATTTTCCATGTGTTCTTAATTCAATTCTATCACCTCTAACTTATTAATTAGCCCTTTGACAAGTCAAATCCATCTTTAGAACTTTAAAAACCTTTCTATAACAAAAGTTAATTTCTACACCCTTCATATAATTTCCTTTTTAATTCTCCATTCTTGATGTTTAAAGCTTATATAAGCTTTCCTTAAGCTTATATAATACTCAAATAATCAAAATCAACTTATAAATCCAAGAATTAAACACCTGAAATTAAACTCACCTTTAACTGAGGCTTACGGGGAGAAGAAGAAGCTGAAGAAGAAGACTCTGGATAGATTTCCTCATTTCCCACGTTTTTATATTCCTTAAAAAGAGAGAATAAAAATCTTCTCTTAGAAAAGACCATAATACCCTTGTTACTTTCCAACTTTACTATTAAATCCAACATCAAATTTCTTTAATTAAATCCATGAACTTTTAACTTATTTCAAAATCAAGCACATAGTTTTCAATATTTGCAATTTAGTCACTGACCCTGAATTTCAGGATGTTACAGATACACCCATATTTCGAATGTAATAGGGGTACCGATACACAGCTGATGTACTGATACACTCCATGCTCCGAGAAACATCAAATGCAATTAGTGTACCGATACACATGGGATGCACCGATACACTTGGTCAAATAACAGTCGAAATATTTGAATTTTACACTGAGTGTACCGATACACCTATTCTCCCAACAGATTTTTTAAATGATAATTACACCATAACGACTCTATTGACTTCACCAATGATCCCCCAACGTTCAGAATCAATCCAAGGTGTATTTAAACAAGCTCGGGAGCCATTGATCAACAACAAGAAATAAGAATTAAGAGAGAATCAAAGAGAAAGCCTTAAACTTATTTTTTTGAGCATTTCAAGCCTATTTCCATTTAATATTCTTTTTGCTTTCAAGAACACACTTTGTGCTCAATTGTATTCATCTTTGAGTGTTCTTTCTTTGTTCAATAATTGTGCAAACAATCTACCTTGTGAGGTTTTTCTGTAAAGTTTGTGAATTTTTAATTTTCTCTTTGGGAGAGAGTGTTCTCAAGAATTTGGGGTATAATTCTTGAGGAATTTGTAAGGTTACTCTTTGTCCTCAAAAGAAAGACAAATTAGTGAATTTGTGGAAAATCCTTAGTGTGGATAGCTAAGGTAGTGGACGTAGACTTTGTTTGAGAAAGTCGAACCACTCTAAATCGCTATGCAAATATTTTCAATTTTTTGCAAAAGATTCCACCGAAATTTTTAATTGCCAATTCACCCCCTTTTGGCCGATTCATCTGATCGATTAACTCAACAAATACACAGTGTCATATAACTTATTTTCAATCAAATCGATCAACTAGTACATTTCCATTTCATATCAAACCCATGCTTTTCACTTTATTCATTTCATAACATGTACCATTCATTTTATTTATTTCATAGCATGTAACATTCAATTCATTTATTTCATAGCATGTAATATTCACTTTATTTATTTCATAGCATGTACCATTCACTTTATTCACTTTTGAGCCCAATGTGAACCACTGACAATGCAAGGTATACGAGTTAGACGAGCATATACATATAATGCACAAGTATTGTAAAACTCAATATCAATGTGCATTATAATAAGGAATACATTGCACCAACTTCACATACGTGCAGACACCAATATCACATACGTGCCATAAATGTATTCCATATGTACTTTAGTACCACCGTCACATAAGTAATGTTACATACGTGTTAAATACCATATAGTAGCACCGCTGTTACATAAGTAACATCACATATGTGCTAAGTATCATGCAGCTGCTAGTAGCACCATCTTCATAATAAGTGACGTCACGTACGTGCTAAATGCTCCACCTCTTTGGTATGCCAATTATACCTATGACTCTCAATGCATTTACAATGGACATTTTCATCAAAATCATATATCATTCACTTATCATGATCTTTTCAAATATCAACAAAATCAAGTATCATATAATAGTACAACGGGCAGTTCATACCCGAAATCATTCAATATCATTTAATAAAATAATATGAAATGTATAAAATATAATTTGAAAATCCTTTTCTTTTCAAATCATTCGAGGTTGACTCATCGCATGTCTTTCTCATGTCATACTTATAATAGTGTAAGTAAAATGCACTCATTTGGAAATGCCTCACTAAGCTTCACTCTTGAACTTTTTCTTTAGCTTTAAGCTTTCTTTGATCTAAATTTTGATTATGATCTACATGTTCATAATTTATACATCACATTCATTTTAAAGCATATATTACTATCCTACTAACATAAGCACAATCTAGTAATAAAAATTCATAAAAATTATATCGATACTTATTCGATTCTAAATCCATTTCAAAATATCAATGCTAATCATATCACTTGAATATAACTTAAATCCTTCTAATGCTCATATCAACTCATAGCTCAAAATAATCATTTCAAATTCCACCATCTAACCATGAATATAAATTCTTTTAGAATTCACCTCAACATTTCCAATTTATTCAAAATAGTCTCTTACCATTTAATTTCAAATCCAAACATCCAAAATATAATCAAGCATCCTAGTCATATATTTAAACATTACTCTTTAACTTCATGTTGATTTACATTTCAAACCCATATTTCCTCGTTTTTATGATTTGGTCCTTTAACCTTTATAAGCTTACAAATTGGTCCAAACAACTATTTAAAGCTTGCATAATCATCCATTCATCATATCTAACTTCAAAATATTTTTTCACAAAATTTTCCCTATTTATTTCATCTTGGCCGAATTTGAAAAGTCACCTAAGGCTTGATTTCCAACCTGATTCAAGCATGAATTCAACTTCCAAACATCATTTCCAATCCTTTACAATCAAGTCCATATCAATTTCAATTCAAACAACCAATTTCTTTCAAATCCCTAGATGGTCGAACATGGTATATACATTTCTAGGTGGTTTTAATCATCATAAAAGTATGGAAATGATTCAACATCAACTACATCATATTCAAGCCTTAAATCATCAAAAGCTAACATCCCCTTTATCCATCTAATTCAAGAACTTAAGGTTTTAAGAATGGAAAACATGAACTACTGGTACCAAATAATAGAGAATTTCATGTAGATCAATTTTATATTTCATGCTTTCACCCAAATTCCTAATAAATTGGCTTGAAAAATCAAAAAGAAATTTTTTTACCTTTGACATGGAGTTCACAACACTAAGGGAGGAAGATGAAGTAATTTCTTGAAAATTTTTCATCTTTCTTTAATTAAATAAATGAATTAAAAATTCATTTAATGTCAAATTATCAATTTACCCTTAAAATTTTAATATCCTTACCATTTTAACCTTGAATTTCATGATAATTAATAAATTACCAAGCTTTCAATATCCCTTACATTATCATAGTCAAACATGAACAAACAATTTCTCATCTTCCAATTTTCCCTTGAACTTTTTCCAAATTTACAATCTAGTCACTTAAATCCAACGATTCATATTTAACATGGAAAAATCATCTTAAATCCAATGATCCATATTAAATTCTTCCAAATTAAGATTGGATATGGCATTATTAAACTTGTCTTATCATCCTTCAAAATATTTCAATAATTTGATTCGATCCAATTATTCCAATTTTACCGAACTTTATCACTTTTTATAGCTTTTAATACAAAATTCGTACGAAAATTTTGAAACCCATGGAAACGTAATTATTGGGGGTAAACTATTCTTTTACGGGACCGGATTTCATAACTTTTGAAAAGTACACTTTGGTCCTTAAATTTTCCCAAGTTTATACTTTGACTACAAAACTTTCAAAATTTTCATTTTGGTCACTAATCAAAATTTTTGGATATTACATTTGTTCATCAGGAGGAGAGATGTATTATGCTTATTTGGACTTCATGTCCTAATTAGGCAAAAAGATGCATTTTTATTAGGGTTCGAGTTATTAGTAAAGAGAAGGGATCCGAATGTCTGAGTATTTTAGGTTATTAATAACTTTTAACTACAAATTAGTTAAACATGTTCACGTGATTAAATGATATTAAAGGATAATATATGATTAAATGGTTTGATTTGGTGGTTGAATGGTTAGTTATACTCTTAAGAGATCTATGTTTAATTACTTTAGTTGGCATACTTGTTTTCTTATTTTTTATGTGTCATGTTTTTATTGGATAAGATTAATATATTAAATAAATAAAATATTATAAATAATATTAAATTAAATTATAAAAATATTTTTTAAAGCTTAAACTAAAAAAAATATAAATTTAAAGTATGTAATATTTTATTTATTTATTAAAGATAATAAATTAAAATTATCTCATAACACATTATGATTGATTGAATTTTTTTAATAAAATTAAATAAAAACAACATCAGTAACATTTAAAAGTTAAAATGACAAAATAGTTTAAAAATAAATTAGTGCAATACAAAAAAAATATGATTAATGATATGTGAGTCCCTCAAAATTTTTTTTTTAAAAAATGCGATCTTCGAATTATTTTTGCAATTAATGTGGCCCTCAAACTTAAAAAAAACTCAATATGACCCTTTAACTAACGGTTCCATCGTTGACCGTTACGATGTTGATATGACAGTTCACGATGCTAATATGGTTGTTCACGATGTTGACGTGTCGGTCAACAATGGTTGATGACGAGGCAAATGGGCTAAATTGATATTTTGTCGAGTTTGAGGGCCAAACTGATTTTTTAAAGTTCAATGACTTATTTGATTTTTAATAAAAATAAAAATATTTTTAATTTAAAATTTAAAATATAAAAATATTCAAAAAATTGAATATAGAATATACCAAAAAAATTAAATTATATATATATATTAAAAATACTATTAAAAATAAAAAATACATAACAAACTATAAAATAATAATTACAAGATATTAAAAATTATAAATATTAAAAAATATTTATTATGTATCTTGCTTTAGATCTTTGTTAACATATGCATGTTATATATTTTGTTAGGCTTCTTCAGCTAGCCGTTATATTTGATACTTTTCATTTTAGTACCGTATTTTTTATATTTAGATCGAAGTTATTGACTCATGGGAGGACTCCATTGATGATATTCCAATTTCTTTCGATAACAAGCACAATAGAAAAATGCTTTATAACATCTCTTTTTATTGAAGGTATCTATGAGCATTACCATGTTTTCATATATGTTTAATTGAAATGAATTAAGCTTTTAGTATTTTTAATATTTATTTTTACTTTTTTAGTAATTAATTTTTATTTTTAGTATTTTTATTTTTATATTTTTTATTATTTTATATTTAAAATTTAAAATAATTTTTTATTTAAAAAAAATTAAGTAAACCCTTAAACTTTAAAAAAAATCAATTTAACCATTGAACTCAATAAAGAAAATCAATTTAACTCATCTACCTTATCATCAATCTTCGTAGACCATTACATTAATATCATTGATTATCATGTCATCACTATATATTATATCGTTAACGACCAATGAAGAAAATTATTAATCAAACAGTCACATTAAATATAAAAATAATCCGAGGGTTGCTTTTAAAAATTGCGTACCTCAAGCCTAAAAAAATATATTTCAAGGACGGACGAACCTTAAAACCTTTTGAAAAGTTAAGAACAGTGGACAACTGTCCATTTTATTATTGATTGTGAATTATCCTCCGTTAGATTACTGCACCAATCAACCCGAAGCAGAGGATAATTCTCTTGCAACCTGCTTTTGGCACCTTCAGTTTTCTCACACATAAAAACAACACACCTACTTACTACTTTACTTCACACTTTGTTAGTAAAAAAAAAAAAAACCCAAAGCGAAACCCTATCCTTTGTTTTGAGATCAGAAGAAAGAATACAAAAGCATTGAAGATCAGAGATGGGATCTGGGGCTGGAAATTTCCTTAAGGTCCTTCTTAAGAACTTTGATGTTCTTGCTGGGTAATTCTACAACTTTGTTTTTTTTCGTTTTCTTTTGATCAAACTACGAATCAAAGAAGTAATGAGCAAATAAAAGCATTTTATCTTGTTTCCTTTTTGGATTTGTGTTTTGGATGTTACTACTTGATGAAAATAGAAGCAAAATCATGAAGATAAAATCAGATTTCTAGGATTATTGCCACTTTTTTATTTGAAGGGAAAGTTCAAAATTTTCCATGAACTAATTAATCTGATAATCCAAGTTTTCATATTTTATTTATTTGCTAATTTGATTTTTGCAGGCCAGTTATTAGTCTTCTCTACCCCCTGTAAGCAATTTCCTGATTTGTTTGGGTTTTATTTCATTTTTTTTTGTTTTGTGTGCATTTGGTCATAAGTTTTATCGATTTTTCATTTTCTTGGATTGTTTCGATTGTTCTGTTGTGTTAAAATTCCGAAACAGATATGCCTCAGTCAGGGCGATCGAGTCCGAGTCTCGAGCAGATGACAGACAATGGCTTACATATTGGGTTCTCTATTCCATGATTACATTGATGGAGCTCACTTTTGCCAAAGTCATTGAATGGTAAGTTTATTTGCACTTTCTTTCTTGTTCTTCCTTTTGACTTGGCTTGGATCGATGCTTCTGCTTCAGTTTATTAAACCGTATTGTTTGAGTTGGTCAGCTGAAAGGTAATTTTGTAGTTGAGCTTGTCTGAAACCGGTGGTTTTGGTGACCGAATGATTCCTATTCTTCAAATCTTGCTTCTCCTCGGAAACCCTTTTATATAATGTAGTTATTGATGTTTCACTAAGGTGTTATTGTTCCTTGTTTTAACTTTTTTCCTGGTTGCTGTGCCTAAAATTGCT